>NC_088980.1:64074062-64393171 GCF_963932015.1 Anas acuta
AAATTCCTGATGTACTATTTTACAATAGAAATCCTTTGCATTTCATTCTATTTTGCTGTAGGGCTGGCTGGCACTACAATGTGCACCTCAACTGTGTAATGAAAATTGCCCAAATGATCATGTGTAATGATGCTGTCTTCTTACAGCAACATTATTAAATCTTTGCCTTTTCTGCCTCAGCAGCATGAAGCAATTGACCTACATTAAAAAAAAAAAAAAAAAAAAAAAAAAAACACCACAAAAGCTTCTCCAAATTATGCTTTTATGAAGACGAACTATTTGAAGCTTGTCTGAGCTAAGTAGTGAGCTAAATACTCTTACACATTGCTGTTAAAATCTAAGTTGCTGAATTCTGAAACGAGTAAAGTAAGAAGCATTAAGGGAAAATGAGAAGTATCTGTTTACAAAAGATTTCTTCCCCTCTCTGAGTGTAGCCAAGTGAATGATATCAGAATTATATTCCCAAGATTCCCGTTCCTCAGAATATTAGTGGATTTATACTGACTGATTGGCCAAACACTGAGTGTTTTTAGTGCCAACAAATCCTCTGAGTTGAAAGATACTGGAATGGAGAGATTTCTGGTTTGTACAAGTATAGTTGAAATAGTATACCCCACTCTGACCCACCACAATTATTGGAAAGGAGCTCACATCAGCTACTTAACATTGCAAAAAAAAAGAAAAAATACTCACCTGTTGTCTTACCCACACATTGCATCTTTTTAAGACACTACTGCTGATAGCAGCAGTGCTAGTAGCCTGATAATTAGGCTAATTTGATGTGAGTCCTCTTGCTTTTAAACTGATTTTGTTTGTATGTGGTAAATGGTTCTGCTTAGCAAGCGATTAAACAAATAAAAAACTGAAAATGCATCTGGTTTATAAATGTTCTCTTCTCTGCTAGTCAACCTAGACACTGCTCATCTCCCACCTTCCTATAAAGGCTGGATAGGATGTACAGCATCTACCTTTTACTACTGCATGCTGAATAAAACCATGATGTACAGGTGCTACAACATTACACATTAATTCAGCTCTGAGAAATGAAGAGAAAAATTCAAGCTTAACTGAGAACTTCGTATACCTCCTATTCCATTAAAAATTATACCTCTCCTACTGTTATGTAGCAGTAGAAAAAATTCTAGTACAGTCCTGTGTCCAGCCTTGGGATCTCTGGTACCAGAAAGACACAGGCTGGCACAAATCCAGCAGTGACCTACTGTGATGGCCAAACAAAAGCTGGCCCAAGGGAGCTGGGCTGCTTAGCCTTGAAAAGAGGCAGCTGAAGAAGGACCTGAAGGCCGTCTATCAGTCTGTAATGTGTGGCCATAGCAGAGACAGCTGGCCTCTTCCTGGAGCTACATGGTGAGAGACAAGATGCCATGGGCAAGATGCAGCAAGGGAAATTCTGATCTGATACAATGAAAAAAAGTATTCACAATGAAGGTAGTCAAACATGGGAACTGGCTTCCCAAAGTGGCAGAGGAGTCTCTGTCCCTTGTAATATTTACAACTCGAGTGCGAAACCTAATATAACACAAGATTTGGTTGTATGTATAATGACACCTAACTTTTTTTTTTTTTTTAAAAAAAAAAAAAGATCTCCCCTCAGCCTCCTCTTCAGACTAAACAGTCCCAGCTCCCTCAGACAGTCCTCACAAAGTCATGCTTTCTAGACCCTTCATGAGTTTTGCAGCTCTAGCAAATGCTCAAGCAACTCAATATTCTTCTTGTAGTGAGGGACCCAAAAATGAATGCAATACTTCAGGTGTGGTCTCACCAGTGCTGTGTAGTATTCATAATCACCTCCCCTGTCCTGCTGGCCACAGGATTTTTGATACAAGCTAGGATTCCATTTGCCTTCTTGGCCACCTGAGCATGCTGCTGCCTCATGTTCATCCAGCTGTCAACCAGCACCCCTAGCTCCTTTTTTGTCAGGCAGCTTTCCAGCTGCTTTTCCCCAGCCCTATATCACTGCATGGGGTTGTTATGACACAAGTGCAGTGCCTGGCTCTTACCCTTGTTGAATGTCAAACAATTTGATGCAGCCCATTAATCTAGCTTATCCAGATTCCGCAGAACTTTTCTACCCTCAAGTAGATCAACACTTGTGCCTAACTTAGTATCATCTGCAAACTTACTTAGGGTGCTTTCGATCCCCTCATCCAGACCACTGGTAAAAATGTTAAACAAATCTGGTCCCAATACTGAGCCCTGGGGAACACCACTGGTGACTGGCCACCAACCGGATTTAACTCTGTTCACTGACTCTTTGGGCCCAGTCATCCAGCCAGTTATTCACCCAGCCAACTGTACACCTGTCCAAGTCATGAGCAGCCAGTCGCTCCAGGAGAAGGCTGTGGGAAAGAGTGTCAAATGCTTTACTAAAGAACAGGTAGACAACATCTATACGCTTCCCGTCATCTACTTAGCAGGTCATCTCATCATAAGAGGAGATCAAGTTAGTCAGGAAGGATCTGCCTTTCATGAATCCATGCTGTCTTCTTCTGATCACTCGATCAAATGCACTCAATTTAAGACCACTTAATAAGTGTGAGACTCAAGCTACTGCTTTAGCAATAAAGGAAGTCATGCAGCAGAACTGGCAATTTGATGGGGAAGTTACAAAATCATCAGTGAAAATTTTCAAGACCAACACTGAGAAACACATGGTGTGAGCAACAAAAGTTTAGCATGGCTGATACATGCCACAATAGGAAACAACTCCTTTAAGGATCTTTTATCTGCAGTTATCAGCTGGCTTCTGAAAATGGATACAACTACTATGACTCATTGATCTAATCTGTGAGATGACATAAATGTGTAATTTTCATGGACTCAAGTAACAGTTTCATTAATTTCTTACTGCAGGAATTCAGAAGTAACATATGAGACTTGGTGCAATCCTGATCCTGTAAGCTGCTAACTAGGATCATGCCAGTTATTCTTATGTGTGAGCTATTTCTTTGTCAGAAGAGAGAACCTTCCCTAAGAACTGTAGGAACTTCACTATTGACTTCTCCCCACACTGACTTCTCCTTTGCATTCTAATTTTTTACTGGATTTCATTTTGTGTTAAAATATGCTTTTTTTTTGTTTGTTTGTTTTTCTTTTGAACTATTTTGCAATATTGTTTACCCCAGCAAGCCTCAGAGTTGCACAGTATGAAAATGTATTTGCATTATGCAGCTCTACAGTGCAGCTGCATTTTGATGTTATGTCTCAGAATGGTGCTCACCGCAAGTTTGAGGAACAATTGCTTGAGAATCACTGGTCTAGATATTTCTAAGTCAATGGAGGTGTCCATGTATTTTGCATATTTTAAACTCAAGTTTAAATGATTCCTTTCCTAATTACAGATATATCTAACACAATTGATTACTCACTGAGGTTACAACTTAAAAAGGAGAAGACTTCAGTCCCTCTTAACAAATTAGGCACCCTTATATAACTGGACAAGGAAAGCAGGCAAGGAAGCATAGAGACTTTCTAAATGAAAAACAACTGGAGACATATTATTTCACCTTCTCTAAATGAAATGCAAAGGTTTCTTGGACTTTAAGTTAGGGAAAGGTTCAGGAAAACTTTGTTTTACTGGAAAGAGCATACCTCTTTGTATTGTAAGTGATGTGGATTAGCAGGAACTTACTATGAACTTGGGTCTCTATCCTGGAATACTTCTTCAGATGCCTCTCCCATTGACAACTATTGAAGTTTTGAAAGCCCAAGAGATTTGCAAGTGCAGCTCCCTGGACTAAGTAAGCTAACTTTTTGTTGGTGTTGTTCTCCCAAACCCTTCAGAAAAAAATTGCTGCCTTTAAGAAATGCTTAAGAACATCAGACCTTTAGGGATTCTCTCTTGTCTTTGGGGTGGATTTTTTTTTGCAGGACAGTAGCATGTAGTTGTCAATTTTTTTCCCATTTCTTTGTTTATTTAATTGGTACTAATTGAGAGTAAATGAGATGTCAATGCTGTAGTACTTATAAGCTTTAAATATTCTAGCTTGGCCAAACAGTCCAGATATGCCCATTAATATGGGCACCATTTCCAAACTGCTTTGTGGTATCTGACAATTTATGAAACTATGCAAACTGACAAAAAAAACCCAAAAAACATAAATACATGATTAGCCATGAAGCAGAATGAAAACTTAAAAAAATCCCCCCAAAACAGACAACTAAAGACACAGGAAAAGATAGAAAATGTAAAATGGATTTTTTTTTCCTTGGGATTCAGTTCACAGAATCACAGAATCACAGAATCTCTAGGTTGGAAGAGACCTCAAGATCATCGAGTCCAACCTCTAACCTAACACTAACAGTCCCCACTAAACCATATCCCTAAGTTCTACATCTAAACGTCTTTTGAAGACTTCCAGGGATGGTGACTCCACCACCTCCCTGGGCAGCCCGTTCCAGTGCCTAACAACCCTTTCAGTAAAGAAATTCTTCCTAACATCTAACCTAAAACTCCCCTGGCGTAACTTTAGCCCATTCCCCCTCGTCCTGTCACCAGGCACATGGGAGAACAGGCCAACCCCCACCTAACTACAGCCTCCTTTAATGAACTTATACAGAGCAATAAGGTCACCCCTGAGCCTCCTCTTCTCTAGGCTAAACAGGCCCAGCTCCTTCAGCCGCTCCTCGTAGGACTTGCTCTCCAGGCCCCTCACCAGCTTCGTCGCCCTTCTTTGGACCCGCTCAAGCACCTCGATGTCCTTCTTGTAGCGAGGGGCCCAAAACTGAACACTACTCGAGGTGCAGCCTCACCAGAGCCGAGTACAGGGGGACGATCACCTCCCTAGCCCTGCTGGTCACAGTGTTTCTGATACAAGCCAGGATGCCGTTGGCCTTCTTGGCCACCTGAGCACACTGCTGGCTCATATTCAGCTGACTGTCCACCATCACTCCCAGGTCCTTCTCTGCCTGGCAGCTCTCCAACCATTCCTCTCCCAGCCTGTAGTTCTGCTTGGGGTTATTGCGCCCCAGGTGCAGGACCCGGCACTTGGCCTTGTTGAACTTCATGCAGTTGACCTCAGCCCATCGGTGCAGCCTATCCAGATCCTCCTGCAGAGCCTTCCTACCCTCGAGCAGATCGACACACGCACCTAGCTTGGTGTCATCTGCAAACTTACTGAGGGTGCACTCAATGCCCTCATCCAGATCATTGATGAAGATGTTAAAGAGGACCGGCCCCAGCACCGAGCCCTGGGGGACGCCACTAGTGACTGGCCTCCAACTGGACTTGGCTCCATTTACCACAACTCTTTGGGCCCGGCTATCCAGCCAGTTTCTAACCCAACGAAGCGTGCGCCAGTCCAAGCCAAGAGCAGCCAGTTTCTTGAGGAGAATGCTGTGGGAGACGGTGTCAAAAGCCTTGCTGAAGTCAAGGTAGACCACATCCACAGCCTTTCTCTCATCCACCCAGCGCGTCACTTTGTCGTAGAAGGAGATCAGGTTCGTCAAGCAGGACCTGCCTTCCATAAACCCATGCTGACTGGGCCTGATCACCTGCTTGCCCTTCAAGTGCCGCATGATGACTCCCAAGAGGATCTGCTCCATGAGCTTCCCTGGTACTGAGGTCAAACTGACAGGCCTGTAGTTCCCCGGGTCTGCCCTCCCACCCTTCTTGTAGATGGGCGTCACGTTTGCTAGCCGCCAGTCAGCTGGGACCTCCCCCGATAGCCAGGACTGCTGATAAATGATGGATAGGGGCTTGGCCAGCTCCTCTGCCAGTTCTCTCAGTACCCTTGGGTGGATCCCATCCGGCCCCATCGATTTGTGCACATCCAAGTGCCGTAGCAGGTCACCAAACAGTTCTTCGTGGATAGTGAGGGCCACATCCTGCTCCCCGTCCCCTTCCACCAGCTCAGGGTACTGGGTATCCAGAGAGCAACCCGTTTTGCCGCTAAAGACTGAGGCAAAGAAGGCATTGAGCACCTCCGCCTTTTCCTCATCTCTTGTAACTAAGTTTCCCCCTGCATCCAGTAAAGGATGGAGATTCTCCCTAGTCCTCCTTTTTGTGTTGATGTATTTATAAAAGCGTTTTTTGTTATCTTTAACGGCAGTAGCCAGATTGAGCTCCAGATGAGCTTTGGCCTTCCTAATCTTGTCCCTGCACAGCCTCGCTACATCCTTATAGTCCTCCTTAGTGGCCTGCCCAATTTTCCAAAGATTATAAACCCTCTTTTTTCTCCTAAGCTCAAGCCACAATTCTCTGTTGAGCCAGGCTGGTCTTCTTCCCCGCTGGCTCATCTTTGGGCACATAGGGACAGACCGCTCCTGTGCCATTAGGATTTGCCTCTTAAAGAGTGCCCAGCCTTTCTGGACCCCTCTGCCCTTCAGAACCGCCTCCCATGGGACTCCACCAACTAGCGTCCTGAGCAGCCCAAAGTCAGCCCTCCGAAAGTCCAATACAGTGGTTTTACTGGTCCCCTTCCTGGCCCCGCCAAGAATAGTGAACTCCACCATTTCGTGGTCACTCTGCCCAAGACTGTTCCCGACAATCACATCCTCCACCAGTCCTTCTCTGTTTGTGAAGAGAAGGTCTAGCAGGGCACCACCCCTGGTAGGTTCACTAATCAGCTGCGTCAGGAAGCTATCTTCCACTTTCTCCAGAAACCTCCTAGACTGCTTCCTCTGGGCTGTGTTGTGCTTCCAGGATATGTCAGGGAAGTTGAAGTCCCCCACGAGTACAAGCGCTGAAGATTTTGCAACTTCTGTCAGCTGCCTGTAGAACTCCTCATCCGTCTCCTCATCCTGGTTCGGCGGTCTATAGCAGACCCCGACCAGGACACTAGCCTTGTTGTCCCTGCCGATCCTAACCCAAAGGGACTCGATCTTGTCATTCCTAGTCTCGAGTTCTGCAACATTGAAAGACTCTCTAATATAGAGAGCCACACCGCCACCCCTTCTGTGCTGCCTGTCCCTTCTGAAGAGCCTATAGCCAGGCATCGCAGCACTCCAGTCATGAGACTGGTCCCACCACGTTTCCGTGATGGCAACCAAGTCGTAGCCTGCCCGCTGCACGATGGCTTCCAGCTCCTCCTGTTTGTTACCCATGCTGCGTGCATTGGTGTAGATGCACTTCAGCTGGGCCTTTACCTTATCCTCCGGCCTTGCCATTGCTCCCCCTGGCACAGCCCCAACAGTCCTTGCTTCACCGCCATCCCCCTTCTTACCTAGTTTAAAGCCCTATCAATGAGCCCCGCCAGCTCCTGGCCCAGGATCCTTTTTCCCCTAAAGGATAGGGACCCGTCTACGGCCATCAGACCAGGTGCTGAGTAAACTGCCCCATGGTCGAAAAACCCAAGATTTCTGCGTAGGCACCAGCCCCGGAGCCACGTGTTTAACAGGTGGGCTTTCCTTGTCCTCTCCGTACCCCTCCCTGTCGATGTAGGGATGGACGAAAATACTACCTGCACTCCTGCTCCGTCCACTAACCGTCCCAGCCCCCTAAAGTCTCTTTTGATAGCCTTCAGGCTTCTGTCATCAATGTCGTCACTGCCCGCCTGGACTATCAGGAGAGGATAATAATCAGAGGGGCGTACCAGGTTGGGGAAAGACATAAAGGCTTTGGAAGGCTGCATATGAGAGAAAGCCAAGGGCTAACTAAACACATCAGAGGAAATGAATGTACGAAAACCTGAGCAGCTACTGGCTGGGTTCTTCTTGCAAGCATCTCTTGTGTAATGCTTAAGGAACAAATTTAAGTCCCTGCAGGACTTAAATTCTGTTTAGCATTATCTTGAATATTTTGGAGATCAAATTGTCTTTTATCTTTTTTTTTTTTTTTGATATCAAGGTGGAGTCAAGCAGGTGTGACTGTTCAGTATCACTTAGGAAAATATTCAGCCAGTATTATGTATGGAGTTGAATGAGGCATATTCACAACAGGCTTATTGCCTTGGAAAAGAACAGGAGATAATTAAATAATTATGATTTTGTATTTGCACAAAATTATTTAATGACACTGTATTTATTTAGTCAATGGATAGATATGGACATGCCAGCTGGCTTTCCTCCATTTCAACATATTATAGTCAGCTCTGACTTCTTTTTCAAGAATAAAAATAAAAGCACTATTTAGGTAACTAATTACTACAATCACAGAACCAAATCCTGTTCTCATTATATCCTTTCAAATCTAAGATAGAATTTCACTAGAGTTCATGTGCTTATTGTGGATATAAATTGAGGCAGCAGGGTGCATATATTTTTGCTTAAATTACTTTAAATGATAGTGTAAGTTGACAATTTGAAAAAAATAAAGAGGCAGAATCTCTCTCTCTCTAAACTGTTACTGTTGTTTGCCTTATTTGATTTTTTTTTCTTAGCCTGAAAAGAGATGGAGGTGATCATTATTTCCATACAGTTTTTATTTCATCTCATAAACATCAGGCTTGGTTATCTCCGGCTTTGTTAATGAATTGAGGGATTTAAATAATATTTGCTGTGTAGTGCTATTGGGTTTGGTAAAACTGTTTTCTTCCCCCAAAGAGTTAATCATATATGTCTAATTGATGCTACTAAGAAAAACTTTTAAACAGACTTGGAAATACATTGTTTGTCACTCTGTTCTTGAGAGGACAATTTGAAACGCTCAGGATAAGCATCTTCCAGGGCAGATAAGATCTTCATTTTTAATACAGGAGAAAATGCGAATATAAATGTATAATCATCTCCATCTCCCATGTAAATGGAAGAAAATGGAAACCAAAGTCCTCCTCACATTGTAGGTCACTTTTAACAAAGATCAGACACCAGAGCTCAAAGGAAAATGTATGATGCTTTTGATTTTCCACATTCTTTACAAAGAGAGGCAATTTTTTTTTTTTCAAGCAACTTTTTGATTGTGTTCTGCTTTATCCTTTCATTCTGGCCTGACATGCAGCAAGTAGAGCAATTACAGTAAAATAAGCATTAGGTACAGGCTCTGATAACCAAATCAAAAAAAAAAAAATATGAATAGAATCAATTGTCACATTAAAATTGCTTTTGGTATTACACCTTTCATCAGAAAGAGGGTAATACATCCTGAGCCTACATAAACAGATTACTCAGCAACCTCTGAACTGAAGCCAGTACAGGGGTGAGAAGTGGTAATTGTGATGAGCTAGTAACACAGCAAAGCAGATCTTAAGGGACTGGAAAAAAAAAAAAAAAAAAAGAGCAGGGGAAACCTAGAATTGCCCTAGGGTGGAACTTGATCTGAAGACTAAAGTTATTTTTCTTGGTTTTGCAAAAATTTCTAAGGTACTTTTAGTGACTGCAAATAGTTGGTGACACCTTCCTTCCTCTGAAATGTATGATGTTTAGCAGGATGACTTTCCTTATAGATGTACTAAAGTAATGGTTTAAGTTTAGAGAATACAGTGGATCCTGTGGCCAATTAGTAATGCTTTCCACAGCTCTGCTGTTTTTCCCAGAAAGGATGTTTGTCCCACAAGGGACAAACAAATACAAAGAACCTAACCTTCTCTATACAGTAAGAACAAAACCCAGGTATCCCTCTGGAGATGCACAGACCTCATATAATATAGCTGTGTCTACCTAGATGACCATGCTCCTAAGTCCTCCATGCAAACTCTTCCCTATGGATCTGTGTCATACCTCAATTGGCACTGCCCATGATGCAGGAACCCCACAGATGGGTGCTGAATTGCCAAACAAGCAAATATACTTGGCCGATAAACTAATATATTCTGCCAGGAATTTCTGCATGCTATCATTTAGGTCACAAGAGGCGTGGACCAAGCATTGTTTAGGGGGGCCCCCAAGAAGCAGCCTCCCTACATCCCCACAGCAGCTGCCCTGTAACCCTGCCATGCAGCTTGCAAGGATGAAGTTGTCCCTCCCTGCTGGCAGATCCATCTCAGATGAGCTAAGCCTGATTGTTGAAATATTGCTTGTTTATGAATTTGCCCTTGATGGAATTAATTGGTTTACTGTGTTTGCAGTGCAAATAGCTTGATAATGCAAGAAACTTTTTCTAGCCTTTCCCCAAGTGTGTGTAAGAAAATATGACAGAACATAGCTTTCTAATCTATGAATAAATAGATATATAAATATAAGAGTTTTTCTTCTGGCTAATTGCAATATTCCACTTTTTGCACTGCTATAGTCCACTAAGCATGCCCTCGTATTCACAAAGAACTGCATTGCTGTAGCATAAATCAAAGCAAATAAAGAGCACTCTGCCATCAGTGCATCAGTGGGTGTCATTGACTGGGTGTTATTGGTAACTATTAAGATTTTTTTTTTTTTACAAAAGAGAAACAGGGGTCTGCTTATTTCACATTATTCAGTGGTAAGTAGTAAGAGGGTGCAAAAAGAATCCCGATGTGTTTTTCACATCCCATTAACTTAACTATAAAGGTATGGTGCAGGGCCAGCCCTCCTTATACCATCAACACTGGCAGCCTTTTAACCATGTTTCTTAAGGAGAAGGGGTGATGTTTTCTGCAGTATCATAACAGTTCTACCTTTAAAAAAAATTAATGTGATTATTTCATTATTTTGCTGAAAAATGCTTCCTCAAGCTGTTTTTTATGAACACAGTAAAACACTTCTTTAAACTACTGCAAAACCCTATAGCTTTGGAACTTGAAAAGGGGATGATTCTGGCTCAAAGGCTAATTGTATCCAAACAAAATTATTAAATCCCAAGTGAGCTAGTATATTTTTTTTTTACCAGAATAGAAAACTTAGACAATAGACAACTGGAGCCTAGAAGAATCACTGTTTGTTCTCTTTGGTGAATTTGTGCTCTTTCAGGAAGATTTTCCTTTCTCATTCTTTGATTCCTTTCTTCACCTTCAGTCCCTGGAAACATGCAATAACTACAGAGGGGGGGACTGGAGAACAGGGAGGGTCAATTGCTTTGTCAAGATGATAAAGTAAGTGCTTAACTGATTTTCTAAATCTGGCTTTGAGTCCTCACTTCAGTAAGGCTTTTGACACTGTTTCCCACAACATTCTCCTCAATAAACTGGCTGCTAATGGCTTGGACTGGTGTTCTCTTTGTTGGGTTAAAAATTGTCTAGGTAGCTGGGCCCAAAGAGTCGTGGTGAATGGAGTCAAATCCAGTTGGAGGCTGGTCACTTGTGGTGTTCCCCAGGGCTCAGTATTAGGGCCAGTTCTCTTTAATAACTTTATCAATGATCTGGTGCATGTGTCGATCTGCTCGAGGGTGGAAAAGTTCTGCAGGAGGATCTGGATAGGCTGGACCGATGGGCTGAAGCCAACTGTATGAAGTTCAACAAGGCCAAGTGCTGGGTCCTGCACCTGGGGCACAATAACCCCACATTTGCGTTTGGAACTTGACCTGTAGATAAGGTTTCTCAGGCAGCTAATGCTGGAGGATGAAGCACCTTTCTGCCCCATAGATCTTGTAGCCCTATGCAAGACAATAACTGCACAATACGCAAACCACTCAAGAATTGGGAATGTAACTCATATTTTTACTACTACTCCCAGCTGATAACATCCAACTTGAGTTTTGATTCTCATGACTTCCTGAGGATGAAGGAACTGATTAGACTGGTTTAATACCCTCATTATCTGGTAAACGTCACAGGTCGCATCCACAAAGCCAGCCAATAATTAAAAAAAGCAGTATCCATCACATCTCTAAAATTAGTTCCATACATAACCCAGAAACTTAGAGATTGCAAAATTAAATCTTTGGGAATGAAAGCACTGTTTCCTTTGAAATTAATCCAATTTTAGAAAGTAAAAGTAAACATTTGAAACATTACAAATGCCATCTTTAAATACACAAGTAAAAAAAAAATTCAAACATTTTCCACAGGTCTTGAGGAGAACATAATTAAATAGGAAAGAAGGGGAGGCAGCTACTGACTGACAAAGCTACTTTAGAGGAAATCTGTATATGTAGGAGACCGTGCATGCATGTGAGACCCCCTCCCCACTTTGATACATTTTCCCAAAACAATCTGTCTTTAAAACGTGACAAACAGCTAAGCAAGCATTTCTTAAAAAGATATTGGCAGATTGCTTCTTCTCCCACTGTAAACTTTTGCATCACAGTATTAAATACAATTATAAAGCATTCTCCAGATTAAATGTTAAAAAGGCCTAATGCTCCATCTCTTACTTCTGTCGATGAAGAGCTTAATCTAATTAAAGGCATAATCTGAATTTGTCTGCTGGTTCTAATCATCAGCAGTTTTATTGTTAGCTTATGCAATCCTAATTAAAGACAATTCTAGACAACAGAAAAGGTTTTGTGTTAAAGAGGGAAAAATATATACAATGTCCTTGTGGGTCTATTTAAAAATTATTTTTAAGATTTATTTTTAGCTAATAGCTTTCTGTATATAAGCTACAAGTAAAGATTCCCTCAGAGAAATCTCTCATTTTAATATTTCCTATTGTAGTATTGCCACTGTATACTTACACTTTGAATGCTACCACCTGAAATCAAGGATCATTTCATTACTGTTCAGTATATTAAAATACTATGATGTATTTTGATCATGTATCCTGTGCCTCTTGATTCTAGTGATTCTAGTTAAAGCCAACTCTCGTCACTATGATCACACGTTATGGTGTTGCAGAAAAAGTAATTTTGGTAAGAGCAACAGAATTATTATAGCTGTCAGTGAAACACTTTAGTCCTCTACAGATACCTCAAGTTGCTGATGGAGACCTAGTTCTTCTGCCATGAAGGTGTGGTCTAACACCAAGGCCAGAACAGAACTAGAAAGAATGAAGCAGAAGATTATTAATTCTTTTTTGGTACACCAGTTTTTAATTATCAACTAAGGATGAGTAAAAAAAAAAAAAAGAAAGTTTAGAGGATATTGAGCTAGATATTATATTCTGTGCAAAATATAGTTAAAGATATGGATGTATCAAAAGAGTAACAGGATGGCTGCAGGGAGCAGTAAGTGGAGTAGACCACCTATTTTTATTGTCTAATGCAGTGAGCGCATTACTGCCTGGAAAAGTAGTTATGGGGGCTGCATGCAGACCTTTGAATTTTAAATATATGAGTTATTGGCAGATAAGGGCAAAAAGTGCTGTATGAGCACAAAGTTGTCATCTTGAATTCACTTTACCCTTCTACAGAAGCAGGGAAAAAGTTGTCTGCTGTGAGTATGTCTAAATCAGTCACATTCCCTGCTCCCTAAAATCAGCTCACATGGAGGTTATCATATTCCTATTAACCTATGCTTTTGGGTATTCAGGGCTCAGCTGTGAGACTCACCAATTTGGGACTTGCCCTGAAGGCACAGGCACAGCAGGGTGGCCCAGCTGCACACCCCAATCCATGCTGGCACTCGCCTGCTGCTGGTTTAACACTTTCTGCAGCATAGCAGAGGGGAGATTTGCAGGCTTTTTTGTGGACTCAAACGAGAGTCAGGAGAGCTCATCCTGCAGAACAGCTGGTTTTCTGAATCGCTTTTGATCAGCAAAAGAAAGAGAACAGTGACACATCTGAGGATGAAGAAGGAAAGAGAGAAATTGTAGGAGGAAGAGTGTATAGGAGGAATTAGGAGAAAGCAAGCAAATACCAAAGGGAAAATCATGTCCCAGTTTGAAATGGTGAGGTCATATGCAGTTAACTCTCTGGCACAACACCCTACTGAACATGCTATTCTGCTCTACGTTTAAACACAGGCTCCACAGGAAACCTCTAAGATTTTACAGGCTTTTAATATATATATTTTTTTAAGCCTAGCTAGGTTAAATATGAAATGAAGAAAAGGTTTTCTCAGGTAACATGAACATTTCTATTTATTTTTAAATAAACATCAAATCCTAATATGCCTGCATTTTACATTAATGAAGAAGACACATCATTGCCATGCAGTGGATTTCCCAAAGAAGTGATGCATAAAGCAATGGAAATTGGTGAGGTGCCTATGGAAAATTACTCACGTGCCTTCCTGGTTCTCCCATCAGGCAGCTAAAGATCCCGAACCATTACAGCAGATGAAGTAAGGCATTTAGATTTTATTTTTTTTTTAACATGTATTTCTAAGAATCACTTGCTTGTAAGTGTTCTGGTCCCTGCTGTCACAACCAATGCTTACAATATTAAAGCTATTTTTAGAGAAAGGAAGAAAGAAAGCCCTCAAGTTACAGTAAATACAACTTCCTTATTTACAATCAATACTTAAAATAATAATAATAAAAAGTTCCAATTCCTTTTTGTGCTTTTATTCTCCCACCTGATCATCTTTTTTATGACTGTCTCTTGTTGCCAGCCTCAAGACAGGGGAGACAATTGCCTGGCTTGAATTTGAAGTCAAAATAAAATATGAGTATGATTCTTCCCAGATGCCAGACAAGAATAGAGGATGAAAGTCTGAATTTGAAAGTCAAGTCTTTTTCATGTGATGAACATACTGAGCAGTGGGCTTTATTTTATCACAGTTTTTAATTTATCTTTTGTGACTACCTGAGAACACTGTCAGTTTATTTAGCTGTTACAGGACCACAGCAAACAAAGCCCTCTGCTTGCAAGGCTCAGCAGGCTTATGAAAAGATAGAAGTGGGTGGCAGATAATTGTCTGCATATAATTGCTTAAAGCTACCTTAAAGATAGAGAACAGATCCCTTGGAATAACTAGCCTAACTAGACTGTAACAAGAAATCTGCTTGACCTTTCCTATGTCTTACTAGTAAAACCGAGATGGTGGAAGCTAGCTGAGATTTTTGCTGACAAGGTTTCCAGAGCCTACATGCTTCTCCTCTCTTTCCACCTGAGATTTAACCACTGAGTATCATCATGCCAAATATTTTACTGTTAACTCATTTTATACTTATATTTTGACATGATTTTTCAGTTAAGAAAGGCTTCTATTTAAATTAGTTACAAATGTGACCAAGTAGGAATAACTACCGATTTAACCGGCATGTTCTTCCTATATTTTTTATAGCTAGCTGCCTCTAGCTAGCTTCTTTATCAACAGCAGCTCCACCATGGAGCATGCTTTGGGCATTAAAAGAATTGCTCAGTGACAGAGCTTGTCACTCAGATTATAACCTTTACAAGAGCCTGTTGAGATTTACAAATGAGCTGTGTCACTTTGGTATTTCTTTTGTATCGGGAGCCCTGTTGCAGCGCAGTTGTTCAGCCTTAGGCAGATAGCCCTGTGGTGCTGGTGGTGGGTGCCAGCTGCTCCCGCAGGCAGAAATCCCATTGTCACACGATAGCAGGACATGGGTTTTAACCCTGTCCACAGAGAGAAACTCAGCCTATACTCTTTCTACACATAACAGGTTTCTGCCTGGGATGTAGGCTGTAGTCAGCACCCAGCAGAATTTGCTGGCTTGCAGTGGAATTATCCAGAGCCTGAAAAGGTTTCACAGTTTCCATGGAACAAGTTTCCTGGCTCTTTTCAATTGTAGGGCAGGTTGAAACCACCAGGTGAAGGCTTACGGTAATGTTCAGGAAAGCAAGGCTTAGAAACGAGGTTTACTTAATAAGTCCTGAAAGGTCAGAAAGGAGAAGGTGAAGGCTGGGGATGAGGAACTTGCCTTTTCAGAAAGGCACAACGATCTGCAACCAAATATAGTAGATGATACTGGAAGCATTAAGCGTGCAGTCCCAGGATAATACCCCACTGATTATCAATCTGATAAAGCTGCTGCCTGAGCTAGGCTGGATGCACAAGCAGTGAGCTGCAGAAATGAAGGGGCACTCGCTCTGCACCACTCAGCAGATTGGCAGCAGAACTCAGAAGATAACTGGGTTTTCTGATTCCCCAGCCAGCTGCTTTGTCACTGCAACTTTAATCAACTCTGAAATACAATGGTGCAAAAAATTCACAGAAATCACCCCCACTCTTACTGCAATTTCTTCCAAAATTGAACTCAGCTATCAATCTAAGTAGCTATATAGCTATGAGAAAAAGCCTTTGGGGTACCCATTGAAAACTGGCAGGTGAGAGAGTGCTTTAACTGCTGCATTTGGGTGTGTAGTGTCTGCTGAACACAGCCCTACCTGGGAGCAAATAAATACACTTCAGATCACCACCTTTGACTTCAACATGAGAAGAGCTGAGTTCAGCTTAAAAGGAAGAGAAATTGCAGACATGACAGGAAGAGGTGCGCAGTGTCCTGACCACCTTTGGTTTGCCACTAGCAGGGTCCCAGCACTGGCTTTGACTTCTTGTCTCCTGGGCTCTTTTGTGAACTAGGGATGTGAATGACAAGCATAATCACCTGAGGGAGATTTCCTTGCTGAATTTCATCTACATGTATTAAATCTGGTTAAGTTGAATGGTTTCTGAAGAGCTATATCCTGCGCTGAGCAGTTCTTAAGTACAAAAAGCTGTATACTTAGTATACTACATACTGCCAAGCTAAAACTTATAGAAGAAAATGCATCTGAAAAATGGCAATAAAAATATATGCAGTGATTTAGAACATCTCCCCTGTCTCTATTAAGAGTTATTTCTACAGCTTACATAAATTTCCTATATATTCAACAAAGCAAACAAAATATGCACGCTAATTTTTTAATAAATCCACAGAAGCAGTCTAACATCTTTGAATGGGCACGATCTGAACTCAATCAATTTTTCCCCTTCCAGCAATGTCTTCCTTCTCCATTCAGGTAAATCACTGAGGAGCTTGCCCAGAGCTGCACATAACTCATGCAGGACAGTTTGGTCCAGCTGTGTCTGGTCCCACAAGCCAAATGCTGTTGAGTCACACATTCACTAGCAAAGGGGCTGTTACAGAACTGAGGCTGAGCTATGAGTTATATGGGTAATAAACAGTTATGACTATTTTGTTTTGGGTTGTCTGCACTATTTTAGGTGAAGATCAGGTTTTTGTTCAACCAGGCTAAGGCTCTGGTGACAGGATTTGGTAAGCTCTGTCTATTCATATTAATTCAAACAACCCTTCTCTTACAAGAGTGTGGACACACCATGCAGCCAGGTAGCTGCACGTACATTTTAAGGGTAATCATGAGTGAAACTTGAATGGGAAAATAATTACAAGAAAATGCTGAAAGGTAGATACATGTGACTGAAATAAACTGAAAATTAAATTTAGATAAACTTTTCCAGACTAATATTTTTGAAAGTCAGGTGTACCATATTTTAATGACATTCTGTTTTTGGAAAACATGCTAGTAGGAAAGCATGCTAAAGGATGGCCAGTCTATGACACAAGGTGCTCCTTATTTTCTGCTCATTGTAAATTACTTAAAGATAGAGGTGAGTTGAACCAGGGATGCTTAGATGGTAATTGCAATAAGCAATTATTCATGCTCCAGCCTCCTAAGAGGAATCAGAATGGAAGTACCTGGATTACCTGAGTTTTCCAGTTCTTTTACATAGCAGAATATAATGTTAAAGATGGGCAGAGTCAGGGAGCTTCTCACAGGTCCCTAGGGATCCTAGCCAGATGTGCTGAGGAATTAGCAAAGCAAAGGCAGAAATTTGTGGAAACAACACTAAACAACAGCATGCATTTTTGAGTACTGTTACTGGATTTACTGTGTCTAGCAAAATGACTGCAGATACTAACTTTATTCCAAAAATAAACAGGAGACTGCATATTCTGGCATGGCCAGCCACGTGCTTTCTGACTAATAGTAACAACACACTAAGAGTGATCACCTCTTTGTAACATAGAGGCTAATATTGTTTGCTCAATGGAGGCACCAGCTGTATAGTCAAGATGTGACAGCCTTGGACACAGCAGGGAGGATCTTACATTAGAACCTCTGAAGCCTCTTCATCCCCATATTGGTATTAGCCCTGCCTACCTTATGGAGTATAACTTACAACATAAACATCATCACACTTTTTTTCCAGGTTGTGGAAGTTTCCCAGACATTGTGCAGTCTGGGAAATGGCAGCCAACTGATAACATACTCTGTGCAAAACTCTCTTTCAAGTTTCTTGACTAGCTTTTCTGTGTCAGTCATGCATAAGAGTCATATAAGTTCCTACGCCATTTGTAACAGCAAAACAATGCTGCCACCCTTCAGTAAGTTCAGATCCGAAGTCTTTCCTCAGTGCATAAATGCTTCTCCCTTACTCTCCAACTTTATTCCACATACCTCTTTGAGCGATCCCAATAGATTTGCTACAAAGCATTGCATTTAAGAAATACCTAATAATATGCAGTATGTACTTCATATCTACAAAAATTAACCTGTATACAAATACAGAACATTTTAACACCCATCATTATGGCTTCAACCATAGCAGCTGCATGTGGGACAGGTGCTACTACTGAATGCGGCTTGTCAGAGGTCCCACCAGGAGTTTCTAAGAAACCCAGTGACTTGAGTCAGGCTGCACAGCTGAGACCAATGACTTATATGGATAAAAACCATAGGAAACATAAGACTTCTTTAAAGAAAAGTCCCCAGTGCAAGAGGGAGCAGCATCCACTGATTTAAACCATTTTGTCCAGTTAATTTACTCTCTGAGAGAGGCAAGTTCTGCAATGTACATGCTCTTGACTCCACATTTCATGGATGTCCTTAGTAAGATTTCTCCACACAAAATTTGGAGCATTTTTACAACGCAAGTGCACACCAGCTTCTAGGAGCTTATGTGAAGATACTAAAAAGTCCTGACCCTGGTACTGCTGATAGGTTTCCAGTCTCCAGATTATAATGCTTTTATTTGAAAATATGCTTAGATGGGCAATGCTCAGTGTATGAGTTTATGAATACTTATTTTTCTGGTTTGCTCAAAAACACTTCTGCACTGTCATGAGTTATACACTTGAGGAATATGATAGGATCACAGTTTTCTTTGCAATATCAGCATTATCCTGGCTAGACATTAAAAGAAATGAACGGTGAGCTAATGCAAGCACCAGAAAGTGCAGTGATATTAAATCAGATATGAAAACTTCATGACAGCTGAATACCCATTATTTTTGTGTACTCCATACCAAACTGAAATATTTTACATACTTCATTGTTCTGAATCTGTGATTCTGTGAATTCAGATGTGAACTTCACCAGAGTTCAAGGAGTATTTGTATCCAAATGTGATCTAGGCACACCAGTAGCCAACAGCATTATTAAAAATTAATCTTTATAAATACACAATCATTTTTTTCTGTGGCATGGAAGCTTAAGCGGTTTGTGATCTCCTGCTGTTCCTCATAAAATGCTGCAATAATATGTTTTGCTTTTTTCTCAACCCTACTGCTGCTATGCTGTGGAATATTATTGACTTACATTAAAATAACACAGTTAACAGGCATGAGTTGTGAGTGCATGTATACATGGATAGATAGATAGATTGGTGAGGAGAACAAGGTGTCCAAGGTGAGAATGTTTCCCTCGCCTCGCCTCGCCTCGCCTCGCCTCGCCTCGCCTCCCCTCGCCTCGCCTCCCCTCGCCTCGCCTCGCCTCGCCTCGCCTCGCCTCGCCTCCCCTCGCCTCCCCTCGCCTCGCCTCGCCTCGCCTCGCCTCGCCTCGCCTCCCCTCGCCTCGCCTCCCCTCGCCTCGCCTCGCCTCGCCTCGCCTCGCCTCGCCTCGCCTCGCCTCGCCTCCCTCCCTCGCCTCGCCTCGCCTCGCCTCGCCTCGCCTCGCCTCGCCTCGCCTCGCCTCGCCTCCCCTCGCCTCCCCTCGCCTCGCCTCGCCTCGCCTCCCCTCGCCTCGCCTCGCCTCCCCTCGCCTCCCCTCGCCTCCCCTCCCCTCCCCTCCCCTCCCCTCCCCTCCCCTCCCCTCCCCTCCCCTCCCCTCCCCTCCCCTCCCCTCCCCTCCCCTCCCCTCCCCTCCCCTCCCCTCCCCTCCCCTCCCCTCCCCTCCCCTCTCCTCTCCTCTCCTCTCCTCTCCTCTCCTCTCCTCTCCTCTCCTCTCCTCTCCTCTCCTCTCCTCTCCTCTCCTCTCCTCTCCTCTCCTCTCCTCTCCTCTCCTCTCCTCTCCTCTCCTCTCCTCTCCTCTCCTCTCCTCTCCTCTCCTCTCCTCTCCTCTCCTCTCCTCTCCTCTCCTCTCCTGTTAACAAGCACTTATTTGCCTGTCCTGATGCCAGCCTTCCTTCTATATATCTTCCCCCAAGCTAAAGAAGAATCACACACTCTACTAAGATGAACCTTCTAATTTAAGTAGAAAATTGCAATTATTTTGCCAAATCCTCTAATTAGCAGATGGTTATTACTGCCATTGTGGGTCAGACACTGCTCTCAGTACACTAATCCAATTATTCTCAAGTGGGACAGAGAAAAGTAAACAAATATGGTATTTCTCTTTCACTCTCTTGTAATCAAGTGGAACAGAGTAGGGAAGGAAACGAGAAATGTAAAATCCATGTTAAAATGTTTGACACTCTGGAAATGTTTTGCTAGCAAAACACTCAGCTCAGAAAAATCAGTAACTTTTAGACAGAGCATCAAAAGTACTTATTCTCATCATAATAAATTTGACTGAGGTTCATGAATATCTGGTACACATATAATGTTGACCACAACTGACATAGGGTATGCTCTTCAAGAATTTGAAAAGCCCTTCATTAACACTGAAGTAATCTAATTAATTATATACCTCCTCAAACCGATGCCACAAAAACACAGTCAGAGATATAATTTTAAAGACCTGCCATTCTCAAATAGGAAGGCAGTCTGAATACTAAAATAGCCAAAAGGATGGCAGCTTTTGAAATCTTGTCTACCTTTGTGCTCACGGAAGAAAAGGCAGATTGGTAGTTTTTTCCCCTCCTTGGAATCATCAGAAACAGTTTCAGACAGTCACAACTTCACTACAAACAGAATCACTTCAAAATGGCTCACTGCTGCAAATGCCACGCTGTAGCTAGCTCACGTGGGACCTGTAAACATGCACACATCAAGACATATGACGTACACTAAACTAGGTTTATCAGGATTTGCATTTCCCAGGAAGCCACCACAAGTTTCATTTCTGTATCTGTAAATGACTGGGGTATGCAGCACTGAACATGGTTTCTGCCTGTTGTTTTACACCAAGTGTCTTCCATGGATTTCCTCCATTCCCACCATGCTGCCCCAGGTCACAAAGCTTCCTTAAGCTCAAAGCTGCATGCAAGCCTGATAAGCTCTTCTGTCAGATCTGGTTTGTGTGGTTCCCATGCCTCAATGTTCCTGTGAAGGTCTGAAGTTACTCACAGTCCAGCTCATCCATAGAGTGCCCTACATTTCTTTGGCACGTCATTCAGTAATGCTTGAAAATGCCTGGGAGCATCCCAGGCACCTCTGAACACTGCAGCGTGAAGCAATAGGGAACTTCAGTATCCAGATGCACAGAGTTAACCTCAGCTTCTTGGCCACCACACATTTCAGTTATATTCAATTCCAATAGGAACTGTCCATCTAAAACTCTTGATGGGCTTTGACAGTCTTAAAAGGAAAGAGCATATGCCTGTGCACATTAACATACAGCTGGGGAAAACACAGTATCCCTGCTGAAGCACATACTGAAATAACAGAAGATTGGAAGAACTAGGCACTTATATGGGCCTGGATACTACACAACCACTTTATGTCTTGTTATTACTATAATTATTTCTACATCACTAGGACTGCTGTAGCATGTAGCACAATATTTTACTTGTTAGAGGCTTCTCATTGCCTACTTCTGGGGCAGCAAAAATCAAAGAAGAAAGAAGACTGAATTATATGTCTCATTCCAGAGTCAGAACCTGAAAACAGAAAACTACTCCCATTATGTGCTCCATTGCTTTTACTTCTACTCAGTGACATCTAATCCATAATTCAGTATAAAAGCGATATAAAATATGCATATGTTTACACAACTAGAGCTAAAGCTGTTTTACAAATGACCAAGAACTAGAACGGTTTTAAAATTATATAGCTAAATTAACAGATTAAAATAAAGAATAGTAAGAACTAGAACATATAGAATTTTATGACTGTCCAGCTTGTTCCAATTTACTGTGCTATACAATATCTTTTATATTTATATATATATATAGCCCTTGAACAAGCTTTTTTGAATGGCTCACTCCCTAAGTTGAGTGATTAAATGTTTCTTAATGCATTTAACCTCAGAGTAATTGTTCACATCAATCCACACCAAGCATGTGCTGCCAAAATATAATTTCTGGGCTACAAATCTGCTTTTTTTTTTTTTTTTTTTTTTTTTTTTTTTTTAACTAGAAAGAGGAAGGTAATAAAGAATTCATATGACCATATATAAGTATGTGATAATCATGCAAATATACATGAGATACTCATTTATGCCTTGTCTTCCTGCTATCTTCATTCAGCATCTATCCTTTGTTAATTAATTTACAAGTAGTATATAGTCTGCTGCACGATTCTTATCTCCAAGCACTGAGCATGGGTTCACTTCCATTTAGGATTTAGCTCTACAATTAAAAGACATGTAACTGAACAGCTTAAAAGCTTTAAATGGAACAATGATGCAGAATGGGGCCAACTTTGGCTTTTATTTATAACACCAGTGTTACCCAACCTGGAAGATTTAACAGGGAATACCTAACCATAACTGCAAGCAAAATGTGACCTGAGATATTTGGAATAAAGATGTAAAGCAAAGTCAAATTTGATCTTAGGTGAGCAAAAATCAACTTCTATTTGTTGCTTCATTTTAACTAGATGGCATTGCTTATTTTAAGTAACTATTTAAAAAAAAAAAAAAAGAGAAAAAAATCACACAGAACATCTCTAAAGGAGACTGCAAAATAAAATTAAATGAAATCTTAGCTTAGTGCTGCTGTGTGTGTAGCCTGATTTTAAAGTAATCTGTGCCTTCTTTATCCTCTCCTATCCTCTCTGCTTGGCTACAGAACAGAAGAAAACCTCAGAAAATGCCATGAGTGAATGCCCTGGCCCAGCTGCCTTCCTGAGACACCCAAACGCAAGTGCTTGCAAACACAGTTAGGTGAGGACCTATTGGTTGTCTCTTACAGTTTCTTTACTATGGAAGTTATTCTTTGGGCAAATACAAGGCTCCTGTAGGTATTTTACTTGATGCAAAAGTGCTGAAAAGCCAGTGATGAACCACCCCACCTCTCCTTTGTGTGCTCTGGCCCTGACATGGGTAAGGTCTTTTCCAGCTGTTTATTCCTGAGGTGAACATGATACCATCAACATCTGTCTGAGGCATCCCTGCCAGGAAGAACTGCAGACCCAACTTGGGTAGCGTCAAGGAAGCTGCTATCTGACTTAAATTTTTTCCCACAATATGTAGTAAAGAAAAATGAAATAAAATCCTTCATGGGTGTACTCTGAACAAATCTCAGAGCAGACAGTATTGAAAAAATGGAAAACAGCCCAGGTTTTAGTCAACTACAGTGGACCAACTGGCTGGAAAGGCTACCCAAGGCATGAAAATGATCTTATGCAGATGGTCAGAAGATGCAGGTCACTGTGCTCACATTGGTTCAGGTTAGTTTCCAGTTTTTAAAATCTTGCCTACTGCTTGATTTGTTTTTCATAGACTTAGTCAAATTTAATTAAAGTGGTGTTTGGATTTAGGCATTCCACCATAGTATTAGCTACCCACTCAGTGTAGTGCTGCTCTCGTCAGAGACATACTGACTGGTTTACACAACACTTGCTGCTTCTCCACAGAAGGGCTGATTGGTCCCATGATGCTTGTGTGCTTTCTGATTTGCAGCTGTTACATTTCATTAACAGACAGCTAAAATTGCCTCAGTGGCTTCTTCATATTACTTTTTCTCATAAGCAGTTGGTTCGATTACCATGGGGATGCCACAGAGTCAGGAACAGGATGAGAGGTGGCTCTTGAGACTCTCTTCCTAAGTAGAGGTAGTCCCATTTCAAAAGACTTTGGGAAACACTCCCCTGATTAACTACAAATGGAAATGACTAAAGGTCATTTGGAGACTAATGTGACCAAAGCATTTTCGTTATTCAAGCATACTGAAAGAGAAAACATCAAGCAAACAATGACCAGCATTTTGTAAATAATTTCCACTCTGTTATTCAACAACATAATTTGTTCTTTTTTTTTTTTTTCCAGTTATCTTCTCTAATAAATGTATGTGTATTTATTTGTCTTCTCTTTTACTTTAAAATGGTCTTGTCACCAACTGGGTTGTCCTAGATATGCAAAAGAAAGCCTCCTGGCTTCACCCTATTTTTATGCAGGTTCAGGCCTGTTGTCATTGGAGGCAACGAGATTTTTACCAACAAGTTTAGCAGACAAAAAGTGCACTATATCATCTGCTGCGGGAAGGTGATATAGTAAAGGACAGAGCTCAAACACATGCATAGATTCTAGGGAAAAAAGCAGGACACGAGCATATGTACGTTCAAGGTTATACAGAACTAGGAGGTGTTAAATGAACTGGGAGATTCTTTACCCCGGCTGGTGTAAGACAACTCTAACATGAATCTAGGGCTCCTGACTATTAGCCTTCCTACCCGGCTTCTCCGCACCACAATAGACATTGTCAGAGCAACAGAAAAAGTACTTAACTTAGCACATACCTCAGCACATGTGTTTGGAATAGCTTTTGCTTTGTTCATCTTAAGCTACTGGGAGTTCCACTGCAAGTATGCACAGCAATTTATTCATAATATGCATACCAGTACCATGTTTGCTCTAATACTAGTCAAGAGAGAGCTCTGCTTTTCTGCAGATACTTCTGGGTTTCATTAAATAGCACAATCCCCTCTTTTGTTTCTGCCATTTATCTGTGGGGTAAACTATGATTGGGCATATTTTTAATTGGTACAGAAGGGGAGCATCTCAGATCTCCTTCTCTGTTTCTGTTCCATCCTGAGTATTCTCAGCACTCAGTTTTATGGTCCCTCCTTCTAGCAGTGCAAGGAAACCAAACAGACCAATATAACTTATATTGCAGTGGAGGGCATTAAAGGTGCTCAGATACACACTGTTATTTCCTGGATGAAACCATGTTACCAAGACAACAAATACCACACACAAAAGCCACTCTCTCTCTCAGGGCATTTAATTCCCCAGATAAATCCTGAAGATCACGATCAAAACTTATTTTTCTCAGTGGTCATTTTGCATGAGGAAGATGCCACAACTACCCTGAAGAGCCCAGAGCCCAAGTCAGTAAATGAACCAGGAGACAAGGACTACATTGCAAATTTTTTACCTTTCCACTGGCAGCAGGAGCTCAGCTCCTCTGGAGATCCAGGTTTAGGTCCCAGCATGTGGAATGGCCCATGGGAAGCTGCTCATGGGTTCCCGAGTGATGGGAGGTGGTAGAGGGGGGCTGACTCACGACCTTCTGCAAGAGCAGCTCACCTAATTCCCTCTTGACAAACCCTCTTGACAAATCCAAGAATCCTAACTAACATATCTTGATAAAAATTTAAATTCATTTTATATTTGTTAATTCAATGGTACCAATTCAAGTATCAGCTGTGTGAGTTCAGAATGTGCGGACACTATGACACAGGTGAGCCATGACTTGATCTGAACGCAGTCACTCAAACATGGGCAACTAAACCAAGCCAGTCTCACAACCCTTGCAGTGAAACCAGAAAATGTACTAATCTGCTAGACTAACAAATGGGGGGACTTTGATTGATTTCATTAGCTACTTGCAGTGCATTCTAGCCTACAGGAGTGTTGTCTGCACATTAATGCCAGAAACACCACAGTGTCACTGGCCTCTCATTACAGCACAATCCCTCTGTGGATTCTGATGCAAAAAGTCAACATCAATATTTAGAGGTATCTGCTCCAGATTATAAGATTTCTGGTGCACAAACATCACATCTAAATAAAAAAATAGTGCATGGACTTGGTTACTACAAGGGATGGATACATGTGCTAGAGCTCCTGCATCAGTGCTTGCCAACATAATAGACTCCCATGTTATAGAGAGCAACAATGGATGCCTGACTGCAGGGCCATTTTAGATCTGTCACAACATAAGATGAGTAGCTGTCACTGATTGCACTCTTCTAAGTTAGAAATCACTATATGTGAATTTCCTCTGATCATCTTCACTTTTGCTCTGAACAAGAAATAGCAGTGGTGTTCTGTGAACTGTCAAGACATCCAACAGGACTGTATGCTGTATACTGGCACACACATACACCCAGACATTTCATAAGCATATATAGCAGGGGTTATGGTCCTACCCTATACATCTGCAGAGAATCATATGCAACATGGATCTGGTAGAGGCCACTGCAAGCTGTAGTGAATTACCCTGTTCTGGCAGAAGAAAACCATTCTTCATACCACTGAGTTCCCCTTCTAGGAGGGACTAAAGCCATTACAGCACACCCATTCCTGGTTGTGGTGGTGGACTAAGAGCTCATAGTAATATAGAGTAATAACTAGAGCTCACAGAGTAATCTATACAGGAATTACTCCCAGTAATCCCAGAGGAAAGAAAAATAAAAAAAAGCATCTGTAGCAAAAGCTGAATGAGGTTACAGTGACGAAGAATTAGAATTATCTAGTTCATAAGTAAATAAAAGCCAGAAAAGATTTATGGAGCCCTTCAGTATCAGATCATCATCAGAGAAAATATTTGTACTGCAATAGGGGATTTACAGGTGGCAGGGGTTACGGTGGTCATTTGTCCGCCTCGTGAAAAACAAGACCAGCTATTTATTGTACAATCTAGATACCCCTTGCTTTTGACATTGTTTCTTTCAAGATAATTAGGGCACCCATGTGAAACTTCAAATAGTGTTAATTCAAGGGCTGAATGAAACATGATTCAAAGAACAATTACTAAGGCTTGCGCCTCACTGGTATCAAACACTGCAAAATGTCATCTGTTTGTATAATTCAGAATCTTGTCTGGTTTTGTGCTCTTCCTATAAAATGGAACAGGTTCTTGAAAACAAGACATAAAACCATAAAAATACAACCATTTTCTCACTTTCATCCCACTTTTTCATCACTTTCAGAAATGTCCCAACTAAACCAGGTGAGGATGGCCAAAGCCTCACCCTTATGAAAGCTACTGAGAAGACCAAGAAAACAAATTTTCACTGATCAGTAAGCACGGGGTATCACACAAACAGTTCTAGACACCATTGCACAGCCTCTATACAAATCTTGAGATTAACTGGAAAATCAAAAGCAGTAACTTGTGCCACTGTTCCACCCTGTACAATACCTGTCTCGCACTGTGCCTCACTGGGAACGCGCAGAAGTCCCACAGTGGTTCTGCATTCACTTGTCTGCAAAGAAACTTCCTTCTCTCTCTTTGGGGTTGGATCCAAAACCCAATGAATGAATGGCCTGTTGACTGCCATTCAGTCCCTGACAAACACTAAGAGGCTTGGGAAGCTCTGTCCTGACTACTGACTAGAGTCAGGTAAAGAGGAGATGCAAAACTCTGTCACGCTGTACAAAATGCTGAAGATCTCAAAGGGACAGCGCTAACACACTCAGGATTGTCCCTACACCACCAGCAATCACTGCTCTCACTCATGTTTCACACTTGGGGACTGATTACCTCTGAAACCCTTGGATTCTTCACCTGCTCTTTCTTGTTACCCTTCAGAAGCATCTCTCTCCTGAGGCAACATGGCTTCCTTATGAACCGTTAATATCTTCTCTCCTTCCTACCTCCTCCTTTTCAAAGCAAATGGAAGGGTGAGGACAGACAAGGATCTTACATCTATCATAAAATCCCAAATTATTACCGTGAACAATTTTTCAGAAATTCCCATTCTGATCCTTTCCTTCCTTGCAGATGCACATTTGGTGAAAGGTGTTCTGAATATTTTGGAGTCAAGACTGAACTTGTAAAAGGATGCCAAGTTCATTGCCACTCTTTCAAACTCATCTCACAACCTAAAACTAGAACACTCAAAGGTAACCCCCGCCAGCCAATGCCTGTTTTCTCACATCAATTCCTGTATATTTCTAGCAGCAGTAGTGGCTCCCTTGTCTCTCTCTGCCCTCGTTTACAACTTCTCTACCTGCTTGTAACTTCAGCTAACTTTGGTGATGGGACATAAGATCACGAAATCGTTATGCTTCTAAAGTTTGGAGAAACTAGAAGGCTGGCTAGAGAAAAGTGATCCCAATTGCTGTTCCTAGCCTCATGATTAAACAGCAAAAGATCCAGGAAGGAGCAACCCATATGAAATCAGGTTTTGTAAGTTCTGTTGTACATGGAAATATAGCTTTGTTTCTTTACCCAACACCTATAAACAAAAATCCTCAAGAAGAGATGATGTGTCCAGAAGCCACTAGCTGGTAAGCAAAAAACAAATAAACAAACAAACAAATAAAAACCCTACTGCTCAGGCATTTCTAAACTTTAGTCCAAATGACATTTAAGTATTTAACTCACAAACAACTACGTATTTTTTTAACTAATGCTTAATATGCCTCTAGCATATTTTCTCATTAGATATGAAATTGGGAGGAATGATAATATGACTACTTAATACAGCCTTGAATCTAAGCCCATGAAAACCAGAGGGAATTCAACAATCATTTTACTGGGCTTTCTATCAGGTTCATAAAGCACACAAGCTATTAGTTTTGAAAATGTAAGTGCCAGCATACAAGTGTAAATGAAGTATTGATTCTTCATGATGGCAATAGAAAATTCATGGGCTTCCAAGTGTTTTTAGGCAGAACTTAAATATATAAAAGGCTGTGAGGGTGTGTTTTGAGCACATGTTCACATACTGGAAACATTATGGCCTGCAGACACAAAGTTTACTACTGTGAAGAGCTGAGCACCTACTGAGCACTACAACCTTCTGTTTGGAACAAAGGCCCTCAGAAGGGAGATTGTGCAGCTGGCAGAAGCCTTTGTAGGCTGTCTGCATGAGCAAAGGCTTTTGTCATTCAGTGAATGCCTGCCAGGCACCCTGCACCCAGTGAAGACGGGAAAAATTCATCAGCTTCAGCAGAAGGGAAAATCATATCCATTGTCAACTATTTTCAGCACAAATCCAAGTCATCTTCAGGCAGCACCATTTCTGGGCACTCTTTGGACCTTGCCCTGAGTACTGCTTATCTATGCACTTTCAGCTGTCAGCCCCATGCTGCTGAGGCATTTATGATGAGCACATGGAGACCATGAGCTTTCTCCAGAACTAAGGGGGGTGATGGATTTGTGTTTTTTAGGTTCAAGCAGTACCTAATGGCAAATGTAAACTCCTAGTAATTTCTCTTTTAAAATAGGCAAATAATGCTGTTGATTAAGTTGAAAAAGTATGATTCACCACAGCGAAAGGCTGATTTTTACTGCTTGTTTTGATAAACAGAATTGTTTGTGTTGCCTGATTAACTTGGAGAGACTCACAGAGCTCTGAAGGTACTAAGGACCAAGAATGTTAACTTAAAAATTAAAACCTTTTAAGGACAACCAAGGTCTGTTTGTTCAAAAATCTACATGCACATACTCATTTGCAAAATAAGACACTGAGGTATCTCATTCTTAAGCCTGGCAACATATACCCACTACCCTAACAATAGCAAAAGGAATAGCTAGCGATGTTCAGTGTCACTGATCTATTCTACCATTACTTTATGTAAAACTGTAGAAAGGGCTCAGAAAAGTAGATTGAACTTGCTATAATGAAAGGAACATTTTGTAGGTAATAGACAACTCAGATGCAGTTGACAACAGAGAGTACTGTATCTTCAGCCTATACAAATCAATGGAAACCAAAGTAAGTCTTATAAAGTCTCCAGTGTTTATACAGACACTGCAATGTCTGAAAATGTAATTAGTTTCAGCAAAGCAAACTACAAATATTCAAAAATACATTCAAATATTCAAAAACATTGGGATCTTCAAAATAGTAAGTTGAATTTCCATTAAGAATTCGAGATTTTTTTTTCTCTGCTGCTGGTTTCCATGACATTCTTTTGCAGTCACATGGGATTTTTAATAATCTTTTGTATTACTGGAATCCAAGACTCTCCCTGAAGAAGTTGACTTAGCGAGCAGCAGTTCTGAAGGAACTACAACACACTGGTGAATTAACAAAAAAAAAAAAAAAAAGAGGAGATCTGGTGAAATTGCAATCAAGTCCCAGTACCTAATAATGTATAGGGACTGGGATAGATTAGCAGCAGAATTTGTAAGAGAGCAGAAGTTTTCTCTTTTCACCAAAGGCTCTAATCATCATCTCTGGCTTTATCTGCCAAGCCTCTTGGGTCTGTCTTGGTAGCCAGGTGTAGCTCTTACTGAGTGAATAGAGCTTCTATTCAGTTCTATGAGATCTCTCATGGTAACTAAGGTAGTTATCTGCTTTAACTCTTTCCTGTACTTTAGCTCATGTGGCTACTTACATGGGCACTAATGAAAAACAATTTGATTTAAATAATTCAAGGATGATCGGCAAGGCCACATTAAATACTTGTGTAGACATTTTAATTCAAAACTGAATTGGCCTTAATGAATTAAAATAAAATGAATGAGTTCATAAACTGAGTAAACATCCATCCAAGAGTTTACAGTGATATAACTAATCAATTTCATATTTATAGTTGAAATAATTCAGAAACATTTTCCCAAGTTAAAACATATAAACCAGCCCTAGTACAAACAAGACTTAGATAAAAATTTCTTAGAAACAACCATTCTTTGTCAAACTATCTTTGATTCCCAATTCATAATCTGTTTTTTCCTGATAAACCTCTGAAAACAGGGCCCTTCAGATTCTCTTTCTAGCAACTGTTTATGATTCCTCTACATAACAGCCCAAGCAGCCCTAGAAAGAGCTCACAGCTAATGGCTTTGTCTGGGTGACTGCCATCCCCATTTCAGATCCCAGTGGATCTGGGATTCTCATCCCCACTGCCAATACCGCATTCATCTAGCTGTATGTGACGTTTTAATGTATTTCACAGACAATGTAAAAAGGGCAACTACCCTGATTAAAAAATCCTATCAGATTACAGCCATTGGGCTGCATGTTTGCATTATCATAACTACTAATTTTCCAACAAAAATACGGGTCAGACATCAACCAGGTCACTGATGCAGTAGGACTTGGTCGATGTACTGTCATGCTGGCTGGCCTTGGGTATTCCTGCTTCATTTCCTCTCCTATGGGAAACACTGAACAAGAACAAAGCTGTATTCTAGGAATAAAACTCCCTCAACAGCATCTCTGAGCAAAGACATCTAACAAATTTCCCATTTGGAAATCACCCAGCAGCAGTATCTGAAATGCATGGTGGGTTTTTCACGCTGCTGTTCTGGGAGTGAGATGGCCATGTTCATCTCCAAGCAAGCACAGGTTACCAAGTAGATTCCTTCAGCCAGAGCACCTTAACTCTGCAGGGCCATGAATGAGCTCTGCTGAGTCTCAAGACGTGTGCCTGCATGATACAGATTACTGACCATTAACAAATGTGTGTGGTAATATCCAATGGCTGTTTCTTTAATGGAATAATGAAAAAGACTCATGGCACAAATTCCTTAAAAGCCACATCCTGAGACCAACCAGCATCCTACCGGAAAGGGAAAGAAAGGACCACTTGGGGTGATAAGGGCTACCTGGTGCAACTATTCGCCTCAGGACTGCCTCCATCAAGAAAGAAAGAAGGGTGATTGTTGTGGGAGACTCTATCCTTAGGGGAACAGAGGGCCCTATTTGTCGGCCTGACCCTACCTGTAGGGAAGTCTGCTGCCTCCCTGGGGCCAGGGTCAGGGACGTTGCCAGGAAGCTTCCCAACCTGGTACGCCCCTCTGATTATTATCCTCTTATAGTCCAGGCGGGCAGGGACGACATTGAAGACAGAAGCCTGAAGGCAATCAAAAGAGACTTTAGGGGGCTGGGACGGTTAGTGGACGGAGCAGGAGTGCAGGTAGTATTTTCGTCCATCCCTACATCGACAGGGAGGGGTACGGAGAGGACGAGGAAAGCCCACCTGATAAACACGTGGCTCCGGGGCTGGTGCCAACGCAGAGATCTTGGGTTTTTCGACCATGGGGCAGTTTATTCAGCACCTGGTCTGATGGCCGTAGACGGGTCCCTATCCTTTAGGGGAAAAAGGATCCTTGGCCAGGAGCTGGCGGGGCTCATTGATAGGGCTTTAAACTAGGTAAGAAGGGGGATGGCGGTGAAGCAAGGACTGTTGGGGCTGTGCCAGGGGGAACAATAGCAAGGCTGGAGGATAAGGTAATGGCCCAGCTGAAGTGCATCTACACCAATGCACGCAGCATGGGTAACAAACAGGAGGAGCTGGAAGCCATCGTGCAGCGGGCAGGCTACGACTTGGTTGCCATCACGGAAACGTGGTGGGACCAGTCTCATGACGGGAGTGCTGCAATGCCTGGCTATAGGCTCTTCAGAAGGGACAGGCAGCACAGAAGGGGTGGCGGTGTGGCTCTCTATATTAGAGAGTCTTTCAATGTTGCAGAACTCGAGACTAGGAATGACAAGGTTGAGTCCCTTTGGGTTAGGATCGGCAGGGACAACAAGGCTAGTGTCCTGGTCGGGGTCTGCTATAGACCGCCGAACCAGGATGAGGAGACGGATGAGGAGTTCTACAGGCAGCTGACAGAAGTTGCGAAATCTTCAGTGCTTGTACTCGTGGGGGACTTCAACTTCCCTGTCATTAATTTCATTAATTAATTAGTCATTAATTTCCACGCTTCAAATGAAATCTAAAAATAAAAATAAGCTAATAATGTATTTATTATTAAATGAAAACTTTCTAAAATAATCATTAAGGACCCAGTTTGATGAAGACTCATGATGAAGATTCATGAGTCACGGCAATAGCGGGTAAAGATATACAACAATTTTTTACACAAGAATAAGCTTCTTCCAAACACGCTTGTTCTCCCTCCCCCAAACCAGATATTCTATTATTGCTGATTTGTCAGTAAAACACTTCTGAAACCATCTCCAGTTCAGGTCATTCTCTAATCCACATAACGGGAAGCTTATGCTATTAACAGCATCTCTTCTTCAATCCTCAAAATTTGCAGTAAATTCTCTAACAGGTTAATGGTGGTATTATATCATTTTAAAAGGAATGAATTGTTGTAGAGTTATGTCGCAGTATTACTGTTTGGGCAGCCTCATATAATCTTCACAGCAGCTGGAAATGTAATTAGCATAAAAACCAAAGGGCTTCATTAAACATCCCTTTCCTGTAAGATGGGACACATTTAAGGGCCTTGTCTCAAACATTCCATTAAAGCTCTACGCAGAGCTGGTGTGGGACTCCAACCATCCCAAAAGCCATTTTCAGTCCAGCTAAGCAATGTCCACTTCTTAAAACCTGGAAATGTTATGCAGCAGCCCTCGAGAAGACACATAAATCCTGCTCTGCAGTGGAATAAACACTCTTGGGGGAGTGATTATATTCCCCATTTTTGATGGAAGCTTCCTTTTCGCAATTCAAGTCTAAAAACAGACAACTTCTGTAACTGCCTTCTTTGTGCAAACCATAGCCACATCTTCTGAACATAAATGTGCATTTGCGTTCTTTCAATGCGTTTAAAATGCTGAATCTAAAAACATGGATAATTTATAATTCCAGCAATAAAGAAGCAAGTGTCACTCAGGCTTTCCCTTGCTATGAAGCGCTTATGCTTTGAGCTAATTGCAGGTTTGAAAATGACCATTGGGTTTCAAAATCTCTGTGGATCTTTGGTTTGGCAGCACTAAGCAGATGCACGAGCTAGTTTTTGCTCACTTTACGGAAGGGCAGAAGGTTGAATTTTTAAAAGTTGCCTATAGTTTTGAATGAATTCTGGTGCAATTTCTGGGCAGCTTCTCAAAAGGCAGTAAAGAAATGCTAGTGCAGGCAAAGAGAAGCCGTAAGCCTTTAGAGAGCCATGAACCTTGTAAAGCCTTTAGACCTAGGATATTGTTTCTTTTTTCCACTTTAAAAGTTAAGAATACATAAAACGTGCAATTTTGGAACAATGCAGAAATAGAAATTTAAAATAGGTTTTAATTGTTTATTCAGACCCTGAGGGGAAGCAAAGTAATATTTCAGCACTTAAAAAACAAATATTTTCCTGTCACAAAGTGTCTTACAACACAGTTGTCCTTGTTAGCTAATGATGCAAACAAAAATACTGCTTTCACAGTCTAGAAATAGGGAGAATGACCTTTGTGGAGAGATGTCAAAAGCCCAACAGACACCTGGACAAACCGACTCAAAGTTCACATCCAGATCAGCTGCCTAAAAGGACAGGCAGAGCGGGGAGGCAATGGGAGATGAGGTAAGAGCAGAGGGCGAAGGGGTGAAGGGGATGCAGGTCTTCAGGCCCCCACACTTCTCCCATGGTTTCCCATCCAAGCCTATCATCTGAATAACATGCCTCACTTGACATTCAGTGTTTTGCATCTGGAAGCACAAGAGGCAATCATTTACAAACAGAAGGGAGCAGGATTGTTTAAGGGCAGCACTGGCAACAAAACATCATATTTCTGCTGCTTGGAATATTCTGGAAAGTTCAAAATATTTACCTATTGTGGTTAGAAATCATCAGCCATAGGAATTAAAATGATATGGGGATCGTTTATGAATAACAGTTCATCTAATTGCGCAGATTTATCACATTTTGTTTTCTTGTATTAATTAGAAACATCGAAAGCCCAAGCCTCTAAGTGTTACTAAATTTAAACAGTCCCTCTGCTGACTGGGAGATTTAACTTACATAAACACATTGCCATATGAACTTTTACATAGCGCTTTTATAAAAACCCTTGTTGGAAAAACCAGAGCAATAAGGCTTAGCATGAAAAAAAAAAAAAAAAAAAAAAAAGCATTTGAGTATAAAACAAATGACTGTTTTAATATATATCTGAGAGTGGGGAAGCTAAAGGTTGCATGAGTGAATTTAGTATTTAGTTTTGGCACGCTTCATTTTCTTTTAGCAGTTTGAGCAAGACTGATAGTAAAGTAACTGGAAGAATTTGCATGCCCTCCTAAACAAACAAGCTGAAAAAATCCAGATGCTCCATTTTGTGGCACTGTCTACATTACTGGGCTTCAGTCTTTAAATCCAGTGCACAGACCTCAGCTATTCAGCAGAGCAACTGATAGCAAGAGTGTCATCCTCTGTACAGGCAAGTATTAATGGAGTTTTAAGGTCCTTGGGTAGCAGGGCAGTCCACCCACTTGCCCTGAAAGTCCCAGTTTCTCAGCCCAAACTTCCCCAGTCCAACTGATCATTTCTGGCTCATGCTGATTTTCATCTCGACTCTCCTGATATTCTGATCTACTTTGTTTAGTCCCAGTCTTTATTTCTATAAACTCCCTAGTCCTACACCTTGCAACAGGTGAACACCAATCTCTACAATCTTACACTAAACAAACAAGGCTTTAAATGGAGCAGGAGCCAGACTCCCCCCTTCAGGAGGCCACCCCAAGCCCAAGGCTGGGAAGCCACTACCATATCTGTCTCTGGCCACAGAGTAGGGCACGGCTCACTAGCTCACCCACAGGCTTTGAGGATGGGAGCTGCTGCACTTGAGCAGTGATCCTCACTGCCCTGTGGAAATAGTTTTAATTATTTCTACAAGAAGGATCTGGGACACAAGTAAAGGAGGTTTTGAAGTACCTAGAGGGAGTAGAATAGCTGCGTTTAGCAGATTTCCTTTTCTCATGTTAGTATTGCTGATTATTTGAGACAACCCTCCACTTAGCAAAAAAGCTGCTGTCAAGCTTTGTTCAGACACTAGACTTTCTCTGCTATCTATTCAGGATGTGCCTGTGTACCTAACCCAAATGTTGTGACTCCCTCGTCTCTTCTACTTACTACTGAGCTTTCTTCAGACCTCTTAATTTCTCATCATCTCCTGCTTCCCATTTCTCAGCCCAATCAGTTTCCTTCAGGTACAAACTACAAGCTGCTTCTTTCCTCTGCCTCAGCGCCGCAACTCAGAGCAACCCAGGGAGCATGGATGGGGGAAGAAGAAGGCACCAGTTCTTTAAAATAAAGGTCATCAGACATCTGAAATGGGAAAACAAGGCATTTTTCCTTATCTTGACTTCTGCAAGTAGCTAGAATATATTTTTTTCTGTAAGGTTGCAAGCAGTTGGTTCTTGATGAATACAAGGATAAAAAATCTTCAATAACATTTCAAATAATTCCAGAACCTATCTTCCCTCTAGCTTCTTTTTTTCAGAAAACAATGTATACTTCCTCCTCCCAAACAGCCAAGAAATGACATTTCACTAGCACAGGTACAGCGGTGCCATAAAACACCAGTACACTCAAAAAACTGTTTTCAAATTCATATCAAGGCAAGAAAAGCAAGATCAAGGTATTAAAAATGATGACAAAGGTCTAGTTGAGGAGACAGTCAGCTTTCCTTCCTGCTATATGCCTTGCTGATTATCAGAAAGCCTGATGTGGCTTTAAAAACATTGTGCAGCCTGCTGGAGCCATCTCAGCTGCATCCAGCTAAGTGCTCAGGCAAAAAAAAAACAACACTGTTTTTTCCTGGCTTCTGTCATAAGACTGCTCCACAACAATTAAAAGAAACAGCCTCCTCAAGTAATATAATACTATCAGCTTGACTGTGCTCCTAAAACTTTATCATATTTGCTCATTTATATATGGGACCCTCAGACCCTCCATGGTAATAAAGGTCTCCACACTTTCTGTGCAAGATAAAATTGTAGAGGGGCACAATCACCTCCATTGACCTGCTGGCCACTCCTCTCTTGATGCAGCCCAGGATGCAGTTGGCCTTCTGGGCTGAAAGCATGCACTGGTGGCTCATGTTGGGCTTCTTGTCCACCAGAACCCCCAAGTCCTTCTCTGCAGGGCTGCTCTCACTGTGTTCTTCTCCTGTTTGTGTTCCTGCCTCGTATTGCCCTGATCCAGATGCAGCACCTTCCACTTGGCCTTGTTGAACCTCATTAGGTTCACAAGGACCTAATTCTCAACCTTGTCCAGGTACCTTTGGATGGCATCCCTTCCTTCTACGACGAAGTTGCTTAAATCAAGCCCCAGAGCTGGTCTCACCTGATGTTTACCATCTCCAACAATAGACTCTCACAGAGTGTGATCTTTTCTGCCTGCTCTTGTCACTGCAAAAAGCCTAACGGTGATGCTCACAGACTGACCAACTGTAAGGTAAATGGCATTAATGTCTGTGTCAAAAACCATGACTTGCAGCTTCATGACTAAGTCAGCACCAAGGCAATATCAGATTATAAACCTTTCTGCATAGTTACTACAAGGATATCAAAACCAACACATGGTAGTAGCAGATAAAGCTGTGTATGATGTGTAAAAGTGTATGAAGCACCCTTTAATCTTCTGCTTGTCAGTGACAATGCACTAATGAAGATGGAGGACTTGTTCAAACATAACATTCAAACATTACAATCTGAGCAACGATATGCTGCAGGGAACCATATATAATAAGCATAATGTTAAGGTCCTCTAACAGCCAAACTACAGGTCTTCTACCTCATCTTATGCAATTATCAGGTGTCAGAAAACTTTTCTTATTACTCAAAAGGTTTTTTTGCTCACTGAATACAGGACTGTATTTTAAAGCATTCAGCTCTGAATAAATATTCCTTAGCACAAGGCTTTTAGTCTGATAAAGATATGGATGTAAGACATTAGAACTTGGAAATCTCAAGAAAGGGCAACCTTTCAACTTTAAATATCAGCCTGACTCTCTCTTGCTTCTAGTTCTCTCCCAGGAAAAAAAAACAAATTTAAAAAACAAACAAACATTAATTTCAAAGGAACTTTCAACAGGTAAGGTCATGTGTTTTGACCTTACTTTCAACATTTAACATAATTAAATCTACTGTTGCAGCAAATAAGAGGTTAATAAAATACTTATATTAGTATTTATTTTTAATAATTACTGATGTTCTATACAGGTAGGAAAGCTTGGATGCATTCCTGCACAACACTTAATCAGATTTTTTTTTTTCCCAAGCATCGTAGTTATTGGTGCACTAGAAGAAAATAAGCCTGTATTAGGAATTTTCATGCTGGTTCCAATTATGCCATCTCATAAACTTGTCCTTTGTAAAATTTATTGTAAAAAATAATTATATCTTCTCAGTGAGATCAGAGGTATTAGACTGGAGCTCATGGAAAAATGTGTTGAAAAATGCTAGTTTTGTGGGTGAAAAATCTTTTGTATTACACATATTAGGTTCAACCAATGCTGCTGAATTGACAGAAAGGGGTCTCACAGGATCCTGCTGGATTTCTGTTCCCCAGGGCTGCAGAAACTGTGGAGTCCCCAGCTCCGGTATGGTCCAGAAGCACATATCTCCCTGTGCCTCCTGCGGGGTGCTCAGCAAATTTGACATCTGTGTAAATTTTGCTGCAGTTATTAGTAGGGGAGCTGACAAGAATAGCAATTTTGCAGAGCAGCTGCAGGATACTGTTGGCTTACTAGAAATGGATTTATTTTTTTTTAATTAAAAAAAATGGAGAGGAGAGGAGGGGGAAGAAAAAGAAAAGGTTTTGGATTCATCTAAGATCAAACTCTGTACCTCAATCAACAAACTGGATACCCTTCTTTTAATTTAGTTCTTCAGACACTGAAATCCCTCTTATCAGGGGAGGAAATATGCTGGCTTGTCTGGTAAAGCTTCCTTCTGCTCTGAGAAAAGGAAATACGTGTTTTTACTCTGGTTTTAATCACTGTATACTTTCCACATGTTTTGGTAATTGGGGAAAATCTACATACCAGCTATTGCAGTGCCCAGAGCAGACTAGGCAGACATGTTCAAGCCAGATTCAAACTAATTGGCCTAAGCACAGCAGTACATGTATATAGCTCAGCCCCAGCTCCTGGAATTAGATAAACCATACAAACAAATACTAGGGAGGCTTTTGCAGCCTGTGGTATGTCCTGTACTGCTGTGATTATGCTACTAGCTGTAACCAGCCAGTCCAGAATGCTGCAAAACTAGCTTCAAACTGGTTGTGACAAAAGCATCCACATATCCAATGCTCCTATGAGCACTATGGTTTTCATGGAAATCCTGCTAGGCCACACTACAGTTATGACTGATACAGAATATGAAAGACAAGCCACTTGTTTTGCATATCATTTTAGCAACAATACCTTCGCAGCTGTCAAGTCAAAAATATGATCACCACTCAGAGTAAAATAGCTATCTATTCCAGTTCATTATTTTTTGCCTGAAAAATCAGGGAGCAGTTTAAACACCATACATAAAGAGCACCTTTAAGTCTGAATGAACTGCAAACTCTTATTCCACATTTAAATTTGCACATGAATTTGCACTTAACGACATGAGACTTCTTGTGTGATTATGGTCCATTTTCATGAGTACAGGCTTAAGGGTGTCAAAAACTACACTCCAGTCCTGCCTGAAAGCTTCTACTGTACATAAACAGGTCAGAGAGGAACTGAGTTGTAAACCAAGACTCTTTTGTCACTGCTTTGTTTCTAGCTCCGGTGAGAACAGTAAGAAATCAGAAGAAAATTCATCTTTTCTCACGGACAATCCAGACTTGAAACTTGCAGAAACACGCATGCTAATTACTAGGCATCATGGAAGAGCAAAGAAAAGAAAAGAACTCTTCTAAAAAAGTAATGGAACTTGAAACCAAACACACCAGGTACAAAATTCCAACACATGAATCAGTGCCCGGATTTGGGATTCTTGCTCACAACAATTTGCAACATAAAAATATGTATTCATAGTTTTCCGTATATATAAAAATATAATTTAAAAGTCTTAAACCAGGAGCATTAAATACAGTGGCGGGAGAAGGGATGTGGCAGGAGGACAGATCTGTTTTTCTCAGGAAACAAGTGACATATCTTTTTAGCCCAAGGGAAAAAATAATTTATGGTTATGCAATTTACTCAACAGAATGTCAACTCCTTTGCCATCTATTTTTCTTGCTCCCTTGTTAGCACTTACAGAGTTTGAGTGTAGCTATATCCTCCACTTGGCTTGTCTTTTCATGCTACCACTTCTTTTACCCACAATTTGCTAAATCAATGTATGAGATTTCTTCTGGGTTACCCTCTAGCTATAACACCAAAACCTGAAAATACAGCTTTGGCGAGCTACTGGTTTAATTGTAATGCATGAGAGGTTGCATTCTTTTTTTTTTTTTTTTTTTTAAAAAGACAGGGCTGGTAATGAAATTAAAAATTACTTAAAATCAGAGAAATCTCTCCCAGCCAAGCTACAAACTTCAAAACGTGTATAAATTGGGGCTGCATTAACAGTTTTCAACCTTGTTGAACAAACAGTCCAAGATAAACAGACCAACCTGACTGAGAGTATTACCTGCAGAAGTATGCTTAAATTTTTCACTCTTCTTCTTCCTCCATTTCCATGGCTTAAAAAGTCTTCCAAGAGTGGCAAATTTGCTTCTTCTTCTGATCGGAGGCGTGTGAGTCCCAGGTACTAGAGAATCTGAACGCATTGCAGCCAGTCTTTCCACTTCCTCGGCTGTCATTTCCACAAGAAAATGAAAAAAAAAAAAAAGAAAAAAAAAAAAAAGAAAATAAAAAAAAAGAAAAAAAAAAAAAAGGAGGTGAAATAGGTGTTTTAACAAATTATCAGAGAACCACACAGATGGTTAAATTTTTATATGGTTATAGAGAACAGTAAAAAAGGGAAAAAATGTAGTCTTTATTATTTTGATATATTTTTTTCCTTTCAGTGGAATCCATGCTGTGCTGTAAAGATCAGTATTAATAATCAGACTCAGTCCTCAGAAAATCTTTCTGCATTGCTCTAGACAGCTGGCAGTCCATCCACCAGTCATTCCCATGGAAGTGTGTGATAGAGACTTGGAAAGAGATAGCTCCAAAGAAATTATGAAATACTGCTTAAGTGAAATATTGCAAGCTTGTCTTGCAATGGAAAGAGAAATTTGCATTAACTTCTATTTCTCAGTGACAACTTCTGTTGTTAATAACAAAAATTAATAAATGTCTGCAATCATTACATTGTAATACATCATGGTAGTCTCAATACTTACATAAACAAGCAAACCAACAAACAAATTAGAAGAATTTAAGTTACTCTTCCTGCCCCTGACAACAAGAGAAGTCTGGCGGTAGTCAGAGAATCACAGAATGTGAGGGATTGGAATGCACCTTGAGAGATCATCTAGTCCTATCCCCCTGTCGGAACAGGAACACCTAGATCATGTCACGCAGGAATGCGTCCAGATGGGTTTTGAATGTGTCCAGAGAAGGAGACTCCACAGCCCCCTGGGCAGCCTTTTCCACTTGGCACAATTACATTGCATGGTCTCCCCCTCAGGTTTCCAGAGAAAATGTATGCTAACGTGTTTGGGAATTAACATCCAGATGATTAGAGAGAGGCACAGACAGAGGTAAGCTAGAACCACAACAGAAAACACCAACAGTAGGAAGGTACCAGCAGCATGGAGAGAGGGTCAAAGGGTCCCTCCATGCCACAGCTGCCAGGGCTGCAAGAAGCTCTTCCAGCCCTGGGCTGAAACATGCAGCCTCTGACTCTAAGAAGAGCATCTGCATAATTCAGTCATCTTGAAGGAGACTTTTTAAAAATTAAACATATATATATATATAGTTGTTTTTTTTCCCCATCTACACAAAGCCATGAGAAAAGACCTGGGAAACTACAGACCTCTTAGTCCCTAACCTCAGTTCCTGGAAAAGTTATAGAGAAGATTGTCCTGAGGGTTATTGAAAGGTAGTTAAAGCATAAAGCTATTATCAGGCACAGTCGAGGGAAAGTCTGGCCTTCATAATTTGATCTCCTTCTAGGACAGGTCATCTGCTTGGTGGATGAAAAGGTAGTGGTGGACGTAATCTTTCTGGATTTTAGCAAGGCCTTTAATATGGCCCCTCATGGCATCCTTCTGGACAAATTGTCCAACTGTAAGACAAACAGGTTCATGCTGTGCCAGGTGATGATGGCTCAAAGGTAGAGCTCAGAAGGTCATTGTGAATGAGGCTACAGCTGGCTGGTGGATGGTCACCTCCAGTGTCTCCCAAGGCTTAATTCTACATCTAGTCCTCTTTAACATTTTTATTTATCTGGATGCAGGAGTGGAAAGCAACCTTGAACTTGTTGAGTTCACTGATGACACTAAACTGGGGGTACTGTTGGCTGACTGGAGGGATAAGAGGCCTTGCAGAGGGCTCTAGAGAGATTAGAGCACTGGGAAATTATCATCAGCATGAAGTGCAATAAAGGAACATGCTAGGTGTTGCACCTGGGATGGAGATGCCGAGGACACTTGGGTTGTCCAGTCTAGAGAAAAGGAGACTAAGATGCCACCTCATGGCTCTCAGCAACTCCCTGAGGAGAGGAATCTGTAGGGAGCTGCTGGTCTCTGCTCCCTCGGTACTGATGACAGGATATGCAGGAAGAGCACAAAGGGGCCATTTGTCAGAAAAAGACTCTCTACTGTAAGGGTGGTCAAACACTGGAACAGGTTCCTGCATTGGTGGTTGATGCCCCATGACCACCAGTGTTCAAGAGGTCTTTGAACAATGCCCTCATTGACATGCTTTAACTTTTGGTTAGCCCTGACGTGGTCAGGGACTTGGACTAGATGGTTTTTGAAGGTCCCTTCTAACTGAACTGTTCTGTTTTATTCTGTCATTTCCCAGGCTTGCGTTGTAATGCAACACTGCCAGAAAAACTGATCTGAGTGGTTCGCACAAAGACAATCTGGACTCATAAAGATGGGACACAGATCTTCATTGCTCCCATTCTGAAGACAGCAACCTAGTGTTTTTATTACACCTGTATTGTTTAAGGATTAACCTCAGTCATGAGCGCAGGTTTGGGAATCTCAACAAGAGCAGAGCTGTGAAGGGATGAACACCCCTACTCCACACAGACTAAACCACCAGAGATTTGAGCTGGCAAATTCTTGAGCATCTCAATTGAAATTTTTCAAAGGCGTTAAGTTTGCCAAATTTAGGTTGGTTTTCATGGGAACAACTACAGATATATCTCTAGCACATAGGAAATCCTATTACCAAAGCTCTAAACTAAAATATTATTTGAGCCTCTCATTTTATTGCAAGAAGTTGCTTATTTTGTTCTTGTTGTGTTTTTAACGTTGGCAACACATTCCTTTTTCCTGTAAAATATCACTGCCAGATACTGCTGCCTATAAGTTTCTGGTGAAAAGCTGTTAGCCAATGAGATACAGAGTCTCAAACTGTTTCACTGGAACTGGTTAAAAAAACAATCATCCGCTGGGGCAATGGAGAGAAATAAACATTTCTGAGAAAATTTTCTTTCAATTAAAAGCAGAGGAAAAAGAAAAGATAGCCTGGTCACAGCATTTCATTTTGTTCCAGCTCTTCACATTGTGTCTGACTGCCCAGAGAAACACCTGCTCATATGGAGAATCCATTACAAGGTGCTGTCCTATAAAAGGCTGGGACGTGCTGCATCAAAACTGAAATTGCCTTGTTACGCTGAACGTGCCATGAGGATAAAAAGAAGAAATCAGATATTTCCTCGTGCTTTCTGATTTCACTGGAACATGCAGCAGGGCTTTGAAGACCTGCATGGGATACATATAAATCACCTTACTCTATATGCAGATCCAAAGAGACCATGCATTTTCCTACATCATCTTTTTAAGATGCCTCTAGTTAAAGCACACAAGACCATGCTGTGAGCCACTGCTGTGACTTGTTTGAGATGCTGCTAGAAGCAGTGGGCTGGTACTGTCTTTGCTGCCTTACTCGAGGGATAGAGGGTGTATCAGTGGTCCGTTGAACGAACTGGGAATGACACACTACTGCTGCTGAATTGGGCTTTCTGCTACATAAAACCATGGTTATAATGAAATTCCTCTTGCTGCTTGCCCGTTTTCCCGTGCCCCTCACTGAGACACCATTTCTGCTACCAAGGTTCCCTACAGTTACTAAGCCTCAGAGTTGCACAGTTCTTTGAGAGCTGATCCTAATTGCTACTGCTGAGGCCATTCCCAGGTGAACTGATATCCCTTAAAAATCTTCTTTTGTAAAGCGCATCCTCTACGTTACATACCAGTTGTGCTCTCACTGCCCCCAGGAAGCTTCTCCCATTGAGGGTAAACTAGCATGGATTCTCCATCAGGCAGCACTAACACTGGTGTCAAAAGAAATTTACCCAAAGGGGAATTCATTAAAAGTCAAACACAGTGTTAAAACCATTTCCATATTCTGACTGCTCTTCCTTGCATTTTGGTATCTTGTCTCACATGGAGCTGTTCCAGGAGCTCTGCTGGGCTCTCTATCAGCCATGAAGAGATTATATGGCCCTTCTCCTTCATCCTCTCCAAACACACATGGCTCTGAGCTAATACAAGTAACAGTTCTCCCCCCCCCCCCCCCGCCCCCCCCTTTCACTCCGATTTTTCAGAAGGATTACTTTTTTTTTTGTTGTTTTCTTCCCCATGAAAAATACCCTCAAGAGCTCTGCTCATTCAAAGCATAATAATCACTGGCTAGGAATGAACCACGTTAGCATAAAGCCATGACAGTTTTAATATGCTGAGAATAAAAACAGACCACGATGAGAAAAGTAAAAGCCAGATCTGTGCACTCTTGCTTTTTGCTGCATCTTTCCCTTATGTTGGCCACGTTTTTCTGTCTCTTTGGCTCCTAATGACTTGACTAGCTGTGGGCTGTGACACCCACTGCTGACAGCAGGCTCTGTAGGCTGGTTTCACACCCTTGCTGTTCCCAAAAAAGGTGGTACTTGCATGAACATAAACCAACCTGGGCCTGAACATTTTTTTGCCGTCAGTAAGAAAAGCAGTCCCAGCCTCATAAGTTTGCTGACCTGGAAACGGGAACTGGTATGTCCATTGGTGCCTGCAGTCACACTGCTGAGGTCTCATCTTTAGGCTGGTGCCATAAATGTGACATTTGTGGGTTAACATTGATGATGATTCTCTGTGCTTTTAGGAGCTGCTTCTGCAGGATCTGAGAGATCTCGCAGAGAAATGGAAGGACAATGGGACCTGTACTGACAGAAAAAGGGCAATGTGCTCCCCATCTTACTTTCTTCTGTCCCAGTTGTCATCCTGGAATAGCAACAGGGAAGCTAAATGTAAGAGCTTTTTTACAGGCTCTTTGGTTGTGAAACAGCTCTCTAGATTTTACTATAAACCTCAAGACATTTGAAGTATATACAGATTGGAGGGCTTAAGCAAGACTTGTGATTTTAATTTTAAAAAGCACCACAAACCAAAACTATTTTGCACCCAAGTGATTTAAAATATTTTTTTCAAACATGATTAAAATATACTAAAAAGACTTAAAAAAAAAAAAAAGCCTGAAAGCTAACTTCTTCCTTCCCCCCCCCCCCCCCCCCCCCCGTTTTTTTTTTAATTTTATTTTGCATTGGGTTTGTTTTTGTTTTGTTTTTGTTTGTTAAAGTCATTTGATGTTTTGTGGGTTGCGATACAGTGCACAAATTGCAGACATGGTCAAAATCAACAAGTCAAGGAAGAGCAATGTAAAAAGCAGTTCTTCAAGGAACTGATATAACAGCCCAGGAAAAAGAGGCCTGAGCAGCTTGGCCATGTTCTCTATGCTCTTATGAGTTTCCCACACCTTTTAGTGGAACTCTGATTTCCAGAAGGTCCCGTAAGAAACAATATGGGCATCACCTACTTTTTGGCTTTGAGAAGTGTAGAAGGCAGATCAAACGCCCTCTTAAAGAAAACATATTGCAGTAGATTTTCTTGGAAAGCAACGACCAGTTTTGTTATTCCCACATGTGTTTGGGAATCACATTCTCTATTAATGCCACTGATATATACCATGGCTCAGACTCCATTTTTCCAGAACAAACAAAAAAACAAACACACACACACAAAACAAAAACAAAACAAAACTATTTCTGCATTCAGGTACACAGTGATTTCACAGCTGAAGGCTGAAGCCCACACATTTCATTCATGGCCTTTAACACTACCTTCCTCACTGGTAGTCACACTTGGTTTTCTCTCAGACCATTTTTGAAGACTCTTTCTTCATATTCAGACACATGATTAACAAGCTGTTTACTTCACAAAGTTATCTTTTAAGACTTCTTAGGAAACACCAATGTCTAAATTGTGTTTCCTGTAATATTTTTGCAAATCTGTAGTAACAGGCTGGAAATGATCTTGGCCCTAAAGTTGCAATGGGCTGAAAATTCCATTTTATTTACAGACAATACTAGTATATAAAACAAACAAACAAACAAAAAATATAATATTCCTTACTCCCAATCAACTTCCAACTAGTCCTTATTCTGCAGATTAATTCCCAACCAATTCCTGTTATGATGTTTACTTTGAACTCTGCATCCCGAAAATCTCCCTCTTTAAATTGTACAGACCTTACTGTAAAAGCTCTGTTCAATGGACTATGTGGAAAGGCTGTGTGCCTTTTTGACATGTCAGAAAACCTGAATGACTACTCTAATTGCAAAGCACTTATGTCTTCTCTTTACCTGAATTGGAACACTTTCAATTAAAAAAAAAAAAAAAAAAGTTTTTCTTTCAGGAAAATGGTTCATTTTATGCTCTTCTATTATCATCTGTACTGTTACTTCCCTTTAATTTCCCTTTGCACCTGGAATTAATTTTCAGCAGCCCTCCTGTTACAATGTGAATCACCCATTTAAACTTTCCCTAACTTTTCAAAGGTCTGTTTTTCCAATGAAAGACTAGGCATGGCATGCAGCCATCTAAATTCAGTCTTCCCAGACGGGGACGATTAGCTCTTCAGTTCACAATAGCTCCCACTGGAAATATGCATTCGCAATGCCACTGATTTGGTTGGCACAGTGGGTTTATGAGCCATGAAGATTGTCAGTAGCTTTTCCTTGCATGCTAAGTAGCACTCCCCATTTCTAAAGCCCTGCCAATTATTACTGCTCCCCAGGTGTGTATCACTCTCCATTGGATAGGCAAACTGAATCATCTCTTACCACTTAGGTTTGCCCATTTCAGCACAGGTATTAGACCATGGTACAGCTCTGCTCTCTGCTGTGATCCCTCTGTCTCACTGCATATATTTCTCTTGCTGGAACTGAAGCACAATGAATAGCTTCAGAAGTCCAGTCCCTTTAGGACCCTGCTTTTGCCTTCCTCACACTTTGATGTAAAATGTTAATTATTCATGCTGATAGCAATCTGAAAGCCATTTTTTTTAGCCTCTGCAAACTATACTATACTGCATGCATCACTATAAACAGATCTTTAATGATAGAAAATCTCTCAGAACACCAAGCATTTTCTGTATTTTAACATTGTGCAAAAGACTTCTACTTCAACAACAGCACTTTATCAGGTTATGTCATTAATAGCTACATAATTGCTTCCTATAAGCCCTGTAATTATAGAAAAAGGATTGTTGGATTTCACTTATATCAGCTGTTTTGTGTTTGCCTTATTGCTCTCATTACTCACTGCTTTCCCCATCCCTTAAGTGTTTATTGCATGTAGACTTGGGACTATGTTCAATAAACAGTGCTGCAGCTAACTCTTGGGTGCCTGGACACAGAAACAGAACCCAATAGCCTGTTTGGACACTACACATAGGTGGAGACTTGGCTGCTCCAAAAAGGGAGGCATCATCCTCATATTGTGATCACACTTCCTTATTAAAAAATTCACTAGTGAACAGATGTGGCCTTTTTTTTTTTTTTTTTTTTTTTTTTTTTTTTTAAGTAACTATTATGGAAACACGTTCTTGGAAAGCACCAGACCAGTGCATGCAACTTGGAATGGAGCCGCCTCTAAGCGCAAACATGTCAGGAGCTGGATAAAGTGGCACTCAATCCATGCAACTTCTGAGACTGAAAAGAAACTGCTGAGAAGATGGAATTATCTGCCTCCTTAGCTGTGTCCACTAGCATTTAAAAAATACAACTTTTTAAAGCTTCTTAGAAAGTACTTTGCAGAGTCCACAAGAAGGAGATGGAATCTCTCAACGCCAAAAAATTCAGAGGAGAATGCTGAGAATGAGTCATACAGGACCTACTTATAATTCAACGCTCTAACACTGAAAAAAAAAAAAAGCTACAAGGCAAAACTGCTGCAGTGGTGTTGGAGATCACTACCTTACAAGTGGCCACCTCCCAATGGCAACACCAATAACTGATTCAACACATGCAGATAGCACTACACAGCACAGCTCAGGGCTCCTGGCTGTACCTGTACAGATGCTTGGGTTGTTACACAACAGAGGCAGTCGTAACCATCTTTGAGTCATCTCCTAACTCCTCAAGTCTAGAGATAAGTCTCATTAATCATATCTTAAGTTCTTTTTGAAAGCCAGGACTATGAAAGCCAGAGAAGCTACCTTCCTTCAGGTGAGTCTTCAATCCACTCAACAACAAAAAAATGTGCCAAAGCCCATATACCTTCAACTCCTAAGTTTATCACAATGAAGAACTGGTTCACAACATTTTTTCTTTACTTTTGTTTCAATGATGGCCTTGCAACTCGTTAAAGTGTCTTCTTGGAGAAGCTGGTAACGATTACATTTTCATAGTGGGGTTTCTCTCTTATACAGTACTGAACTGCAAATTCTACTCAGCTGCAAAATATAAAAGTAATCCAAGAAAAGGATGTGGTCAATGGAAATGTACAGACTTGTGGCTCACATTTTGCTAGCGGCCACTTGGACTGAGACAGAACAGCACCTTGCTCTACAAGCCCCTCAATGGAAGTCAGTGGGAAGTTCTCTCTGAGTAAGTGTTCAGCCTTTCTACAGCTATTGCTAAATGATAAAGGCTGTCTATTTTAACAAAGCCCATAAAAAACAACAACTACAACAACAAAAAACAAACATACAAAACAACAGCAAGACATATTTTAAATGCCTCTAATTTCTTAGGGGACTGTTTGAAAAGCTGATCAATTTCTGACATTTATCTTCTGAAGTTTCTGTAAATAGGAATATCCAGTATTTTTACTTTATCTTACTAAAAATGTGCTCCTTAGAAGGCACATCTTTAAACTATTCAGAAACCTGAGGGGGACAAGCCATCTTATTAAAACTAATCCCATCCAGGAAACAGCTTTAGAAACAAACCTTCTAAAGATAATAGTACCATCTTACCACTATTACCATGAAGATAAAAAATGAAGCTTTTAATTACTTTAATTGGTCATGAGAGAAGGAATGAGGTACCTAGTTTAAAGAGCTAGAAATTAAATAAAAATCCCTTGTAAACTCTATACTACTTCTCTTGGGAAAATGGAACATCTATTTTTGTTCTTTAAAGAAGTTGATTGGAAGTCAGCCAAAAGGAGAAGAGTAATTATACCAAATGGCACATTTATAATGAACATAAATCTGATTTTAAAAAGAAATAAATTCAGTAACAGCCTAGAAAAAAAGTAGTGACTGGACTCTCTAAAGAGACAGCCTGTATCCATGTTCAGGAATTAAAAGTAATACTTCTCCTCTGAGTACCTAAAAGTAGCTACATATGGTCTTCTCTGTTTGTCATTACAGTGGGAATTCTTTTATCAATTCAAGTGATGCTTAGTTCAGATCCCAGGCTGAGGTGAAATTTCTGTTTAGGCCCTCATAGTAGAGACTTGAGTTTCAGAGCTGAATACTCCAAAGGAGAAAAAATGACCACAGCTCCTTTAAAGTCATGAATAAAGCATGCTGGGTTGCTGGCTAAAATACACAGAGTATTTCTGTGTGGTTCTCATGGCTATGATTTCACCTTTTTTTGTCTTCCTTTTTTAGCATTAAATGTCTTAGAGCTCGGCAGGATATTGTGTTTGCCCTGCAGACTCAGAAGAAAGCCTCTGGGTTTAATTTATTTTGGCTGCAGTGGTCCATACACAGGTATATATTTACCCTGTCTTTAAAAATCATGGAGCTGATCAGGTAATCTACCTAAGAAACACAACAGTCGAGGAAAGAATCTCTGTGCACGTAACTTCAAGTTCATGAATAATTCCAAGTCCAGCAACCAGAAATAGCTCAGAAAAATGAGAAAGAGTTTAAATCAAAGCTAAGGGGAAAAATACTACGGAGAGCCAAGAAAACATCATCACTGAAAAACGTACTGAAATAGTTCCATCAGTTTTATGCACTGAAATAGTGTTAGCAGAGAGAAACACATGAAATATTGACCTCACTAGAGTGAAATGCAAAGGCCAATAAGGAGCAGGATTATCTTACCAAATCTGACTAGTGACTGGATAACCATCCTGGGAACTGGGGACAAAAGTCCTCAGATCTACGAACATTTTACAAATGAAGCAAAAATATGGCTCTCTGCTCGAGATGAGCACATTATTGAGATGAACTGGAAGAGAGGAAAAAGATGAACAAAATTATGTATTGACCCTCTCAGGTAGGGTTGGGACACGCTGGTTGCATGCTAAAACCTGCCTCCTTACTGATATTAGAGGACTATATTGGACAAAGTTGTAAAAGGGACCTTTCCAGCATGCTATATTTCACCCACAGAAAAAAAAACAAATTGGTGGAGAAGGCATTACAGTATGGTTGTAACGAGTGCTTTGCTTTGTATTGATAGGACTCTCCCATCTCTGTGGTGGTTGAGAGAGAAACCAGCAGCTTGTTGCAAGCCATTAATACAAGCGGAGCACCCCAGCAGCATGTTGGGGTATGACTATGAAAAGCCACTTGACCATGAAATTGGAAGCTAAGTTCATTTTGCAATGTTGCAAACGAAACTGTGGCAGGCATGAGAATTCATTTTAATACAGAAACAGTATAAAACCCAACCAAAACCTGACATTCCTTGCAATAGAATAGTTATATATATATATATATATATTTACCTCTTCACTGCTAGCAACAAGGCTGTACAAAGCAACAAACCTATAAAATCTGACTTCCCTAAATGTTGAAGGTTCCTCTCAAAGTTATCAAGACTCTGACACCAAGCAAATATTTAACAAAAACAAAGCAAAACAAAAACAAAACACCTTTTCAGAGCATTTCTGTCAATTTAAATTGCCTCTGTCCATATAACTGTATGGAGAACAGTGTTCTCAATTTTAAATACAAATCTACTTTGGACAAAGGATCTGTGTAACTTTCAACAAGTATCACAGATTTCTTTCTATCAAGTCAAATGTCAAGTCATGGAGAAAGCTCACCAAAAGAGCACATACACTACTCCACCTAAACTCGAGTCGTTGCCACACATACCTGATTTTCAAAAACCTATTTACTTAAAGAGCATTTTTGGACTCACAAGTAAGAGATTGGCCTGAACCATGGCATCTGGATGAGTATCTCAAGCTTTTTGCTCAGAATGACAATTTTTGCTCAGAATGACAATTTTTCCAAGCATTTTTTACAAGGGAGGAAACAAACTAATAAAACAGATATGCTTATGGGTACCTACAGATAAACATATACAAATGGAGACTGGTATACAACAAATGCAATAATAATACAAAAATCTGAATTACATTAACAGTCAAGCACATAACGAACAACATATTCTTTGTCTACCAAATACAGGCAATAGCTGTATTAGTTCAAAGAGGCTGATTTCTAAAATTACCTCTCATCTTCCTATAGATCTGTAAAAGTTTTTATATTTATATATATATATATATATATCACAGAGTGCCCAATGTCTAAAGGAGACTGAGGCAGAAAACGCTAACAAAAGAAAACAAATCCAAAGAAAAATATTGCCAAAAAGTGTATTTTATGAGCTGCTAAGCAATGGCAGGAAATATATTATTGAACTGACAGTTGTCTTGCAGTTGACTGAACTGGCTGCTCTGGCAACTTGAGATGAACAGGAGAAAGATGGATCAGTCCATCGAACTGCAAGATCTCTGCGTTTTCTACTAGGTTGATGGGTTTCCACACACAGCACAAGGCAAATGGTGTTTGTGTGATGATAGAAGTGCACTGTAACTTGAGTACTTTCCTAGAATCAAACAATGCAGACACCATGCTGTCTGTATTTTACTGAGACACACAAGAAAGAGAAAAGGAAATAGCTCCTGAATCTAATCATGTTTAAACTTGCTTGCCACTTGGGGAGGGAATTTGAGGTAGGGAAGCTGCATAAACCAAACTTCATGACTCCCTCCCTTCTTTCCCATTTCGGTATCGTGCCTAATTCTCTCCAACCACTGCTAGAGGAGTTGAAGATTGGCAGCCACACAGACCAGACAGTCAGAAATTGTTCTTCTCAATTCAGATGCTGGAGCAGGCAGTAAATCCAATCTTAAGTGCCACATCAGACTGCTGGAAGACAACCCTTATGGCTATAAACCAGCAGACAATTACCTTGGGGCTATAAATATTAATGAAAGCTTTAGTCATCTTGCTCTTCTATTTCCCAGTTGGGTACAATTCAGATTTAGTTCCACACAAGTCTCTGCACCTGGTTTCTCCTTCTGGCCAAACCCAAATTTCAAAGCTACTTAAATAAAACTGCTGTGCTAGTGTAAGGAAAGCATCCTGCCTTGCTGATGCACAGGAGGAGGAGAAGGAACAGGTCTTTCAAAGAGACTCTGGTTCAAATTGTTTCTATTGGCCATCCATCTACATCTGTGCACTTGCACTGCTGACTGTTCTAGCTGTGCATCTCAATCTCTGCCAGGGTTTACATTTTAAGCAGATTGGAAAGTAAAATGAGAAAGGTGCAATGCTGTAAAGCTCAACAGTAGCATGATACAAGCTCTTTGTATTAGTTCAGTTTCAGGTGATGCAGAAGAAATAGCATTTCTGCTGATTTTCATTTATTTATTTGCTTTACCAAAAACAAGGTTGAAAAAGTTTTAGTGTTTAAAAAACAACAATAACAAAAACAAAACAAATGTTGATGTTGCACCCATGTTGCATCAGATAGCATCTGAATATTGGAAATGTGAAAGCAGCTGCACATTGGATGTGTTAAGGGACATAAAGCCAGCGCCATAGTCCTTATGACATGGACTGCTGACGTTAGGGACCACAGATATGGTCCACGTGGATGTGAATATATGGATCACTAATACTTCTGAGATGCTTGGAATAATATATGGACTATGGATGCAGTAGACCACAGTGGCATTTCAAGGCCTGACTCATTTGTCAGGATATAGTTAATGACTACTCTAATTATTTATTCCAACATTTCCAATGCATTCAAGACTACTTACCATCACTTCCCTCTGATTCTAGAAACTGTGTTAAAAAGATAATTAGTATTCAGGACAGTGGCATTTGTGCTGCACCTGTACATAGGGCAACAAAGATGGTGAAGGGCCTAGAGGGGAAGACGTATGGGGAGCAGCTGAGGGCACCGGGCCTGTTCAGCCTGGAGAAGAGGAAGCTGAGGGGGGACCTTATCACTACCTACAACTTCCTCTCAAGGAGGAGTGGAGAGGCAGGTGACCTATTCTCTGTAAACACCAGTGATAGGACCCGCAGGAACAGTGTTAGGCTGAGGCAGGGGAAGTTTAGGCTGGACTTCAGAAAGAGGTTCTTCACTGAGAGGGTGGTTGCACACTGGAACAGGCTCCCCAGGGACATAGTTACTGCACCAAGCCTGTCGGAATTTAAAAAGCGTTTGGACTGTGCACTTAGTCACATGGTCTAAACTTTTGGGTGCAGGATTTGGACTTGATGATCCTTATGTGTCCCTTCCAACTCAGGATATTCTATGATTCTATGATCCCCCAGCCCACTGCTGAAAATAAATAATGTTATTATCAACTATTTCTAACAAAACTTGGTCATGCCTTTCTTGAAATGACCTGATTTTCTCAGTGTTACCATCACTACATTGCAATGCTTCCAGACCTTTAAAAGAAAAGGGTTTAAAATAGCATTACTATCCAGTTTTCAAACAGAAAATCAACTTCCCTTAGGAGGCACGGTGAAATAAAAAGCATCCTCTGCTACCAAAATCTCTCAAGATAAATTAAATAATTGGATCCATTTATCCATTTTAATTTTATTCCCTACTCTCATACTGCAAAAAGCCATTAGACTAGTGGCCTGAAAACTGTCAGACAAAAGATGACAGAGGGCAAGATCCTTCTCTTAAGTAGTGATAGGGGAGGGTGTCTGCTGAACTGCAGCATTAAACCTGTCATCCTAGTTGTGGCTGGGAGAAATGCGAAGGAATATCTGGTGTACATATTACATTCCTTCCAGAATGACCAAAACAACAGGTAACATGGGCCCTACCTGCAGAAAAGGAGGTACCTCTTAAATTGCAACCTTTGGGCTACAGAGAGCCAGTAAACAGCTTTGATTGAACACCTCTCCTAGTTATGCTCAAAGAAATGGGTAAGACAGTAAATCTCACTTATACAAACCAAAGTCCTGGAGCCTATGTGTCTCTTACTCCTGACGAGCATGCTATAAAACAGATACATGGGGATACCTACCCTCCTTGCTTCTTTGGACATATTTAACACCATGTTACTTTTTTTTGGAAAAAAAATAATCTCGAGAAATATTTGGATTTTATTCCTGAGCCATATTTTAAAATCTTAAAAAGTTCCGCTATCTATACAAAGAAAATCTCCAGAGACTGACAGTTAGGCCTGGTCTTCTCTTATTCGTAGGTTTTCACAGTTGGGATCAGGAGATTTTTTGCCAGGAGGGACAGTGCTTGTCCATGAGCTGTCTCTCAACAGTACATCTTCAGGATGGCTGATGGGCACTATGACCACAGGGTTATTTTTAGAAAGGGTGGCCTGAACAAAAATGATCCAGAATGATACATCTAGTGGTTCCAAAGAAGCTACTGCAGGTGATTTCAAAATTACTCATTTTATCTTTAAATTATACTGTGTTCATTGTTTTTCAGAGCAACAGAAATAATTCATCTTCTTTTAAATTTAAAAGTTTCAGCCAAAGGCAGAGACTTTGCTCCTCTCGATTAGATTGGACCCAGTGCCAGGAAAGTCAGGGAGACATGACAGTGACAAGACCAGACGTTACCTTGTCTCTCCCTGCCAAATCTTTCCTGTGACAAGGAGATTAGAACCAGTAGAGCAGTGGAGATTCATGTCACTTCACAAGAGCCAAAAAAACAGTAAGAGGACAATTTTTCAACTCACGGAGATGTCACGAACATCATTCTCTTTCCTGAAGTGTGCAAATCAAAGTCACAAAGGAAAGGTGGGGCTTCCAAGTACGTCCCAACCCCAACTCTTTGCAGCTTTGCTACATCCATCTAGATAATGGAAATGGTCACAGCACCCTCCAGTTTCTATGAAAGTGACTACAACATCCACCCATGGCTGTACTCACCCACCATACACTGATACTACCTTTCAATCGTTCCAGTGCCTGGATTCTGGGTGATCCAATTTGGGATGATGCGTGTGAGACAGAGCTTGATCAACGTAACAGCCCACAACCACATCCAATTACTCTCCAACACCCCAGCAGACTGTTAGCAAGGTGGCACCACACATACTTATGCCATGCTCCTGAAATTATTTTGGCCAATTGGCGGTGACACCAAAAGGAAGCTAGATGTTACACTGTCTGATTACAGAAAAGGTAATCTTAGGAGATACAAAGGAGTAACTGTACATTTACTACAAGCCACCGAAACAAATCTAGAAATGAATTCTTGTAATACAAAAATTACTGTGGAGAGCCCACCTCTTTTCTGAGCAATGAATGATAATGTTATATATACACAACCATATACTCAAAAGGATAGGTTTTGTTCATCAGTCAAGGAGCCTTTAAGGGAACTCTGATGCTATTCATGATGTGATATTAACTGTTTCTAAACAGAGACAGAAGGTATTATATTAGCACAAACTGACGTAAAGTAGCACTGATTGCAAACTAAAAAAGAAAAAGTGAAACTAAAAGGGAAGAAAGGAAATACTCTCATGTGGCACAATACTGACTTGGATTACCTCTTCTGATCTCTTCCCCATATAAGCAATAGTTCTGTTGGTTAGCTCTCACTGGAAGTGATGTTATTAATAATCAAATTCCTACCATTGATTTTAAATGAAGCTTATTTTCTTCTACAGAATGAAAAGGTTTAAAAAACAAACAGGCCAACTACACCTTAAAAAAATAAACAAATACATTTCTATGCAAATGGGGAAGCACTCAGAAAAGACAGAGCACAGAACAGTAAACTAACTGCACACCCAGGCAAGCATAAGAGCATAAACTAGAACATTGGGGTGATGTAAGAAGAAGCAGAATGTCAAGTTTGTTCAGGCAGGCCAATATCAGATAGTCTGAAAGACTCTGGTAATAGCAAAGTGAGCAGAGAATCTGCTTGTCCATCACATGTGCCATCAACTGCATCTTGCCCCTTTTCCACACTGCCTCCCTTTATGCGTGGAAAACGTGTGGCCTTTCACAGTTTATCACACAGTTTTGTATTGTGTATTTCTGACATAGCTAACTTGATCAAAACTAGGCACGCTACTCAAAATGACAACAATTACTTACAGACGGGCATTACTGTTAAATATAGGAAATGCTGTATTGCTTTCATCATGCTTGCTGGCATTTTACTTGCTTTTCTGGACTGCCCATGAGCAACTGATTTTTTCTTGCATGTTTGGTATTGCCCTGATGTTTGTATTTATGAGGTGTATGTTGTATATTTCCTAACACTTAAAATTTGGTTCTCAGAATAGAAAGCAGGGTGATAAGATACTATTAAAAGATGGCAACTGAGTTACAGCATAGAAAAGGAGAGAAATCAGAGAGAAGAGATGGGCCTGAAACAAGCCATCCGCTTGCTCTCTAAAGACAGCAAGAATTGCTGTGTCTACATGACAACACCGTGTAATAAAAATGAGTGGGCCCTGAGCCATTGTGAGCAATTCCAGCTTTTGTTGTTGTTGTTCCTAAAGCTTCTCAAATCAATGACAGACAGAATTCCCAGAAGAGGCTGTTAATATTTCTCCCATAGGGACCTGGGAATTATCACTGGTAAACAAATGACTTAGACACGTGCTTGTGTAAGATTGACGTCATGTTGCATATACCTTTTTCCCCCATACTATTTCATTTACCCAATTGACCTACCTGCAATGCTACATATACTCCTACTGTTTCAGTCAATAATTTAATTGTATTGCAATTTGGGCCAAGACATCTACCCAAGCTCTGTGAAACAATCCCAGAGCTCTGCTGGGTGACAGCCTGTGGCAACGCTGCCAGCAAACTCACCCTTTGCCAGCCACAGCATGGACTTGCCTGGAATTGTACACAACGAGTAAAATTCTGGGGCCAGAAGTTTTTGGCACAGGCAGTTTAACAGGATATGAATTAGTCACTACAGACACACATGAGCAGCTCATGGACTTGCCTTCAGGCTTGGTGTTATTTCTGGAGGTACGGCCATAAGAGGGGTACAAAGCTTTTGCTCACGGCAAGCTTTCTAAAGTCCCGATCAGGAGGAAAGATCACACCATTTTTCCTAGAAAGGGACATTTATCTCCCCCCTCAAAATGCTGAGGGCACTCATGTTTTAGAGCAGAAAACGATGCTGGTGGGGGCAAGGTGCACTACTGGGATGTGGCGTACTTCTGCTCGACTGCAACCACTTCCTCTGGCACTGCACCATATCCACCTCAAATCAGACACTACTGAGTTCAACTGACAAAAATTACCCAATTTTATGATCTGTGCTGTCAAGCAGACATATTTCACCCTGAAATGTAAGCCCACGCCTCCCCCCCAACGTCCTTCCCCCACCCTTTCTTTAAGTTAACTATATCTCAGAGACTAAAGATACACACTGCATAATTATATTGGATTTTGAAACCTCAAGCATGTTTTTCAGCTCCCCACATTTCACAACAGGACCAGGTATGCTTGTTTTATCTTCTACTTTTACATTCTGTGAGGTCTATTTTTTTTCTTCTTCAAAATATTTTAGGATTTTAAACAGGCACAATTGTAAATGATTGCAATGCCTCAAAGCCATGTACAGCACTCACTCTAGAGATTGCAATGGAAGGACAGCTACTGTTTGAAATAATGTGAGAATTAGTGGAGGAAAGCTTGTTTTTATACACAACTCTTGCAGGGTTTATAGCTTGTCTAGAAGATAACCATTTCATTTAATAATTACTTTTGTGGGAAGGAAAATAATCACCTTGGAGACAATCTCTGAAGTGATGATAAAATAAATGTTCTAAAATTTTCTGGTTGAAAAAAAAAAAAAAAGCAGAAAGTCTTGAGCTCCAGGTGAGAATAACACACATACACTTTCAGTTTTGAACTTTTATGTATCTAGAAGCTCTAGAAAAGGGATGACACCAGAAAAACAAGTGTTGGAATTCCTACGGCAATGGTATCTCAGTCCGTACTGCTTTTCATACATGTATAACACCATCATATCCACTTAAATAGCAAAAACCTGAATTATGGAAACATATGATAAGCAGACTGGGTAGAAGCTCTGAAGGAGACCTTTTGGGGTATACTTAATATTATTTATATTTCCACTGCACTTGCATGTAGTGGAAGCTCCCAAAATCCTGGAGCCCCACAGTACTTGGCACTAAGCATAGAAACAGCAAGTGAGACACCTATTTTTTTTTTTCCCAAAAGATCTCATAGTCTATTTACAGACCAGCAGGCATGTGAAAGGAAATGCAATTATCTCAGTTTTACAGATATGGAACTGAGGTAGAAAACAACACATGGACAGGCATGTCTGGAGCCTCCCAGAGATCCTCTGCAGAGGTGGGAATAGAGCTGAGAAACCCTCAACTTAAAGTCCTAGTCTTTCACAGTAATAAAAACACTTTCTCTGTGCAGTCCCTCTCTGTCAATGCACAGATTAACTGTTTTCCACTTAAGTTTCCTGTCAGATTCTTTGCATAAATATCAATGGTAACCTATGTCACTTGCTCAGGTAATTTCTGGGTACCTTTGAACCTCTACATTTTTTTCTTGCCACAGTAAAGTGAAGACGTATCTAAACTGTGGTTCAGATCCAGGCTCAGGCTTCTGCAAGAAACTGAGATTAGGATTCAGTGTATGAACACTAAATAAAACCCAGCCTTCCTATATTTCTTATATTCTATATTCTATATTATTCTTCCTATATTTGACTCTGCAATCATTGCACCTTTGCTCATCAACCTTACCTCCTACTGTGAACCAGCACTACCACAACCCTCCCAAAGACCCCTGAAATCAGAATACATTTAGAAGTGCTGTGTACATACCACAAGATGTTTAGCATCGCACAGTCCCAGTGCACCTGGATCTCTTCTAGCTCAAGCTCCCTCTTTACACATTTATCAGTCACTTTCCCACATTTAAGTTCAGAAAGTATTTTCATTCCCCTTCATCCTTCTAGTACTTTGTATTGGGTTTACATGGCATGGTTTTGGTAGTGGGAGGCTGCAGGGGTGACCTCTGTGAGAAGAGTCCAGCAGCTGCCCCACGTTAGGTAAGAGCCAGTTTCAGCCACTGTGCAGAGCTGAGCCAATAAGTGTTGTTGTTTGTGTCTCTGTGAGGGCAGATATAAGAAAGGGAAAAAAACAAACAAACAAAATCAACAACAACAACAACAAACAAAAAACAACAACAACAACAAAAAAAAAAAAAACACAAAAACAAACAAACAAAAAAAACAGCTGCACAACAGCAGCTGGGAAAGTGAGGAGTGAGCACCAGCCCTGCAGCCCCCAAGGTGAGTGCAGCAGGAGGGCAGGAGGTGCTCCAGGCACTCAGCAGAAGTTCTCCTGCGGCCTGTGGAGAGACCCCTGGTGGAGCAGGCTGTTCCCCTGCAGCCCATGGGTCCCACATGGAGCAGATCACCACACTGCAGCCCGTGGAGGAGCCCCTGGTGGAGCAGGTGGATGTGGCCTGGAGAAGGCTGTGGCCCATGGAGAGCCCCCGCAGGAGCAGGCCCCGGGCCAGAGCTGCAGCCCGTGGAGAGGAGCCCACGCAGGAGCAGGGGATCTGGGGAGAGTTGCTACCCATATGGGGGACCAGTGCTGGAGCAGTTTGCTCCTGGGGGATGGATGGATGGACCCTGTGGGACAGAGCCATGTGGGAGCAATGCTTGAAGAGCTGCTGCCTGTGGGCAGCCCCCGCAGGCTCAGTTGGGGAAGGACAGCATCCCATGGGAGGGACCCCACAGGGAGCAGGGGCAGAGAGGGACCGTGAGGGAATAGTGGGGACCGTGAGGGAATAGTGGGGACGAAGCGTCAGGGACTGACCGCAGCCCCCACTCCCTGTTACCCTGTGCCGTTCAGGGGTAGGAGGTGGAAGAGGGTAGGTGGGAAGGGAAGGTGTTTTTAGTTTCTTTCCTTTGTTTCTCACTTCTCTCGCTTGTTAGTAATAGGTAATAAATTTCTTTAATCTTCCTACGCTGAGTCTGTTTTGCCTGTCACAATAATTGTTGAGTGATCTCCCTTTTCTGTCTCAACCCTTAAACCCTTTTATCGTATTTTCTCTCCCTTTCTCTTAGAGGGGAAGTGAGAGAGCAGTTGTGGTGCAGCTCAGCTGCCCAGCTGAGTAGAACCACCACACACTTTCAAAATACTTCTACTTGTGTCGTCTCCCCACTTCTCGCCTGTCTTGTCTTGGAACTTTTGTAACCCTTCATCCTCTTTCTTCCAGTGTTTCCCTGCTACCACTCCTCATACAGCATTCAGGGCTCAGTCCAGATTGCTCTTCTGTTCCTTGGGATGATTCTTACCTTTCTACACTTGACCTTTCCCTCTCTGTTCAGTCTACCATATCAGAATGCCTCTCTACATCCTGCCCTGGATATCCTAGGGTCACTCACACTTCACAGAATGAAGCCAAACACCTCACTTTCCCCCTCACATACAGCTTTACTCCTCCATTCCCAACCATTTCTGCTCATTCAGATTCTCAGTATTTATGCTTTATAAACATCTCTCTGTTTTCTATTTTCCATCTAATTTAGCATTAAATGCATCCATGAATTTCAGTCTGATGGCTAAAAATATCTTCCACTTCCATCTGCATTCCTGTAACCTCCTGCTCATTTCTGAGCTTCTCCCTCCTTCTCAATTTTCACCGCATCAGAGTGCTGCATCTACATCTACTCTCTTTATCTTTACTTCAGGGAGTCCATCCATACATCCAAATTCCTTCAGCAACTTCTCTCCAAATTAAATGACCTCTCTTTAAAGATATCATAGTACTCAACTCCTGCCTCCAGCATTTCCTTAGGTTTCACTGCTATCTCTTCTGCTCTTCTCCTAGTCATGCCTTTTGCTAGATTTGTTAGTGGCCTTAGAATAATTTATCATTTCTGCATGAATTTTCCTCTGATTTTGCCACTGCAATAGTACAATGATAAAGCAGAGTCAGGGCGTGACTAGAATCCAGAACTCATAACTGGATTTGGATGGTATTTCTGCATTAAATCAACGGTACCCCAACTGGCTTGACTATACTATAAGGACTGAATTCTGGTCTACAAAGACCAGTACTAACAAATAAAATAGTTGCTCAGGCCATAGCAGTACTTTTGATGTCCTAGTATAGTTTCAGACCTGAAACGTATCTAAACAAACTATCTGTTGGTTTGGATAGCAGGGTGGGGGTGTAAACATCGGAAAATGATGTGTGTTTCTGTTATAGAAAGCACTAAGTGGTCCGCCTCTTTGGGTGTCTTCAGGCCATGCAACTGTGAGGCTGCACAGACACCTGGAGATCCCTACATGCGTTTCCATACCTGGGCTAGTTACAGGTTTTTATATGATACCTGTTTTTTTTCATTCTGATATCGTGATCACATCATAATTTCATTTCATTATATAATCCTTTCCCTCCAAACCCCTACAGTCTACAACTGGTATCAACCAGGAAAATACTGGCATTTTTTTCTGTCCTGAAAAATATATCAAGTCAAGATAGTGAGTGTGCTCAGACAACAGAGCTGAGACTACACTCTCTTTACTTTCTGAAAGAAACTCATAGCTGCACATGATGGTGGGAAGGAAAGGATTAAGATTGCATCAATATTACATCCCTTTTAAATGATGACCATGAAAGTTGTTTGCATGGGGGTGAACAAGGGTGTGAAAAAGGATGCTCTGGAAGTCTGCTGTCTGGAAGCCTCTCTCCCCTATTTTTTTTGCCTTTTGAGGGTTACCAGATTATCCCCTGCCAAGGTGCATACCTTCCCCTCGGAACATCTAACAGGTTGAAACTAAACTATCAAGCATAAGAAAGGAAGCTGAATGCTTAAATATACACCTATTAGTCTGTTAAGAGTTGCACATTCATAAACATCCATGCATACACATATATCCACTGAGGAGAGCAATAATCTTTTCTTACTGTGCTAAGTACAAGACTGAAAAAAAAAAAAAAAGCAAACAGCAAAACATGCGGTCAAGTTTCAGGTCAATTCGATTAATCTAGGAAAGCATATTTTTAACAAATGGCTTCATTTGCCTTTAAGGATAAATAATCCATGTTAATAGCGTTAAGTACCTGCTGCTGCTGTGCATAGCCCTTCATTTAATATCTGTAGAGCTTGCTGTAACCAGCAGCACATAAGAGGAAAAAAAAAACACTCACAATTTTGTATAGCATTCATCAGATTATTCCTCTGCTGTAGTAGCATAAGCAGTAAGAGTGCTTAACCCACTGTGGTTTTCCAAGCTTCCCAGGCTTTCTTCACCCTTTACAATGAAAGCAATTCTGTTCAGCTTTAGCTGTGGTCTAATCAAAGAAAATTATAATCACACTATCAGGATGCTAATTCTGAAAAGACATTAGCAAAACCATAGTCACTTCATTAAGCTGCAAACCTGTGGCTGACAAAGGACCACCAGATCCCAAACTGTATTTTGGTCTTTTGCATAGATCAAACCAAGCTGATTAACCATTTTTTGGTTAATTAAAATAATAATAATAACAGTAATAAAACTAATACTAATAGTAATCAGCCTCAGAGGCAAAAGCTGGAAAATCAAGTGACAACAACTACTGAGAACCCTCAGCTCAGAAAATAACAATTTCATATTCACATTTCTCACAAAAAGCCTTTTGCTGACCTTCAGAAAATGAGATCGACCTACTACATCAGTTAATAGGCAGCTCTAAGTCAAGTGCCTTTAATCCTAAGTAACACGTAAAAGAACACAGCAAGACAAAGTAACACAACACTGAACAAGAATGTGGGGTAACATCTGTGAAGCTGTGTTTTTTTTTTTTTTTTTTTTCCTGAATGCTCTTAGGCTTCCTTTAGTTCTTAGTTCCACCTAATTGCTGACTTTGGCATAATCAAAATAATTTGTCATTTTTGCCTTCTAACATTTGCATTCACAAAAACATAAAAAGCATATACTTACCTGTAGCAACACCTGTGATTGATTATACCGTCACTCAGAATACCCTCAGGAGGTTTTGGTCAGTCCAAAAAGGAGAGGGGGAAGGGATGAGAACAGTTGTCTGATGAAGAACACTGTATTAACTCCAATAAAAATACAGTTTTCCCCATGTGTCTGACAGCATGGTGAAAATCACACTAGCTGGATTCCATGTAAACCAGTCCTTCCAAATACTGAGTTGAGTCAAGCAAACTCTACTGCAGCACGACGAGGAAAAAGTTGATGTATCAAGGCAGAAACCCCAATCTAAAATTCACGGGAATGGTAACAAAACACAGTCAATACACACAGCAATTTCTACAGCAACTTGGGATGGGGTGGGGAGGGGAAGAGTTTGGTTCCTTAACTGTCAGCACAAAGCTTCTGTGGCAAGTTGGGGGACCTGTCCCTCGGCACCTCTCTGATCGACATGCTGAATCAATGCCCAGCGCATTCCTCCTGCACTCCCTTTCCTATTTCCCTGGGATCTGTGCAGGGCAACGCTGAGCATCCCAGCCTCAGAGTGGAGCACACACATGCACACATGCACAGCCCGTGCCAGCACACACACTCCTGCCTCGCTTCTATACCCACAGCATCTCAGCACTCACCGTCACGGGCTTCCTCCCCGCGACTGCAGTTGCTGCAAATGTGTTTGATCTCCTTGCCTATGTGACATTGTATCACAAAAGAGACATTGTTAGTGGCGGGCTCCTTCAGTGGCTTCATCCTTACTAGATAGAAAGCTTTCTTTTTAGGTTTCTCTCCACTCATGTCTGAAACAGAGCCCTGCCTGCCGTTAGGAGAAGAAAAAGCAAGCATCCCAGTCTGCCTGGCGTACGTGCAATCCGCCATCCGCTCACTCTTGCCTTGGCGTTCATTTGCGACACGCACCACAAGGATCGAGGGGAGGGCTGGGCAGAGGGGGAGGCGGGAGGGAGTAGGCAGCAACGCTCCCCAGCCTGGCTGCCCCCCGCAACCCTGCTCCTCCACCAATCCATCTAGGCTCGGCTGGAGGACGCTCAGCATCTTCCCGCACCCTCCATGCACCAAGCAGCCTCCCTCCACTTCTCTCCTCCCCTTCTTCTTCTCCCATTCCCTCCCTCCTCCTCTGGCGGCCCCCCCCCCCAAAGCCCTGAGAGCCCCCAGCTGGGCTGCAACCTGCTGGGAGGGTGCACAGAGTTCCCCTCCCAGGACATGCTGCGGCTCAGGTGGCGTGGCAGCCTATTCCACAGTAATTAGTATTTTATATGCAAAGAGAGTCAGCCCGCTGGCTGGCACGGGGCTGCCCCCCCCTTCTGTGGTGGGCCTGGGTGCTGCACGCAGCCTGCACAGCCAGTTCCTCTCCCCCAAACCCTTCCTGCTTTTCATTCCTGCTTTTTCTCCTTGCACTCTTCTTTTTAAAAACAGAGGAGGTGCTTCTGCCTGGTCCTGTCCTGTGTGTGGCTCACAGGGACAGCTCAAGCCCCTCTGCAGCAGGACGGCTCTCCCTCCCCGAGGCTGACCATCTGCTCACCAAGAAGCGCAGAGGGTTTGGATTCATTCAGGTAGTTCCTTTGGGGGATGAACACCCCTTCTTTGCCTCCTGCTTAAAACACAGCTGCCCCAAGGATCAGTTGTAGCGCCCCTGGGTGCCTACAGCCACAGCTGGGTGCTTCGAAGACTCCCGCAGTGCGAAAGGAATTATAATTTCTGATCAGATGCCCTGCCGATCCCCTGCTGCCCAGCTGCCCCGAAGTGTGCGATCTATTTTTGCAGCAGAGTAAACAGCCCAAACTGCCCAGCTTGCTGAAACAGCAGTTCGGGAAAGTGCCTGTAACACAGGGGCAGGGGAGTGGGAGCAAGCAGGGGAGAGGATGCCTAGTTTCTTGCAGGCTTTGGGATGGAAAGACTGAAGTAGAAATGATAATCTCAGCTATTCTGGTAGCTATTTAGTAACATGAGTGTTGTTGCTTTAAATCTTCAGCAAGCTATCAGTTTGGCAGGCACAGAGAGTGCAATTGGGGCAGGCGAAACATGGTAAAGAACACCACCATTCTCCTTATTTTTAGCCAAAGCCCTTCTTCCCTGTTGGAAGAAATCAACTCATTCCACAGTTCTTTGCCCTTTTCACATATTTTTGCCACATTTTACTCTAACGAGAGGCAAAAATGGCCCTGATTCTCTTCAACTGCCTGTGAAACAGGCAGTGAGACATCTGCCTAAAGAAAGATGGAACAGAAACTTAAGAATTCAGTGCCATGATTTTCCATTTTCTCAGCTGCACACATACACACACACAGAAAATGCATGCAATGAGACTGCTGACCTACTTGTTCTGTGTCACTCGGTGGCAGGTCCGACTTCTCACCTGGTACTAGTGGGAGCCAAAAGTTCGAGCTGTCACATACGGCAAAAAATTGCAAGGCTTTGCTTTTCTCAGGCGTGTTGACAAATCAGACCGGGTGCTGTTAGATCTTCCTGAAACATGGGCTGAGGCATGTTCTCAGCATAATCATGCCAATCCCTAAGCCATGCAAAGCATCCAGCATGTTGCACTATGTTTAGGCTCATGTTGAATGGAGTCAGTCACCTCAGGTTACGTATTGCCCTGAAGGACCTGATTTTGCATTTGTCACACATCTAAAATTCTCACCAGTTTCAAGTAAGTGTTAGGAGAACAGAGAATGCAGAACTGCTCAGGAACAAGCAGATGAAATCCTAAAAAGTGCATCTCGTGTAGGTGTGAGTTCATGCTCTGAGAAGCTGTCCCTTTGAATGTCCAGTGCTGAGACAGTTTTTGCTGCATTACATGCTTGGAAAGAGAAAGCTGCAGACAATTTGATCCCCTACCAGTCACACAGCAGTTCAGACACTCACGGTGGATTTCCCTCTAACTTAATCATTGCCTTTGAGAACACCTTCAGCTGGGCTGTGATTCAGAAAATAATTACGTAAGCAGAAGACATGGCCAGAGTCCTGAACTTCCTCAGAGTTCAGTGCTGCCTATTACAGGCACCCAGCACTGCTGCATTAGAGAAATGGGTCAGGAAAGGAATGCAAATTTCTATGTCAACTGCCCTGAATTTGGGAAATGCTGTCTTCAGTACTGTGGTGGTGTGCCTCTCCTGTTTTAGGAAAGGCAACTAGTGTGATATATTCAGCAGAGCTGGTTTTGTAAGGCAAATTGGTCTTGTAATTAAGGAACTGGGTAGGACTTAAGGCATGAAAAACTGGGTCAGCCATCAGTCTTCTGCAGTCTCCCTCTTTATGACCTTACTTCCAATGATTTGACATCTCAGCTCCTTGGTAAAGAGCAGTCATGCAGAAGTTTCTGTTTTTCAGAAAAAAAAAAATAATTTTGAAAGGTATTCGGAAGGTATTTGCATATGATGGAGAGGGAACACTTATAAAGACTGTTCAAATACAAAGATCTGCTTTTTATAGCAAAATAAGAAGGAAACAAATTCACCTCAGATCTGTAAACAGTTTCCATATGCAAAACCCTGCAATTTTTAGTGACATCACTACTATCTCCCAACCCCAAACAGCTTATAGAGATGAACAGGAGCAACCTCCTTCTCAGGTAGAGTTTGGAGCAAGATTGTGTAACTATTCCTACAGGTCAGGTCTGAAATTCTTGAGCAACTTGGTCCAACCTCACAGGTCCACAATACAGTGAAAGAACCACTGAGCATTACGGGAATGGACTGAGCTTTTGCAATCAGACCCCAGGAGACTGCAGGTGCCCAGCTGTTAGGGGATGTTTGGGAATAAAACAACTTCTCTGGTGGGTAACACAGATTCCACGTGGATACAAACCTGAAATTATCATGGAGAAAGGCCAGCGCATTTTTGCTTGCAGGTGCTATATATTTGGAATGCAAACGAGTCCTGAAGCCATCTGCTAGTATGTCTCTTGCAACACGCATTTTGCTATAACATGCAAATTGCCTTCATTCCTAAGAGCTGCCTTATAGAGAATCTGAATTTGCCACACTTCATAAAACAAAAATATGTTTAATTATGATCTGTGTAATTATGGTGAAAGCTGCTGCTGGTAATCAGTTCTAGGACAAATAATGTAAAATGAACGCACTACAGTACTTCTGCAGAAAATGTCTTGCTTTGTCTTGTTTTTAAAGATAAGTCAAAAAAAAAGCAAAAAAAAAAAAAAAAAAAGCATAACAACTCTTCCACTGCTTCAATATGTGGCTGCAAAAGCTGGCATAATTTTATTGCACAGTGGACACCAAAATCAATGAAGAGGATGTCAGGCAGTTGGTTATTTGACAGTAAATCAACAAACTCGAGTTCTATTCCCAGTCCATATTCACTTCTGGTATAACCTTGGGAAACCATTTGTACTTTTATTACTTCCCACCCCAGCCTTTGCCATTAAAGAAAGTGCCACTACCATGGAGAAGAGATGAAAGCAGTACCCCCTTTAAATTGATGACTACGGAGATATGGACTCTTATCTGCAGCAAAAATCTTTGAGGCTCCACCCTGCCTTTCTATCTTTTTTTTTTTTTCCTTTTTTTTTTTCTGCAACATATCTCTCCGTGTCACCTGGCTGAGAGTCTTTTTTGGGTCATCATGCCCGCAAACAATTTCTGTGAAAGCGAGAAGAGATGCTGGAACCAAACAGCCAAAAGATACACCTTCCACACCTCAGAAAATAGGATTTTTGGTTACTGCTTTCTCCAAGTTTTGGCACAGCACAAACATCCCATTGGCAGTCAGGGCATGCCTCAAGTCTGCCCTAAGCTTCTCAGCTAAACCATGCAGAGGTTTCTCTGCAAGCTGGACAGGCTCCCTCCTATTCCCAGCATAAATAAAATGGACATCAGAAACCACAAGGAAGCCTGTCAGCTACTTTTCCCTTGTGCTGCCACCAACACAGTCCAAAGGTTGCCTTGGAGCATTATATTGGATCCCTGAAGAAGCTGTGGCTAACAGATTGGCACTGTCCCGGTGGCTGCAGGTTAAAAACACTAGACAGATGCAAGTTTAAAAAAGGCAGGATCACTTTTTCTCAACAGTTTAACCTTTCTAACCAAAATACCATGCTTCACTTGTTTTACAGTCTGTTGTACTGGGCCTGGCTGGGATGGAGTTAACTTTCCCTGCAGCAGTCCCATACAGTAAAACCACCAAATCTATTTAGGCAGTGTTGTTTTTGCAGGGATCCCCCTGTACTTGGCATTTTTTTCTAAATATTTCACTTTCCTTCCTGTTTCCTCTGCCCACTGTACTATGAATCCCAGTGAAAATAATAAATAAATAAATAAATAAATAAAAAGAAAACTAATTAATAGCTGCTCTGGTGATTAATGGAAACAATGTGACGTTCTGTTACACACACTGAAACAAACTGATCAGCTTGGAGTAAAGAGGAAAACACGTACAATTTGATCCAGTGACAGCGGCTGTTTGCCAGGCAGTTAGTTCAGCAGGATCTGGCCCATGAGGGGGACTCCAGGGTGCTAGGCTGACAGTGTTTCTGTGCATTTCTGCTTACTGCAGGGCACATCAGCAAAACTGGGAGGGCAGGGAGGAGAGAGAGTCAGCCTGAGACTCCTGCAGGCCAAAATAGAAGATGACCTTTTTAGTTCTGCAGCTATAAACACATTCTTAAGCAACAATCCCATGCAATTCCTCACAGTCACAAGCTCCAGAGAGCCAGGTGATGAGTGCTGCACAAACAAAAACAAACTGAAGGGAGAAGAAAGGAAAGAAAGTGCCCGTTGTTGGCCTTCCCACGTTCAGCAGCGCTGCTGAAGCTTCACATGGCTTATTCTTGCTCTACATGCGGAGCTCTCTGCGTCCTGTGCACACTTTACCATGATGGAGCTCTCTCTGCGCTGAGGAGAAGCCCTGCTTTATTTCAGTGTGATGCCATATGGTATGATAAAAATGACAGAAAAGGTTATACACATAAAACACATGAGCTTATGAACACGTTTGCTGCAAGTGTGAAGCACTGGTGATGGTAAAGGAGTTCTAAGGATAGAAAGGAAGATGCCATCATCCCCAGCACAACAGACGGGAAGTTGCTGAGCTGCCATTTGAATGTTGAACAGCGAACACACAAAAAACCCAGACATATATGCATAATTAATTCACAAAGGCCTGATGAAGCTAAGGATAAACACCAGCAATGAAACAATGTGGAATCTGGATCCGTAAAGCTGCTGGGCAAGCAATCATTCACATGAGATGATACTCAAAGGAAGAGACAATCTCCATGCTGAAATTACAGGGGAAGTTCTTTCTCTAGTAAAGTCACTGCAACTACCAGCACCAGAACCAATAGTCACTACAGTCCTATCAAGGTCATTAGCTCCCACCGTAGGAAATGCAACCTGCATTTTTGTGTCTGATTTAGACACGGCATGCCCTGGGGTTTTAGTGATCTGTTTGGAGCACTTTGCAGGTCCTGCACAACTGGCTCTCCAGAAGAATGGAAAGATACACTGCTTTTACCTTGATAATAGACACAGGACAGAGCAGGGGCAAGAATTTGGACTCAAAAGCACTCCTGCACCCTCAGTTTACATCTATCTACAATCTCAAAGTCAATAAAAAAGTAGTTCCAAACACCTCAGTAGGTGTTAATTATAAGACTCAGTAGGTGTCAGTTATGAGACTAAAACCAAAGAGACATCCTAATCAAGTCGAGCCTGCCCAGTTCAGCAGTTCACATAGTTGTACATCAAAGCATAAACCAAAACGCAATAGCACTGGTAACTCAGAGACATAAAACATGCAGCAGATTCCTAGCTAGTTATTCCCTGCTTGACACTGGAAGAATACAAAGTCCAATACACACTGTGGATTTTCACTCCTGCCATCCCCAAAATACCTCTTTCCTTCTGCTCATAGATAAGTAGTTCTGCACCTTCTGCTTTCCTCCCATCAAAACCAGAGCTGTCTTATATGCAGATGCAGAAAAAGTATTTAAAAAAAAAACAACAAAACACAACCACTGCAGAAATAAACCTGCAGTCAGGTACCTGGCTGCAACTATCATTCCTCACAAGGTTATGCTCCCCCACAGCACACTAAAAAAAGCTCAGTGAGGGGAGAAGGCAGAGCACGTGTATGTGCATCTAGCAAGCCCCTGGGGGATAAACTGGATGTGACATTGTCAGAAATGCTCCTAGCAATGGAAATGGGAAGGAGAGGGTCCAGAGGAATATTCAAAGCCTTTGGAGTAAATGAAGGCAAAAAATGGCCAGCTCTAGGCACTAAACAGGCAGAACTGCTCCCACGTAATGAGTTAGTTTTATACCTCTTCTTATGGATACAGAAATAAGGCACATTAGTTTTGTTGGCTGTAAGTAAAACTATGGCTGAAAAAAATCAAAGCAAACAGGACAAATGGAGGATTCCTGAGACTTGCATTACAATTGTTTCAGAATATGAATACTAATTTTAACAAAATCAAATGTTTTGCTTAAAGTAACATGAAAAATACAGCAGAAGCCCTGAACTTTCAACAAGCAGTGAAGAAACTTGAAACTGTGGATCCAATCAAGCTTTTGATATGTGACAAACTGATGAGTTGGAACAGCCTTTTCTGGAAATTCTTGAATGCAAAGACAGCATATAAAGCAGGTCAAAGTCACCAGCTTTTAGGATGCCACTACGGTTTTCTTACTGTTTTCTCCAGAATTGTACACAGCTCAAGATGGAAGTAAAAGAAACTCTGCTGAGAAAAAAAAAATAATAAATAAATTACTTGCAATTGCTAGTACCTAAAATCTTTGGTGATCAACTTGAGGCACCTGAGAAAACCTCAGTCTTTCTGGATCTGACTCTTGGCATATCCTGAAACTCCATCCCCTTTACAGTGTGTTGCATAGACTTGAATACCACAAAATCCCACAAGTCTAACATGTTCAATTCCTTGTCACAGGCATTCAAGGACGGAGCAGTGCTTTGTCTGCCCTGTCTTCAGAAAGGTTTGAATCATCTGCCTTTAAGGAACATTTAAGAAAATAGGTCAAGCTGAACTTTATATCACAGGCAATTGTAATGAAGTCAATCAGCTTGTACAAGCATTGCTCTAAGCACAAATTGCCCCCACACTTCTGTCCACATGACTAACCAAATTAATTCTTGATAATATTGAGAAGCATGGCTTCCCAAAGCACATACACAGACTAACATTCCCTGCTGATAACCTGCATTTTTATTGTCACTTCTCAGGTCCAAATTATGGAGAATGATCAGATTGCAGATATCTTTAGTGAAGTAACATATCCAGAAAAAGTAAGAGTGTGGCTTGAAATTGCTAGACAGACCAAAAGACTTATTTCAAAGCAATTAAATGGACAGTTATTATCTCAGAAACTCTCTACTGGCGACTGAGATCACCAGCCTACAACGGACAAAGTTAAGATCAGAATATAAAAGGGATGATTGGATTTTTTGTTTTTATAAATGACTCATATTAAGTCTTTTGCTCGTAGTTCAGAGCAGTTTATTTGAAGGTCAGGGGAAATGACTGCGCATGGAATACACTCATTTAGGGAATACTTTTACATACACAAAAAAGAGGTTAAATGAAGAGTAAGTTTTGCAGATTTTGCCCCCCAAATCTCACTTGTTCTAACATAGTTCTATACTCTTGCCAAACTTTCCAGGCTGATAGCCTGGAACCTGCCACGTCTCTTGCAGGTCACCAGGTCAGCCACACAGAACTAAAGAGCTTTCATCTCAGTTCAACTGCTTATGATGGATCCTCTGGTTTGCAGGGCAGTTGTATTTGAGGGGATCTCAGAAAATTGTAAAATGTAAAACTTTTGGAAGACTTAAGTGTAGGGAAAGACAGAAAGCAAGTCCAGTAGAGTCAAACCCTGAGCAAGCTCAGACGAAGAATAAGAGGCTGAGCTGAAGCAGCAAGCTAACTGTTCGCAAGGTGTAACGGAGGTACAAGCAATGGGAAATTCAGATGAGTAGGCAGGCAGACAGAGATTCAGGAGGGAACATGAGGTGAGCGGAGGTAGCATTCAGCATGAAGAGAAAGCAGATAAAGGGAAGGAGAAGGAAAAAGATTAGACAAGCTGTGAATAGACACTCAAGCTTTCAGGGTGCCTTTGAACTGGCAGACCCTCCCAACCTTCAGAGGCTTCCCCACCACCAAAAAGCACATTGTAATTACATGCGAGCAGTGCAGAAACCTGGAATACCCAAGTGCCTGTAAAGGAAGATTAAGGCATGCTGGCAAAGCGGTAGGTGGAAGCTTTCATAAGCATCTGCCTCCACTGGGCCTGACAGCAGCACACACTGTCAAATCTTCTCACTTCAATAAGCTCTCACATGTTTCTCAAATTAGGAAAAAAAAAAAAAAAAGACAACACAAATCCCTAGGAATAGCATGCAGTTTCTATACATATCTCCCAGTGAACTAGCAGCTCACGGTACTGAAATAAAGCAAGAAGCCTCTGACAATATAATGAGCATCTTTTTCAGTCTTTTCCTCCATCAGCATAAACACAGACTCCTATGAACAGCACAGAAATGAGCATGAGGAACCTTTCACTTTCTCTAAACAGCAGCAGAAAAGGATTCGTCCTCTCCTCAATTTAGCCCCCTACTATCTTTATTGCATGACCCAGTCATTTTTCACTGTCAGACCCCTATCTCTTAGTTGCTACTTGTACTTTCACTGTAGATTGGTAGGAAATATAACACACAGAGGGAAAAGTTTGGCTTTGTATGCCATCATTCCCTCACTGTCCCCAGAGTTTAATGTAACCAGGCTAGTCTTGACATTAACAACTGCCAATGTATGTGCTTTCAATAGATCTTTCTGAAAAAAGGCCATATTAAGTATTGTTTGCCTCTTTAAAACCTTCAGTAGCAGTCAACAGAAGAAGCTGGAGTGTGCTAAAGGATGCAAAGAAAGAACTGCATAATCGCAATTCTAGAACATATTTTTAAGCGCAATTTGTAGAGCTTTTTAACATCTGCTTGTTGGATAATTATAAAGCCTAAAGATTCAGTTTGGATTTTACTAATTTTTCAGGATCTCTTATAACAGGAAGGAAATACTAACAGAAAAAAATAGGCATCAAATTCCTAAGAAGAGCATGCAGTTTGTATGCTATGTTGGCTCAAATCTAAATCAACTTTCTCAATGAAGTACTGTCATAGTGCATTACTAAATACCTATGCTACTCTTTGAAATCTTAGCTATCGTGTATGCAAATAAATCATAAGAATTTAGTCCCTAACGTGTTTTTTTTTTTAGCGTGAGTTTTTATATTTTTATTTTCTGAGGGTTTACTAGTCCAACTGCTCCATATCATAATGCCTATTATACATCATAATGCCTATCTGCTGAAGCTTAAGCCTCCAGGAGACAAAGGTGGAGGCAGCACAAAAAGTAGGATGTTGTTTTTACTACTAGTTTGAACAGGAGTAGAATGTACAATGGAAGGACAAAGTAGAAAGTCTGCACAATGGAAGAAATGCAGAAAAATAGTGTAATATCCACTGCAGATCTTTTTAGTTGCTTTGTATTACAGAAGTTCCAAGCCACCCCAGCAGACCTCAGGACTACAGTATACAATGTACTCTGAGTAAACATTTCAACAGACTTTTTGTCCTTTCCTTCATGTTTCCTCTAAGTGCAATAATCCTCTGAGTTTAAAGCATTCCAGCACCAAGTCTCTGCTAAGACTCTAGGTGCATCACAAGGAGGCCACTATCAGATGGAAGCTTTCAATCAGTTTATGGATTATGACTGAAAATTTATCAATAAAATTTATACTAAGAGGCCAAACACATCTATGCTCCTTACATCGCTATGAACAACTAAGTACTTTTATTATTCATGAGCAGTATATATAGACCATGCTGAGAGAAAATCCAGGAGAGAATGCACAGTTTGCATTCTCTTGTGAGGCTTGTGCAGAAGCAGCCACTTCTGAATAAAAAGATAATTTTGTCTCCCCACAGAAGATTTAGGCTAGTTACTCATCTTCAACAGTAAAACCAAGTTGCCCAGGAAGGTTGTGAAATCTCCATTTCTTGAGCTTTTCAAGACTGGGGTGGACAAGTCCCCATGCAATCTGATTTAAACCTGCTTTAAGCTCCATAGCTCGCATCCAATCTAAATTATTCCACGATTCTAAAACACTCAGTCTCAGTCAGTATCATCTTCCTCTGACTTGTACACCTTTGTGCTAACAACCACAAGCAGTCTAGCTAACAAGAGTGTCTATTGATTACCAAGCTGTAGCTTACGAAGAAACCTGTTGTGCCATGTATTCCTGCATTCTGCGGCTGCAAAGCAACCAGGCTCTCGCTAGCCTAGATAACAACTTCCAGACACTCAGCTGAGATATTTGAATGGGATGTGACCATAGCCCTTTGCTCTAGGTGAGTTGTGCTCATGAGGATACATGCAGCTTTTCAAAGTTTTCTCCAGAGAAACCCTTTGGCTTTCTTCCTCATGGGACCTCCAGCAATTCTTCTTGAGAGATCTCATGCACTGTAAACTGCAAATAAGCTTTTCACATGGAAGTGCTACTTTTCTTCTGGCCATATTTCCACTTTTTTCTAGCTGCTTTGAGTGATCCTGGACTATGAACATTTTGCATCTATGTCTTGTAACCTTTCCTGATAGAGACTCCTCCACCACTTCAAACTTCCTCCATCTGAAAGAGTGTGCCCTCCACACTGTGGTTGCTAGAGGACAAATATCCTGGGAAATACAGCAAGTATGACATGACAAAGTGTGTGCTGCACTGGTTGCCTGATGGACCGCTGTCTTTATGCCTATACAGAAGAAACACAGAAGTCCAAATTGAAAGGATTCCAGCTTACAAGGTAAGGTGCTAGCTGTTCTCTCTGTGAGAGAGAAGGAATTTTGTGAGCCTGATATGGCTTCCTACTGGAGGCACAAAGACCAGCAAGGGAGAACAAGTATTTGTTTTGCTCTTTCTCTTGTTCTTCTGACCAAACTAGGACTTAAAAGCAAAGAAGGTGACAAAACAAGAACATGGACTGTAGAGAATGAAGCAGCTTATTATAAAGCTATTATGAATAGTTGGCTTGCTGCTTAGCTAGGGGATAACGAGGTTAGCAATTAGTGATGATGAATGGTTGAAGGGGTTTTATAATGATATGGAAAGATTTTCATCTTTATATCACACACGTTGAATTCAGGTCAAGTCAGCACCAACTGAACGTGAATGCCATATGATTTATTTCATCAGGCTGTGTGGAATAAGTTTGGTCTCTTGTAAGCTCTTTCGGACAACGGCTTATTCATAAGTAATTATCTGTAATAAGGACCTCAATTTGCATGAGGAACTGCTTTATACAAGGTACTGTTCAAACAGCCCAGCCTTGAAAAGGCTGTGATTCAACTAGATACAACTGCAGAAGTATCACCTGCATTTAACTATGACAGAGAAAAAGATGCATAGCTTGTCCAGTGTCTTACAGAAATCATGCCAGAGCTTTACTTGAATTCACATTCAATTACAAGGCAGTTCTTCCTGCCTGGCCATTTAGAAATTGCACAGCGCATGTCAGAGGCCATGTGCTGCATGTCAACTACAGTCTACATAAAGAAGCAAAGAACATAAGGTGCCCTTTACTAGCCCCTGTGTTCAAGAGTTTTCACAACCCCACCACTACTCCCTCCACCCCCTCCATGAGAAAGAGAAGGCGTTATCAAGGAAAGGCAGCAGTTTCTGGTTCACTAACAAGAGCTATAAATTATCTTCACACACCGGACAACTGCCTGTTCTGCTGGGTTAGTATCATAGAAGCCCTGGGATTTGCAAGTCACAACTTGCAGTTCAGCTCTGTACCAGAAATTTTCAGGAACTCAGAATTATGAGTCCTGTATTTTTCATGTTTTGAGAACAATAAGTGAAAGTCCATGAGAAAAAGAGAGGTTAGTGGTAGTGCAGAATGGAGACTTGGTTAAGGGGCCAAACACAGGTAGGAGAATTGGAGGATAAATGGAAGCTAGAAAAAACAGTTGAGCTTAGTAGATGAAAGAAGGTAAAACAAAGTCAAAAGATAAGGAACTAACATAGAGAGATCCTAGAGGAATGGTAGTGACCTGACAAATCAATGTGGTTATCCTGATGAAATCAGTTGATATTGCCACTGACCTCCCACTGACTTAAAAAAACATGCACTGCAGTGCTTAGTCTAAGCAATGTTTCTCTGCTTCACACTCTACTTTGAGTCTGTGCAATGAGACCCAATGAGGCACTTGCAGCAGTATAATCTTGTTGAGTAACGGGACTTTCCAAACTGGATTTCCTTGGGTCCCAAAATGATTACCACAAAACCAACAGTGCGGAGGGGAGCAGGTAGGATGGTAGTCAGTCTTTGGTTATGTATTCTAGATTGCGCAGCCCATACTATTAGATTTTGTGTTTTGACAATTTGCCTGAAGAGAAAATAGTTACAATTATAAGAAGTTTGAAGCATGGACTTCAGGAGCAGGTTTTGAGGACTTGTAAATGAGAAACTTTGTCTCCGAGGCAGGAATGTGCTAATTCAGGTATGACTAAGTAACATTAATCAAAGCATCTCATGGAGGAGGTGGAAGGAAATGTCCCAGTGGCCAGAAAGAAGCACGGTTTTGTAAGGAGGATGAAGTGGAAACAAAGAGTATAGCTTTGGGTGGCACAGGAGGTGATCTCTTTTCCTTCATTTTTTCCCACCTTTTCTCCCTATCCTCTGAGGAGAACAGAGAGAAGCAGGCATTTTGGACAACAGAGCACAGGAAAACAATTCCATCTTGATTTGGGAAAAAAAGTTAGAAGCTAGCTGGGATGTCAAACCACAGTCAAGGAACTTTTCTACCCCAAAAATACTGCTGTGTTCTGCTACCTTATCTTTCTGATGTTTTGTTCTGCTGTTAAAAGCCTATGGATGGAATAAATCTATTATCTTTACATTTGGTCTGATGTCACATTTGGCTCTGAGCATTTCTGCTCAGATTTATAATGCATAAGATTTATAATGCGTAGCCCCAGGATCTCCAAAGGCATGCAGATGTCCAGTTGCAGAGGTGGTGATGCTAGGTTTTAGAATATGAAGTATCATCCAGAGGTAAACAATGACAAAGAGAATAATAGATTTTGGGAAAATAATAGGGAAAATAGGAATGGTCCTGAAGATCCTGAGGAATGAAAGACAATATGCACAACCTGTGTTTTTCTTCATAGGTTTTGAAATTGAATATGGTCATTCAGCTTTAGAACACCAAGCTCAACTGTTTCACAGAAGTAACTGAGAAAATACATTTTGCCTGTGCATAATAGATACTTGTTGCCTGTGAGTAATAGATACTTGTAAAGTTTAGCATGGTTCTCCCATGTGTAGGTAGAGTCAAGAGATGCTGCAAGCATGGCTCATTCACCTCAATTGACAAGAAGCATGGGACTATTTGAGATGAGAGACACTGTAATACCTCTTAGCTCCAAGGGCATAAATCAGTGATGGTTGATGTTCTGTAACTTATCCACTTCCAATTGTCTACTGGTTGGGAAGATGGGCAATAAAACAAAATACTTGTAGTGATCACACAAAAACTCTATTTAATCAGCATTTAAGTTATGATTACAGAGTGATTGCTTTTTTTTTTTTTTTTTTTTTTTTTTTTTCATGCATTGCCTTCTGGTACCTTTGGCTACAATAGGTGCCTGGAACCACAGGGTCTGATTAGACACAGGTCTTTTATAGAATGTGAAAACATCCTTCAAACATGGTAGTCCCAATAAAGGTTTGTGATAATACAAGCCTTACAAAAATAGGTTTTCAGGAAACAATGAATCTATGCAGTTGTGATAACTTAGAAGAATTGGAAAAAGTCACAATGCAAGCTTTGTGTCTGTCTGCTTGATATACCTTTATCATTTTAATCTTTAGAAGCATTCTGTGCAGATTGCTGTGCTCAGAAACAAAATACATTTAAATTCAAACCAAAGATCCTGAAACAAATACTACCACAGGCATTAACAATGCTCCAGTAAGTATGCTGGCACACTTTAATATTCCAGGTCAATGAAGCTTATTCTAAGCAAAACATCTGGAGCATTGTAAATCCAGCTTTCTTTAAAACTAAGTGTATGCTGAGCTTCTTTTCATTTATTTAAGATTCCATTTAATTACAATCCTAATCAATGCCATTTTGCAAAACCATCTCCTATACAACAACCCCCATTAAAAATTAAATCTTCGTTGTTCTCTCTCATTCTATTGAAAGTAGTTTTTCAGGGCAGAGCATTTAAATCTTAAGTTCTGGTGAGTGGCACTGATTTTTGATGCAAATACAGAATTTAAATGGTGGTATATGGTCAGAAAGTTTTAGAATTCATTCATACCTTCCTCTGATTTTTTTTCCATCCTCTGAGCTGGACTGAAACAAACACTTATAATATATAAGGCTAGGTTCAGAACTAGGCAAAGAAACTAATACTGTTTGCTTCTTAGGCTTCTTAAAGGTAGTCATTTATACCAGAAATGAAATGGAAAAGGGAGGAGTTCTCCTACCCCATTAAGCTGCTGAACAATTATTTAAATAAGCATTCATTATATTTTGTCTGCTTTTGACTAAGTCAAACTGGGCATCTTTGGAGAATGAATTTTCTTGGTGAAAAACCAATACTACCAAATCCTGGCTATAAAATACTGTACAAGCAGCCTCCCCTCCTTCCTCTTATGGAAACAAATGCAACTGAAGAGCATTTCTCCTTTGCTCTGTATACCCAGACAGCCACCACACCTCAAGATTTAAGAATATGAGGCTGTGGTGCTAGACCATTTATCCCAAAAAGCAAACAAACAAATCAGGCACACCTCAAAAATATATTCATTTACCCACAATACTTTGAGGTCTTTCTTAAAGCAGATGCCCCAGACTGAAGTCTGGTAACTATCCTCTTTTATTCACAAAAATCACTTTGGCCTTGTCTTATAGTAAAAACATCTTCCTAAAATTGTGTCAACTCTTCAGTAGCTCTCCTTTTCCCAATAAAGGTGCAAAGTAACTGCTATAAAGTTAATGCCCATATTAATGTGGAATCAAACTCCCCTGCCATACTAGGCTGGGGATACTATGCAAATATTGCTGTACAACGTGTTTTGCTTTGTTCAGTATGAAGCAAGTGATCCCCAAGACTACAAATCTGACTATGAATATACAAATGTAATTTTCAAAGAAAAACCACTTACAACCTCTCCAGCTATGCTATAGGAAGTTCAATTCAAAGAGAATGTTTGATTTTCTTGAATCTTATATTGTATAATGATGGCCTCCTATGTAATATTTTAGAAATAAATATTATTTTATGGATGCGTAGTCATGAAGAGATACTACTGAATTCTAGCAAGGATGGTAGAATTCAGTCCTTAAGTAGCATGAGCCCATTAGAAGGGTGATTAGTAGAGCATCACTGAAATGCCAAAATCTCTCAAGATAGACAACTGTCAAAAGTGTAGCTAAACTGCATAAACAAACATGGAATCCCTAAAGAAAATATTACTACTTATAATTACACTGCAGTAATTACACTGGAGGCCTAAGAGGTATGAGGGCTAGTCACTGTAATAAAAACTCAGGAAGAGTCTGTGTCCTGTTACAAACAGATACTTGCTTTGCAGGTAAATAACTGAGACAGAGAAATGGTTTGCACAAATTCATGGAATATCTGAGATAAAGATACAAAACAGACAATGCATGAGGGCAGCTTGTGATGGTGACTCCAGTCAGTTCCTGTGGAAGACACATTCACTTAGAAGTCTCCCAATATCTCTGAAAGAAGTGGCTCTAAGTTGCCACTTCAGGCCAATGTCCTGCATTTTCTTTAAAAGAGACCTCTACAGAGGGCAATGCACGGCTGCACAGGGATACATGGAGCAAAACATTATCTGGAAGAACTACTGTGCTAACGCATTGTACCATGCAGACATACTGTTATCTGGCTATGAGAAGCAGAAGAAACAGTATTTGCCAGCTTCCCCAGGATTTGTGGCAACAGCTAGCAACAGCTGCTTATTGAAAAGAAATAGTGAACGTGCACGGATTGTGGCAGGCTGTGTACAAGCTCTTATGCCAAGATGCAGAAGCAGCATCTCAGAGGTGGCTTTCCAGGATACTTGTTTTCTTTATTTCTTTCCTTTTCTAAAAATGAACAATCAAGCTCTATTCTGGCTCTTAGAAGAAGCTGCCCAAAGATGTTTCTGGTGGTATGAAGGCTTCTTTTGCTATTGCACAGACCTTTGTTTTTCTCAGCTTTGTAGTAGCATCCATATGTTACACAGAAAAATGAATACATACTTTGCCTAGAGTATCCCTAAGGGAGCAGAGGTCTGGAGTATCTTCATCCCATTCGCTGCCCTAGGGCTGATTGCTAGCCTGCACCTGCATTCATGGGAACTGAACATGCTGCGCAGCAATAAAAGCTCCTGCAATGAGAACATGTTTTACAGAAAAATATGAAGGAAAAAAATCTATAATTATCCAGTCACATTAGAGACAGTGAGATCCTCCCAGCTTCCCAGCCAGGTACAATTAGCCATTGTTATAAACAATCAATGAGTTAATTACAGCAGCAACTTTCCATTACATTTCAAAGGGAATATATTAGGTGGTGGAGGACATCAGAAAATGTAAAGTAGTGCTTTTATTTAAAAGACAAGCAGAAACAATAGTGGGGTAAGCAGTGTATGCCCATGCCCCCCATGATTCCCCAGCAGCACACCTAACTGCTGTGCCAGTTGATGCTGACCTCCGTCAGGAGGCTCTGCACCACATTGCGCCTCTTTACCCTTTGTGCATACAGGCTTTGCTCACAAAAAGAGACCTGAAGCCCCAGCACATTCAAAATATACCCCTGCCCCATGCAGAAACTCATCTAACCAGCCAAGTAGCCCCAGAAAGTGTGCTTGGACGTACATCAACAAAATCTAATGATGCAACTGCCATCCACTCCTCTCTTACTCCAGTATGTTTGGAAATGGCTTAAAGAAGTCATAACTGCTAGCAGTAACCACTTTTCACTTTGAACACTCGAGTGCTGCTCATTTCCTTAGCTTTTTTTTTTGTCTTTTTTTTTTTTTTTTAAAGCTACCTCCTAGCAAAGATTAATGACTATCCCTGTGAAATAAGAAGAGGACAGGGAAAAATGTGGGGAAGATTGCTAAGCATAGCTAAAACTTGTGCATCTCTATGTGAATCCTACTTTGATGCAGCAGCTTTGATTTGCTGCAGAAACACATTTTTAGCATGGCATGAGATACTCATTTGCATCAACACAATTGATAAACTGATGTCTACCAAACAGCAGACAGCATCTAGTACCTTGAGCTTTTGTGGTTCATTATGCTCACAGGAGTGCTCAGGTCTGCATTCAATTATGTGTTACCAGAAAGTAATTTCAGCTTCAAGTAGTGATTGTAGACTTGTTGATCCTGCTCAGTACAGCCAATGAAAATATTCCTGTTGAGTTTCAATTGGTGCCCAGTCCCTTCTTTCTCTGGCAGCCGGGTATTTCATTACAACAGACAGAGACCTGAACTGCTGGGATTCTCCTGGAAGGTTAACCTACAGCTGACAGAAAACCACCATTTCTCTGATAAAAATGAAGTAGCATACATGTATTTTGGGCTCTCCTTTTTCAGGCTAACTGGAGCAAGGGCCTTCACTGAAGGAACAGTTACTCCATTCAGATGAAGGGAATACGCCCTATTTTGGCACCCCAAAGTCGTAAATACATTTGTTGCTAAAAGAACATATATGCTCTGTCTCAAAAATGACAAGCATATAAAAAAGATTAGGAATGTATTAGGAAAGTTATAAAGATAGCATTTCTCCCTCTGTAGCCCTAAACAAGGCTGAATAATGACATGTTATTACCCTCCTCTGGAGATGCCTGTCAGCTATACTGCCACTTGCTTGGGGGAGTGGGATGAAAGCAAGCTGAACACAAACTGTCCCCTGCCTTCAAACACTGCAAGTGCCAGCCATGCTCACCACATCCGTGCCACCCATCAGTGCCCAAACTCAATGCAGAGCTCAACACCACTCCACCCTCAACTGGTGGTTCATTTGCCAGCATTAGGTATAAATAGTTACCTTCTCCAGCGCTTTGCCAATGACACCCTACAGGTGCTGGGAGGAATCTGGACCTATATTCTTAGACAAGTGTGGATGTTCACACAATGCAGAAAGCTGGCCTGAGAAACTGAGCCACACCTTTTGTCCATTGATGCTATATATACCTAAGTTCTAGACTATGGACTTCTGCTTTAAGGAGAAAAAACTCCCTTTGCAAACTAGTTCTCAATGCAAACTTAATATTTGGTTGCACCCTTCAATGGATACTGATGGATACTGTTTTTTTGCTGTCTTATCACTTGCAATCTGAGGTTCTGATGTAATGAAAGCTTCTCTATAAAAACTGCATAGAGACTTCAGAAGAATTATGTTTCCTTAATGGAATGTCACCAGATTATGATTAATTTGCCTTTCCTTGAGGTCTCAGAGAAAGATGATTTAAAAAAGAAAACAAATAACAAAGGCAAATCTGAAGGCCTACATTTTCAAATATGACTAACAACTATGATTAACCCAACTGGAACCACACAAAAGATTCTCAAAAGCAAGGGAGTGAGGATTTTTTAAAAGGCAGCCCCCAATGCGTTCAGCTGACCACACTGACAAACAAAACATGGATTATTTGGGAAACAGAAGATTAAAACCCACCAATTTTAATCTCCTCATCAAATACAAACCCTGAAATGAAGCTGTGGACTTTCTTGGGGACACAGTCATGTAAATGACAGAAGCATGGTTTCAAGTACAGCAATTATACCAACAACTTCTTCAGGGAAAAGCAATTTGTAAGCAAGAAAGCTCAGATATAAAACAGGTCAAAGACACTCCAATATGATGCAAAAGCCACAAAGACCTGAAAACAACAGGTCAATCTAACAGCTTAAAAACGCCACCAATACTGTTCTTCTGAGAAGTCATGCATCAGAAATAGAACGATGAACACACACAGGGCTGACTGCCAAGTAATCACTTCTCCTGCAAACCGAGGCTCTGTGAAACTTGTGTGTGAGAGGTGCACAGCCCTGACCTAACTAGGGAAGGGGTTAGCGTACAGCTTGCCAGTTCACTGAGGTAGACCTTTTAGGGCCCATTCCACATTGGTGAAAGAAGGGGTTATTTCCTTGATTTTTATTTATTTATTCATTTTAGGGAGAAAAAAACAGCAAACCACTTTTAAACACCATGGCATATAACTGCTTCTGCTATTTAAGGCATCTGTAAAAAACTGATAAGGATGCCACCATTTATTTATCTCTGCAAATGGTTTCCTGTCTTGGCAGATGGAGGAAAACTACCACCTCAGGCTTAAAGGAGGTTTCTCAAGCTGAGGTTAGTCACTCCTGCTGCTTATGATACATACTTGGGCCTTGGAGCTACTGCATCTAGACCGTTTGTGAAAGGGACAGCTTCTTTCACGCTGAACTATGCTCACCTCACCTCCCAGGCACAAGCATGTCTGTACAGATGAAGCCTCCCCAGGTCATTTTCTCCCTGTGCAGTGAGCAGTTAGATTAAGTCCATGAAAAACTTGAGCAAAACAGGTAACTTCAAAATACAGGTGGCCACAGCTTGGGAGCAGCAGCAGAATCAACTGGTTTCTCAATGCTAATAATCCCTTCAGCATCCTAACATGCTCATTTAAAGACCTGAAGTTTTCCCCAGGAGATGCAGCTGTGATCTGGGTCAGGTCTACAGTGAGTAGATCAGCTTGGTCTTCGTGAATTGGAGAAAGTACATTCAGCTAGTTATATCATGTGGACCTGTTTTGTGGTTGGTTTTTTGTTTGTTTGTTTGTTTTGTGTTTTTTTTTTTTTAATAAAAAAAAGCCTTATGCTCAAAAGCCTTATACGCTTAAACACACACCTTTCTTTTCTATTCTCTTGTTTCAGATACTTTTACTACAGTTAAAATTCAACAGAGAAGTCATCTACTCTCCCCCCTGTCCTTTTCCACAAAAAAGAAAAGTCAGTAAGGCATAGTTGAGCATAAAATAATACTAAAACTTGGCTGTCTGGATCAGCACTATGCAGGCAGTATAACTGAAAGAAATCTCATTAGCATGACATAACAGTCATTTATAATAAGCAAGATTTAATGTTATATACCACAGCCTGATAAATTTGCAGATATTTCTATTAGTGGGAATGGTGCTCTACAAGTCTCAAGTTTAGTTCATTGCACCACATTAAGCAAAAGATGGGAAAGGTGCAAGGAGAGAGATTCATCTCTGTGTAACTCCACTGACTCCAAAAGCAGATCCATGTCATTCTTGGAAAGGCTTTGACTTGATGTCAAACACATGAAGACTCTGAAGGATCCTCCAGATGACCATTTTCCAGCAGGACATTGAAGATGTTTTGGTTTTGCTTTTTTTAAACTGTTTTCCCACTACATTTATCAGTGTATATAAACTATTGAAATGAAAAAGATGAATCTCCATGCTTCAAAATGTTTTGGGATACATTCACACTTGAACAGTCACCTAAGTGCCATAGGGCAAACGCACATCACAGAAAACAAGGCTTGTAGTCCTCTCTGCCATTACATCTGAAAAGGTGGTGTATTTTCTGAAAATATAACATTTTTCTAGGAAAGCTTTTCATTGCAGTGCTCAGTAAAATTCAGCTTCCCACTGCAGAAGTTAAAAACAATCAAACAACAAACAACAGGAAAAAAAAAGCACTTGCATACAGTCCTTCTTTACAGGGAATCTCCCAAACCTCTTCTACAGCTTTAAAAACTAATGATCTAAATTTTCCGAAGTTAAATCTTGCTTACTTTCACACTAAGCTGCTAAAAGATGGAGCACTATTTTAACGTTAAACCATTAAATTGAGCAACCTGACATCCTAAAATCCCTTCAAATCTCAAATATTCTGTAATGCTAAATAGTGGTTGTTTAATCAAAACTCAATTTTGCTATGTTGGAAAATACATGTAATTCTGGGAAAAGTTGTTTAACTCAAACTGAACATCTATGAAAAACTAGATTCAGAAAAACAGCATGAAAAATTTGAGAGTAATGTTCCAATTTGTTTTGATACAGAATAAAGTCTGGGCAATCACATGGGTCTTTTATTCCTATTTCACTGTCCTAAAATAACTCAAAGTGAGACAAGAATTATTTTCAAGTAAAAATATTACTTCTTCCATACTGTCATCTTCCCCTCATCTTTCTGTTTCTTTGCATTTGTCCTGGGACAGGGGAAACAACCATTAAACAAAGTCAAAAAATGTTCTCCCTTTCTGCAAGAAGAGTTCTTTTTCACCATAGGTGTACTCAAAAAAGTTTTTACCATTCTCTTATATTGTCAACAGCATTGTGGATCCATGGTAATCTCTGACAACTGGTTAAGAGAATTAGAAAACCAGGTACATGTTGCTATTTCTTATAGATGTTTTGGCACAGCCCAAGACCAAGACTAAGTGAAACAAGAATAATTCAGAGGCAGAAATACTGAAGTGCTGGTCAGACTCACAGCTACAGTTAGCTCTTTTCTTAACCTGCAGGTAGATTTGGTGGCTCCTCTATTATAAAAGTATAATCCTGCATGGATTTTTTTTCTTTTCCTTTCAGGTTACTACTAAACCACAGACTTTCTAACAAGCACATTTGTCCCTCTACCAGCTTGATAGGCTGTCAAAAACTCTGAAGACACCTTCTGTTCTATCTCATAGTGGTAGGATTAAAAAGCTTGAATAATTTTGACTTTACTCACTTATTGCTTGGTCTATTTGGTCTATTGCTTGAAGTTCTACGCAAAAATTAGTAAGTTCTATTTTCTTTCCCAATTTACTTCATCATATCCTAACTCCTCTGTTGGGTCAGAATTGTTCTTCTAATCAACATATACAACATTGCGTTAGACTGCTCCCTTCTATCATCACGTACAAGAGCTTCCTTGGAAAAGTTCTCATTTGCAGATAATTTATCCAACAAAGTGTGACAGTTCCTTCAGAGGAATTATCATCTTCAGTTAGACTGACTACTATTTAAGAAAATCGATGGGTCAATGCTTTCCTAGCTATCAGCTCCTAACTCTTACTGCCTTCAGTGGAGGTAATACAAGGAAATACGAAAGACTATGCTGAAAGTAATGTCAGAGCATTCAACTCCTGATCTCAGCTCCTGGGGTGAGGAGTATGACAAAGGTTCTGTAAGGAGTAAGTAAAATTATTCTTTTTTCTTCTTCAAAAGGTACTATAGTAATATGCTGTTAGCTACCTGTAGGCCTATTTGAAGAGCTTCCTTGATAGCTGTGAACACATTTGATTACACAGATGGCCCATGTAACTTCACTAAACAATGGCATTAAACAAGTGATAAATATACCTGTAAGTATCTTCCTGCGGAGACTCCCCTACAGAGTGATGCCATTCAGTGGTGTAGGTCACACGAAAAGCATCATTCTTCACTAGCTGCATCCCAAGAAGACAAAAACAAAAGAAAAGACAAACTGCTTCTCAGTTTCAGCTGACCACAGTCTACAACCCAAACAGGGTTGTGGAATCAGAATAAGAGAAAAGAGCTTTACAAGGCCCAGCTCTGCTTCTCAGGAACAGTAGTGCAGCCAGTGTAGCTCTACTAACACATACATCAGTAAGGGCAGCAGGGTTGGGTCACATCACCACTGCATCTGTTGTGCAATGCAGTGACAGCTACAGATATAAAAGATGCCTCCTACTTACCAAAGTTTTAGCTGAAGCCTTTTTACTGTTAATATCTCCACAAAGAAAAAAAAAATCAGGGAAAAGATCTAGCAAGTAGTGCAAAGCCTGATAAACCTCCAAATACACAGCACTGAATCACAGAATCACAGAATTTTCTAGGTTGGAAGAGACCTCAAGATCATCGAGTCCAACCTCTGACCTAACACTAACAGTCCCCACTAAACCATATCCCTAAGCTCTACATCTAAACGTCTTTTGAAGACTTCCAGGGATGGTGACTCCACCACCTCCCTGGGCAGCCCGTTCCAGTACCTAACAACCCTTTCAGTAAAGAAATTCTTCCTAACATCTAACCTAAAACTCCCCTGGCGTAACTTTAGCCCATTCCCCCTCGTCCTGTCATCAGGCACATGGGAGAACAGGCCAACCCCCACCTCGCTACAGCCTCCTTTAATGTACTTATACAGAGCAATAAGGTCACCCCTGAGCCTCCTCTTCTCTAGGCTGAACAAGCCCAGCTCCTTCAGCCGCTCCTCATAGGACTTGCTCTCCAGGCCCCTCACCAGCTTCGTCGCCCTTCTTTGGACCCGCTCAAGCACCTCGATGTCCTTCTTGTAGCGAGGGGCCCAAAACTGAACACAGTACTCGAGGTGCGGCCTCACCAGCGCCGAGTACAGGGGGACGATCACCTCCCTAGCCCTGCTGGTCACACTGTTTCTGATACAAGCCAGGATGCCGTTGGCCTTCTTGGCCACCTGAGCACACTGCTGGCTCATATTCAGCCGACTGTCCACCATCACTCCCAGGTCCTTCTCTGCCTGGCAGCTCTCCAACCATTCCTCTCCCAGCCTGTAGCTCTGCTGGGGGTTATTGCGCCCCAGGTGCAGGACCCGGCACTTGGCCTTGTTGAACTTCATACAGTTGACCTCAGCCCATCGGTGCAGCCTATCCAGATCCTCCTGCAGAGCCTTCCTACCCTCGAGCAGATCGACACACGCACCTAGCTTGGTGTCATCTGCAAACTTACTGAGGGTGCACTCAACTGTGAACAACACTGATATTATGGAGGACTAACAATCATGTTCCACATTTTATTTTGTGTTCCCAAGTTTATTTACGAACTAGCTTATATGTTGTTCAGTGTCGTATCAGCCACCACCAAAATCTTCCCTCTAAAGTAGAAGATATCCACACAGCAACTTCATAAAATAAATACTAGATACCACCACTTAAAATACAAGCTAGAATAGCACAGAAGGAAAATGTAACTATCCAAGCTAACATAAGGTCAGGTCATGATCTGCAAGGAAAATAAAGAAAAAATTAAAAGAGGAAAGCTGTTATTTTGCTTTGCTGGAATGAGTTAGTGGGTAAAACACTGGCTAATTTGTTTTGCATTTCTAGTTATTTTCCAAATTACTTCTTTGACCTTGGCTAAGTTGTTTAGTCTTTCCAGACTCCAAATGCCACTATTTTAGTAACTGGATGCCCTGCATTGTTGTGAATATCTGAGTTTCAACATCTGTATTTATCCACAACAGAGAAATACATAGAGCAGAATACCTACTTTGCTCCATACCATGAATACGTATATATTTACCTATCCATTACATAGGTTTATAAACATGGCATCCTACTTCAGCAACCAGCCTCTCCATTCCCAGCTATGTTTTAGAACAGCTTGACCCAGAAACCCACATGACATCTTATAACTTTCCCATGCCTCAGTTTCTTCATGTGAAGTAGAACAGGCAAATATCACTGTTTACCGCTGAGAGAGAATGGAAGTCTATTTCCATACTTAAGATCTGTGACGAAAGCTACAACAGAGATGACCAGTCTGTTGTGAAAGCACTGCCTTCTTTACCAGTGGTAAAAGACTTTCTCTCTACTCTCAGATCTTAGTTTGTCCCTAGCTCCTTTTTGCAGTTTCATAGATGCTGTAGGTCTGCATAATCACAGAGCACAGAATAAGCATAAAATGGACTTGAAATCCAACCTCTATTTCCCAGTGCATTCTCTGCTGTCTTTCCAAACAAGGCTTTTCTCCTCTCCCTGCCTGTGCTCTCTCCCACATCCACTTGGCTACATGCTTCTCCAATTTGCATGCAGATGTAAAGAGACTGGTTTTGGTAGTCACCAGGCACACGTAAAATACAGCTAGCTATATTGTCTATCTTCCTGCACTAGGTTCAAAATCGTATGTCAACAACATGACTAAAAAAATAATAAAAAAAATCAGCAGCAGAACATCATCTCCCCCTGCCTCAGCATTTTCCCACCCTTTCCCAAGCTTCTCTGCAAAAGAGGGCTGAGAAAAGTACCACTGGGTTGTTTCAGGTCTTCTGGATAACTTTCTATGGCATCTCCATCATGTGTGCTGCTATTCAGCAGTTACTGCAGATCTCAGTTGCAGTGGGATTTGCAAGTCAATCCTCTATCTGTAAATCCCAGATGGCTCAGTGATTTTTAGCACAGCTATTGATCTCCTCATTCATACATACCGGCTTCTGGGCAAACACACCCAGCTGCTATCATCACCCACATCCGACTGCCACAAGCAGAAATGAGGACTTTGTGAACCCAAATGCTACCTGCTAATAATACTGCCACTGCGAGAAATAAAACTAGTCAGGAACAAGCACATGGTTTGTGCATTTGCCTACCTGGCAGAGATCACAAGGCTGCGTCCACACTCTGTCCCTTGCTCTGCAACAGCTGTGCTTTCTGAAGCTGAGCAACAACCTCCGTAAGTCTTGTGCTCTGAAACGCATGCACTCTACGCACAGCCATCCAGCCTTGCAGTGCCAGACAGCCCCTTCTCCTCCAGCCTCAGCCAGTCGAAAAACAAGTTACAATTCAACATCCTGCTCCCGTATGAAAGGAAGATACAGAGGTCAGAACAATCGATGCAATTAACTGTCCTGAAAACAGCACAAGGCTTTTTGTAAAATGGGAACATTTAATCCGGCCCTTCCCCCTGCTCTCCATATATTACCTATAAATAAAGAGGGTCTTTAGTGGATCCCTGTTTGCTTTATGCCAGATTCTCTCTTCTTCTCTGTCTGTCCTACCCCACTGCAGAACGGCAAGAACAGATTTAGGCTCCCAGCCGATGTGGGACGCCGTGACTGCTGCTTACCTCCATGAGGCAGTGACTCCCCGCTCCATGCTGAGGTCTCCAAGAAGCCATTTGCTCTGATAAACTTAAGACAAAACCACTTTTGGAGACAGAGTGTTGTTGTAGGGGAAAGGAAACAAGCCAATGCTCCAGTTAGCCTTCCCTCCCCACCCATGCTCTTCCCCTCAAGTCACAGAGCTTGGTACCATAAATCAAGCCTCCACAGGGCTGCAGCAGTAGTAGCAGATTTCAGACAAAGTGGCACAGGTACTGTATACTACCACCGCGCGTTTCTGTTTTAAACACTGTTTGTTGAGCTTTTTAATATGCAGTTTGTCTCCTTCTGCAGGGAATTACTCAGGCAGCCAGTCACATGGCCTGCAGCAGCACAATTATATAATTCACACCGGGCTAAGGCTCTTCAGGGTTCTGGTCTGGAAGTCAGAAGGGGGAGAATATAAATAAACCCACATGATGACAAGGGAATGCTGTCTTTATATGATCAGCACTTCGCAACTCCACCAGCCTGCACTCACACAGGGCTTGCTGTCACAGAAAACTCAGTTATATAGAAAACCTCACCTGTGTTCGAAAGGAACCTATTTGTACATGAAGCTGAAAATAAGCCAGCAAACAGCCTGCAACACATCCTCAGTAAGGGAATGGCCACCAAGTGGAAGAGGATATGTTCCATCATATGCAATATGTAAGAGGATATGTAATTCAAGTTTATCAGATTTGGGGGACAGTGGAGGTTTCAACAGTATAAAAACAGATCAAACTTAAATTTAAATTCAAGTCCTATACAAGCCTTCTCCAAGGTTCAAATTGGTTCACAACCAGGAAGACATTTCAGGGTTTCATAAAGTCTGAAGTGATCTGATACAAACATTTGGATCTGTGATCTTGCGTTAGACCACCTCCACCATAATACTCTATAAAGTTTTTACTGTGCAGAATATAACAAAATTAGCATGGAGTGGTTTATAAATGCAAACGCAGCACAGAAACCCTCCTGGCCTTTGTCACTGTGGGATCAAACATGGAATTCCCACCTGACCTAAAATGCAGTCCAAGTCATTTTCTCCCCATTCGTGCCCAAATTTAAGGAGCACCTGGATTCATTGCTTTGGTGCTTCTGACTGTAATGACAGACTTCTGCAGCTATGGGTTGCACCTCCCATTGGCATGGCCAGGAAAGATGTTAGGATGTGAGCCGCTGAAAGATCTGCAGCTCTGGTGGGTGCTGTCATGTTCCCCTTCCACATGTTGTTATGGATATTGCTCAGGTTTCCCCTGCCACCAGGACCAAACAGTTCTCCATTTGCTCCAGTTGATAGACTTCTTCCAGCTCATTTTCAACTTCTTTCACCAAATTGCTTGTAATATTTCTACCTTGACCACAGTTTTGCTTATTGTTTTCTTTCTGTTTAGGTTGTCTAATGAGCCAGTCTCATTTTACCAACTCACTGATTTTATGGATTATTTCACTTGATTGTTCATTCTCTCCTCCCAGGCTGTCCTTTTCCCCACTCCCAACACCAAACACACACTGCTCCTAGAAGTCTTGTCTCTGCATGTTTACTCCCACAACGTATGCACAGGAAAACCAACATGAAATTAATATTCACCATAAAAATGGAAAAAATATGCCTCTAAAAAACAGATGGAGATAAAAAAGGAAATGCTGTTGAAGGCAATCTGGGTGTGGAAGTGGGGGTCTCCAAATTCAGGAGGACTCAGTGATGGGGGGCTTTGCCTCTTTCGATTGTAAAAATGCCTTTACAATAAAGAGAAAAGAGGAGCTTAAAAACAGGGCAGAGTTCATACAGTGGGGACTTGAATCAAAATCTATGACCTTCCTTGTTTTAAAGGCAGCAGCAGCATGTTCTGCAGTTGCCCATTATAAATCACCAGCTGAACAAGAAGCGAGACAGATGGGCCAGTGCCACTGAGTACCTTCCCAACTGTTAGGAAAGCAATGCCTGATGCTCATCTCAGGAACATTTCTGGTGTTCTGACATGAAGTATCATCCAGTTTCATCTCCAGAGGCCAGTACTTGACTGCTCCAGTACAGAGTGCAGCAAGTAGGTCCTCTCTGTTGAGGTCTCCACCCCTCAATCCAATCTTTCATTCTCTAGCCTCATCTACATTGCAACTCAGGTTTGTTGCTTATAACCAGTTCTTAGAAATGCAAGGCATACTCTCATGAATGGCATCAGCATTTACAAAAGCATCCGATGTTTCCTCTTGCCAATTTCATCATGCACAATTAAAAAAAAAAAAGCCTGCCAGATCTTAAATATTAATATTTTTAAAACAGTAATAGATATAGAAGAACATTCTGTTTGACTGTGCTTTGATTCACTCTGTGTAGTTGGTCTATTTTTAGATTTTCTTTGCTTAAAAATCAAAATCAATTTAAAAAATCAGATTACTGTATGATTGCATGATCCCAGGAGATGGGCTTCTAAGAAAAACCTCATCATGAAGTCATGTGTTGTGCTGCACACAAAGCACAACATTTTGGGCAGCCATCAGCATTAGTGCAGCTTCACTGGGTTCACTCAACAGCATGTCCAAACCAGTTGTAATCTGTTTCCACATGATAGACACAAAAAAATAAAACCCATTTCAACAGAAATGTAAAAGACTAAGACAGATCAAAGTGGAAATGGGCAAAAAAAAATCCAGCATCAAGCAAAACTTTTGTGAAATAGACAGCAATACATTAATTTTGCTAGAAGACATTCTTAATGCTGTATCTTAGAGAAACAAGCCCATCAAATTATTTTTCATTTCCTCAGTATAACAATTTTCCTTTTAAAAATAATCCAAAACTTTGTCTACTTCAAGCCCCTGAGAAATAACGTGAAAGTAATGCCTAGCAGAATTTTAATGACACAGAGAGATTTACTGAAGATTAAATTTGATTAAACATCACTAAGTAATGAGGTATTTCAGGGAACTATAACATAGTGAAGGAGTTTCTGAATTCAGTCTTTAGTCTGTAGGACCTTAAGTAGTTTACCAATATAGTTAGTATAAATGTTTCACACAAGTGACTTAAATGGATGTTTAAAAAAATGTCCATATCATAATTATTCTTAGCATAAAAAAGCCATATGTCAGAGATAACTCACAAACAAAAATGCCTTGGAAACAATATAAATACTTATACATTCCTTTTCCCAAACATTCAGCGGAAAAAGAAACTGATTAATCCTTACAGCATTCCTTTGAAATTCAGTCAGAATTGTGAAATTTCAGTCAAAAAAATCTCTTCTTTTCCAGATAGGCATACTGAGGTAGGACAGTAATATTGTTTGGCTAAAGCCACAGGGAAAGCCAAGGCTAAAAAATCAAATGCATTTTAACAGCTAACATGTTTCCAGACCCACATCTTGTATCATTCTTAATGAGTCAACCGTCTCTTTAACAAACTGTGTACTAAGAGCCTGTTCCAGTTCCAGTGACTTGAGCAGGTTTCCATCGTGCTCCCCTCTTGTGGGATCTCTGTGCAGAGCCTGCCACAGTGCAGTCCCCTTCCCACCTGGCTGTTAGACAATATCTTAGTGCAGCTAATTTAGCAAAGATCTTCATGCTGTGTAGTGAAATTTAGTAAGAAGGAGGCTTTCCACTGTCTTGCATCATATACAGTTTTGGCTATCCACTCAGAGACACAATACTGTACAAAAGGAATTTGGATGCTACGCCACATCAGAAGCGTAAATTCTGTAGAGCACACACATTACATAGGCTTTCTTATTTTCTGAATACTTCCTTTGTGGCTTTATACTTCATTAAAATGTAAGCTTTTACCGAATCCTTCCCAACGAGGATGACAATGTATCTCTCTATATTGAAGAAAAGAAGTATCTCCTGTATATATATGTATACAGAAGATTCTGGAAGAAGTATCTTTGAGTTTACATGAAGAATAAGTACATTGTTCAACCATAAATGTTTGTGATGTCCTTTGTCCTAGACAGTTAGACTAGGGCAGAAGTACAGACTGAGTGGCTTGGCATGACAGTGTATGAGTTTCCCCTGTCTAATCAACCTGGATGCTGTAGCCAGAGCCATAACAAAAGCAAGACAATGAAAATTGCTGGTCCTTAGTAGCCTTTGGGAGTGGGATGACAAATTGGACCAAACATAGTTAAGCTCTGTCAACTGCTATAGAAAGGTAGGCTGCAGGTTCACAAAAGCCAAGGAAGTGGCATTCAGAAAGAATAGGAAGGAAGCAGCAAACATGATTAGACTTGGCTTCAAGGTCAAATCGAAAAGCAACAGTAGAAAAGCAGTTCAAGCTCTAGGGAGAAATCATTATTCTGTTGACGTCTCCATATTTTGGCTGCGGATAGTGGCCAACAACTGGGAAGTGAAGTTAACCCTCTGCAGGTATGCTGACTTGTGTGGTGTATTCAAATGACTTCTTTAAAAGCTCTGGGCTGTTTACCTAAAGCTCTTTGTAATGAGAGGATGTTCAAGAAAACCCACATTACACTAACTGGGAATCTTAATATAAACAAGACTAACTTTCTTCTCATTTACAGTCTAGAACTGCCACATAAATAAATAAATAAATAAATAAATAAATAAATAAATAAATAAATAAATAAATAATGATATTTGGGTTAAATTATCTCACCTTAGCTTGCATGTAGGTCCATTGTATTTGGGTGCTGTCAGCATAGTAAGTGTGATACAGAGGAAGACAGTGGGGATAACTAGCAAAGCAGAATTACCAAGACAAAACTATTACCTGGCTTTGATATGGATACTGGATGCAAGGTTCATTTGAAGCGTCTTCAATGCCAACACTGGTGGCTTTCACAAAAAAAAAAAGAAAAAACAAAAAACTGGAAGACACAGATCTCACATCTTTTCCAGATGTGTATTTATATAACTTGCTACACACTGAACAAGGGAGGTTTAAAGTGGGATTGAAGGTAAAACAAAACAGCTGAAGAGAGCTGCTCACACTTCTGGATGGTGGCAATGTAACACACATAGGATACTTCAAATGACAAAGTTCTGGGAGCAGGTGAGAATGGGAAATGAAATGGCCAATATAGAGTACAGATAGTGGCGGAATGTCATGTAGGCCCACAGCTTGCCTAAGATAGCTCCAGAGAAGTGCAACAGGGCAAATTCTGTAACATGCAAGATCAGGAAGAAGGGCTGGGAAAAGGAAAACTTTGTCTGCTAGAGAAAGAGCTTGCTCTTCAGGACTCAAGAACCTTACATAAGTCTCCAAACCTAGGTTTTAAGTTCTGTGCACAGTGTGGCAATCAGACAAACCCTTAGTATTCATGGCCCTAGGGAGAATTAAGTGTCTGAATTATGGCTTATGGGACCTGAAAAGTAGCTGTGAGCTCTTGAGAAGGTCAGTTTTTCACTGAGCTGAGATCAGGTGGATGGAGTAGCAAAATACTTTAGAAATGATTATACTTTTATTTTTCTAAGGACTGAAAGAGACCAGAGGAATAACCTTTTCTGATCTCCTCTTTAAGAAGATTAAGTGTCAGAAGACATATACAGAAAGCACCTCACTCCAACCCCTCTGAGCTTCTAAGACAAAGAAAGTACCCAGAACATCCAGATTGTTGATTAGAAATATTTGTGCAAACAAATTTATTTTCTTCCTTTGAGCAAAGTAGCAAAGTCATGAACAAAAGCTTCTTTTTCTTTCTGGTATCAGAAGCCAGCAACCATTAACTGGAGAAAAATACATGTTTGAGCACTACCTGTGGGGAGATTTTGGAAATCCAGTCTGTGGGAGTGTCCTGCCTCTGGAATACATGTACCCAACAAAAGTGTAATTGAGCACTGTGCTGGCCAAGTTTGCTGTCATAAATAAATCCAAAGGGCTGGATCTGAAGTCAGTTGCAGGAGACACTGGATTTGACTCATACTCTTAACTCCAGACTTTGGGTCCAATCTCAGCAGTGAACCCATAAGGACTGGGGTATGTAGGTGGAGTTGTGAAATAAGCCTGCAGGCTCCTCTTCTGTCTTGCTCAGTTGGCTTCAATTACTTCAAGCAAAATCTACCTCCTAGTACTTCTTGTTATTTTCAGCTTATGCCTCTTTTAAACTCCCAAGTATTTAAACTTTTCCTTTCAGGGTCATGTAGGGACTGCCTAGGAAAACACAATCAAACACTCATAAGTTGTCTCCACTATATCCAATATAATATCCAGCAGAAATAGTGACTTTTAATTGTAACACCCATCAGAGGGCCACCATGAAAGACTCACCTATGAAATGAATAATCACACTGCCACTTACAATAATTTACCATAGGAGTAAAGAAGAAAAAGTGGGAAACTAGTAAATTTTCCTTAAATTACTGTAAGGACATCAAAACTAATAATTGTTCAAAAGACCCTCTTCATCTATGAGCTACAGGTTGTGAAAAGGGTAGAAAAAATGTTGGAAGAGTAAAACTTGAGGGAACAGGCAGAAGAGATTGAATCAGCAATTATCAGTACTAAGGATAAAATGAACCTTTTGATCTTTTAGAACACAGATCCAAACTTCATTCCAACTATGGTGTCTTTAATACATCTCTGCTTTCTAACTTTTCTGAGAAGTGCTTTTGTTCTCTCATTTAACATTTGAGAGAGCACAAACTGCAGTACTAGTGCAGATGAAAAAAAACATTTGCACATTTCAAAAATAATGTTGAAAAGAAACCACACAAATTTTTCCTCAGTAACTACAAAACCCTGGCACAAAACCAAGAGCTCACTTAAGATTAATGCAATGCAGATGATGCAATACATGCTGGAGGAATCAACTTTAGAAAGATGTCTTCCTCCCTTGTATTTGTGGACCATCTCAAGGACACAGAGCAGTCTTGTTTTTGGGAACCCTGCTGAATCAATGGTGAATGAGGTTCCTCTTTTGTCTTGCTCTAACATGTTCTCCTGTGGTCCACAGCCCTTTGAAGACATACAACCTCACCCTTAGGTTGCATGCACCATGGTTCAGTTGTTGAAAGCCATCCAGCTTTCCTCATCTGTTATGTACACTTACAGAGAGCACAATACAGTCTACTGCTTTGTTTCTTTTGAAAATACTGTGGCCGAAAGCATTTATTGCTCTCACATCAGTAGGCCTGTGTTTATCACATCAAGGATCACCTCATGATTAGTATGGCACTTGGGAAAATGTCGAAGCCGGCTAACAGGACTAATACTCAGATTTCAGTTTGTCCATAAAACTACCTTGCAATGCAGTGAGAGCATCTTGCCTTCTACATCCTGAAAATCAGCAGTCTTTTTGCTTCTCTGATCTCAAATTTGAGTGACTAGTATCCCCACTCATAAAAGAAGAAAGTGCTCTCATGTATCACAAAGGTTTTTGGTTTAAGTTCATACAAAATAAATAAATAAACAAATCTGAACCTAAACTGAACTCACAGAAAAAAAGCCATCTAGCTGAATTCGGCTGCAGAGTTAATGCCACAAATCAATGACAACACATATGAACCACTCTCAGAAGCATCAAAGAGGAAAGGTCACATCTCCAGGGGGAGATGCTGTAGGAACCTCTCTACAGAGATCTACATAGGATTTTATTCTACTCTGAACAGGGCTTTCACACAATCCAGAACTGTGTGTCATGACAGTAGCTGCTACAAAAAGGTTGAAGCCCTTTGTGCACCAACCCTCTCACGTTGAATACCAATTTGTGACCAAAGAAAGGCACAATTATTAATGTTGAGACAAAGCAAACAAAACAATAAATTGAGCTCCGGAGAGCTACCATTTTTAAAAAACTTCACTAAAATACTTTTTTTTTCTTTTTATCCTTTTTTTTTAAAGAAAAAGAAAAAGAAAAAGAAAAAGAAAAAGAAAAAGAAAAAGAAAAAGAAAAAGAAAAAGAAAAAGAAAAAGAAAAAGAAAAAGAAAAAGAAAAAGAAAAAGAAAAAGAAAAAGAAAAAGAAAAAGAAAAAGATTTCCAACCAGTTGCTTGTGTGTGAACAACAATTTCTTGAGCAGTCTCCTTACTTCAGGGCAAGCAGGAATAGTACTACGAATTGTTTCACGCTGTCAATGTGCAATCTGTGCACCTCTATATTTGCTGGCCTTCCTTTAAAAAATGACTATGCAAGTTCAGCTAGCAAAGGAGCAACATCTCCTAGAGCACCAGTAACATCTCTGACCACAAAGATAAGGACTGGAGATATGGCCTTTGAGGTCTTGCTTAGAGAAGGTTTTTGACACACTTTCAAACATCCAGCCACAATATGAAAATGGGCTTGCAAATCCTTTAGAGAATTCCTTTAGGGACACTTGAAAGACAAAAAAGAGGAGTGGCTTACTTGTGCTTTTGGCAAAATGTGAATTAGTTTATGTATCCTACTCCCAGTGCCCATCATTTTCTATATGTTCACTGTAGAGAGCCCACAGCTCCGTACTCTGCAGCCATGCCACCCCCGTGGTGGCTCCCTCCAAAGAGTGACCTCACAGGAAAAAAATCAGGCTTCTGAATTCCTGTACTCATGTTATTGCCACAAGATCACTTTGTTACTAATAAAACAGATTCTTCTCTTAACAGCAAAAGTGACAGAAATTCCAAGGATGTGTGAATGCTGGAACTGTGAAATAGCAAATTATCATACCTGTGAGAGGAAAAACATACACAGAAAAAAGAAAAAAAAAGAAAGAAACCAAAACCAACAAACCTCTGCCTTTTCATTCAGGAAGAAATAAAAAGGAAGAAATAAAAATAAAGGTCTATAAAAGAAAACTACATCAAAAACAGTTCAGGTTCTGCGCTTTGTCTCAAAGATACACACAGTTGATTGCCCACTTAAGAAATAATGGAGGTTAAGGTACCTCCAGAGGAGATGGAGAGCTCACAGCATCAGAAACCTGACATTTTATCTTGAAATCTCCGCAGCATTGCAGGCCATAGCCTTGCTCTCAGCAAGTCTTTTTCATCTTTTGGTCAGGTCTTCAGACAGAATCATTAGGACTTAATGCTTTATAGCCATGCACAGCAGCACCCGTATTTCAGGAAAGCCACCTTTCATGGCTGGCATGAAACATCTGGGCCTTAGCCTAAAGACATTGTGTTCTTCAGCAGTTTACACCATTCCGTCTTTGACTGCAAATCCCAGACCTTTCTAGCACTGAGTATCTTTAATACTGAAAGTCTTCCCCCAGCCAACAATTACCAAAACTGCAACTGAGTGAAGATTATTGGAATATCATCTCTGCCTCTTTCTATCATGTAAATATATTTCTGAGCAGAAACCCGTGGGAGAAAAAAAAGGTAATTCCAATTTGTGGGGTTTCTTATGCATGTTTTTGTTGTGCCATGGGAGAAAAAACACAGTATTTCATTCTCACAGGCCCCAGTTCTCCCCAAAATAAGAAGCATTAACAGTGATCCACATTAGTAAATGTGGGTTACTCAAGAAAAAGAGAATCATGGAATTTTGCTTGCTGTAGTGGGTTTATGTGGCAAGGTTTGGGGAGCAGGGGGCCATAGGGGTGGCTTTTGTGAGAAGGATCTAGAAGCTGACCCGTGTTTGGTAAAGATCTCACTGCTGACCAGAGTCAAGCCAGTAAGCAATGTTGCTTGCTCCTCTGTGAAAGCATATTTAAGACAGGGAAAAAAAAAAACAACTCTGCCACACAGCAGCTGGGAGAGTGAGAGGAGTGAGGAACAGCCTTGCAGGCACCAAGGTCAGTGAAGAAGGAGGGGGAAAGGTGCTCCAGGTGCTGGAGCAGAAGTCCCCTGCGGCCTGAGGTGAGGACCATGGTGAAGCAGGATGTCCCCCTGCAGCCCATGGAGTACCACAGTGGAGCAGGGTTCCACGCTGCAGCCCGTGGAGGAGACCGTGGTGGAGCAGGTGGCCCTGCACCGACAGAGGCTGCCGCCTGTGGAAGACTCCTGCCGGAGCAGATTCTGGGCCGGACCTGTAGCCCGTGGAGAGGAGACCACGCAGTAGCAGGTGACCTGGCAGGAGCTGCTGCCCGTGGGGGACCCATGCTGGAGCAGTTTTCTCCTGAGGGATGGACCCCATGGTACGGAGCCGTGTGGGAGCAGTGCTTGAAGAGCTGCTGCCTGTGGGAAGCCCATACCAGATCAGTTCATCAAGGACTGCATCCCGTGGGAGGGACCCCACATCACAGGGGACGAGAGTGACCAAGAAGGAGCAGCGGCGAAGAAGCGCTGTAGGCTGACCATAACCCCCATTTCCCTGTTCCCCTGCGCTTCTCAGGGGGTGGAGGTGGAAAAGGGTGGATGGGGGGGAAGGTGCTTTTGGTTTCTTTCCTTTGTTTCTCACTTCTCTAACTTGTTAGTAATAAGCAATAAATCTTACTGTCTCCCTATGCTGAGTCTGTTTTGCCCATCATGATAATTACTGTGTGATCTCCCTTGAGTCCTTTCCATCTTATTTTCTCTCCATTCCTATTTGAGGAGGGGGAGTGAGAGAGCAGTTGTGGTGGAGCTTGGCTGCCCACCTGAGTAAAACAACCACACTTGCTCACACCTGTATCTCCTTTTCTACAGACATGCGTAGGCATGCGACATCCCAGGTCCAGGAGGTGCACTTTTCTCTGTGCTCTTCATCCCCCCTAAGATGAGAGGACAACCTGTTGCCTCAGCAAGAGGTACCAGCGGAGGAGCTGCCCAGCTGGCAGCAGGGTAGCCAGCAGTCCCAGCTCCTTATGAAGTTGAGAAACCAGGCAAAGGAAAGCAGACTGGTAACCAAATACTATTCTGAAGTACTTTAGGCATGATGATGCTATCCAACAGGTAAAGAAAACAGCTGTTTCTTGTTTTGTCTCACAGACCATGCAGACTCTGTGAAACTAATTTGCTATTGTGAATTCAGTTACAAATATGATAAAAACCCTTTTAAAAATCATAAGCACATACTTCAGAATTTCATAGCAGTCTATTTTCAGGAAAGACTTTTCATTAAATCCACTACACAACTCTTTTGTGGAAAAGGCCAGATTGTGATTTTTAAGATTAACTCAATGCTTACTCAAATGTATGCATTTTGCCCATGAAGTTTCAGAAGTGAATGTCAAAAATGACCTCAGATGTCCAGTTAGTTTTCCCGAGTCTGTGAATAGTGCAATATTAGTACCAAGAGGTGTGACATGTCCAGATCACTTCCACAAGAGATTATATCCATGACTACAAAGCTGCTCTAAGAGATGCTACACAGGACAGCTGAAGAACAGGTACATTACTAGCAAAGGAAGCCAACAGGTCTTCAGGAGGTCTAGGCTACTTGTTCACACAGCTGCAGTCTAATCTTAGACACAGAATGTGCTCCTTGTCCTCCGAACCTCGTGTGGGGAGGGCAGTAGCCCTCAAGCACATTCTCTATGTCCAAGTAACAATCGGATTACACCCCAACAGCCTTAGAGCATCAACACACCTCAAACCTGTTCAATGCAGAAAAGAATATGGCCCACACTGACTTGGGTGGCAAGTGTGTTGCTTCCACATGGTAGGTCAACAAACCTGTAATCCATTTATTTTCATTTGCAGCTAATCAAAACACAGAAAGAGCCTTTTTATTTTTATTTTTTCCTTTTTTTTTTTCTTTTCTTCCCTTCCCTTTAAATTGATCAAGCTTATTTAGTATAACTGTAGTCTGGAAGAGGTTAAGACATCATTATTTTGCTTTGATAATTGCTGAAACAAGTTATAAAAGCTTAAACCAAATATTTCAGAGCTTAAACCAAATATTTCAGTTGTCCAGGAAAGAACCTGTGTCAGGAAAGACCTGAGAAAGAACAATTGGCCCACAGCAGCTCTGTTTCAAGCATCCGTTCAGCAAAATGAAATTAACTGATATAGGTATATTCCGTTTTATTTTGCCCACTATCTATTATGCACACCTTTTCTGGCTTCTTATCACTGGAATAACTGGCATGAACTCTGGGTGCTTTGCAGATGAACCATACTCCAATTAAAATTTTAGCTCAGAGATGTCTAATGGCTCTTCCTTCTTGTAAATTGAGTTTAAGTCCAAAATTTGACTTGGAGAATAATCATTTAGTTTTATGTGTGGTGATGTCAGAAGAAGAGATTTGCTCCACACTGAATCAAGAGCTCCTAAGTCTCATAATCCAGTAACAATAAAAAGACCTGAAAAAGCCTTCCTAGAAGTGAATGAATGTACAATGCTTGATTAAGTATGATGGTTTAAACCTAATTAAACCACTCATCACATTCCCCAGGGCCCATATCCTGTAAAGAATTCAATTGGACTTGGGTAAGTAAAAGAACTCACTTGCTTATATCTGTACATACTTTGCCTTTTACAAAATTCATGCTCTGCTAAATGCACCCACACTTGCATATTAGTTTTAAAAGGATACGGTGATGATAAATGTTTTTTAATAACAGAAAGTGAATTATTACTATCATTTATCTCTTGAATTATTTCCATAGTGAACTCTTTCCTTCTTGCAAAAGCAGTTTAGTGCTTGTAAAATATATGTTCCCAGTGGGTATACTAACCATCTGTTCTAGGACATGCTTACATGCAGGCAAATACCTGAATCTGCATTCTTGAATTTCATAAGTGATCAAATATTATAAAAGCAATGAGAAATTTCAAGTAGTTAGATTGCATCTATGAGTTTCTTCTAGGTGAACTGTGCTGGAATACAACATGAGTAGAAATGTATACAACATACTGTAACTGTACTGCAATCACAAGAACTAAGACTCATAGAACGACAGAATATCCCAAGTTGAAAGGGACCCACAAGGATCCTTGAGTCCAACTCCTGGCTTCACACAGGATCACACAAAAATCAAATTATGCTTGAGAGAGCCATCCAAATGCTTCCTGAACTCTGTCAGGCTTGCTGCTGTCACCACTTCCCCGAGAAGAGTGTTCCAGTGCCTGATTACCCTTTTCCTCATATACAATCCATAAAAATAGGCTTGGTGCATCTGTGTGTTTTCCACCAAAGATGCTAATAAGTAATGTGATTCTATTTCTGTCATTAACATATATTTGTTTCTTCCTACCACATAAAAATGTATGATTTGTGAAGAGACTTGCAGCCTTTTTTATTTATCTGATCTTGAACCTCTGATCAGATGCATAAACCTGGGTACAAACCATCTCTTTCTATATACCTTGGTCAATAAGCATGAAGTGATTTTTCATCTGTACAAAACAGGTGTTTTCTAGTGTTCTATTGTCAGTCATTAGAAGTAGTACTTATGATTATTTTATACATTTGAATGACTTAGAGACCCAGCACAGAGACCTAATTTCTTTAGATTTTCAGCCATCAGACTTCACACTAGCAGCAGTACGGCAGTACTTATTGCACTGTCTGTGGCACTGACACTACATTTGTTCATTTATGTATGATTGGACTCACTTGTGCAGTCCATTCACATGCTTCATGACCAATATACACGGACAATCTTGTTTGTACATATATCTACAAATGTCTGCGCAAAGCTATAAACTAGCTAGCAACTTCTCATCTAAATACACTTAGAATCTCAAGCCATTGCTGTTCTTTGGCTTTCTATGAATCTCAGTGATACTTATTATTTATCTTCAACAAGTACAGAAATTCTGTATCATTATCACATGCTTCTTTCTCACTGAATTGCCGTTAAATTCTTAGCAATATTCACACAGAGGATCACAGAAGATGATGTTATTGAACAGATGTTGCCCCCTAGCAGATATTAAAAAATCACAAGCTATGCATTTCAATAAACAGTTTTTTCTTAGAAAAATCCACTAAGTTCACAGAGTGCTTAAGTGCTTGTGGAAGACTGCTAATAAGAAACACTATCTCATGAATAATGTCTCCAAAGATCTTATAGCATATGCTCAAGACAAGAGAGAAACTACCGTCACAAACATTTTAGGCAGGAACTATAGGAGATGTAACCATCTTTTATAGGAATCCAAACTTCTGCTTACACAGCAAGTTATATGTATGAAGAGAGCTGGCTGTATAGACTTGGGCAGTTCCAGATTCTCAGTGTAGCCAACTTGCAGTGCTTTTGTGACTCTCCCATAGGCTGACAGCTTTATGGAAGTCCCAACTCATGGAAGCAGGCAATCACATCAGAACCAGACTTTTTGGAGAAAAAAGAAAGTGGTGAAAAATTCAACCCTTAAGACTGTGCAGATAACCATGAAAATGTGGGCCCTCACATCTCAAACTACAGAATGAAAACAGAAAACACTACACATTTAATTTAAAATTACCCCAGGAACTTTTAGTGTGCTTTTGGGAATGTCCCATGACTTTAAGCTCTTCATTTTGTCACTGCTATTGCAATCTTTAGAGTGCTCTGATAACTGCAAGCCTGAGACTCACAATGGAAGTAATGTAGCAGAAAAGAGGAAAGGGAAAACCGGGACAGCAAAGAAAGGAGATGAACACCTTATCATTTTTGAATCCTAACTAGAAGATGGAGAGAAGAGAATTCTACCTTGCAGAATTTCCCAAAGTTATTTTAGTGAATGTTTAATAATTTTATTTTCACATATAATATCAACTTCTTTAAAATGACTTTGGAAAGATGTCATAACTGAAAGGAATATAACGCTTTGAATTTGCATCTTTCTTCCCTGCCTCTCCCAATTCCAACTACCCATTTAACTGATTTATTTTTTTTTTAATTGTTATCAGATTTTAATTATTGGTCAATACTTATTTTGTGGCAGCATTAATGAGCTTCAAACCTTCCATGATTGTTTAATTTTCCAGCATGCTGCATTTAATGGAAAACACACAGAAACTAATTGCAATGAGGAACTTGCATTGCCTCTCGCCACCAGATGTCAGTGCAATATAAATGATACGGAGCACCAGCACCAAAACACACAGAACTGGGTAATAACACCTCAAGGTTTGAAATGTCACTGTCAACACTAAAAACAACCATGGCTCACACTGCAAGCAAGCCCCCCTTTGCTTCATGTGGAGATGGTGCTGTGTTTGCCAATGTTTTGCTGTTTTCTTTGGCTAAGATTAGCCTACCTCGCTCCTTTGAATTTTCAGTTCAGCTCCCAACATTAGTATAAGATGGTATTAATTCAAGGATATCTGTTTATCTTTCCAACCTCCAAGCAGACTACTCTGGCAGTGAAAGAAAACCCTACTTCCCTTCTCTGAGCAAGGGGAAGACCATCTAGCACGCTCCACTGGTGGGAGGCACTCTGAATACTGCACAGCCAGAGCTGCCAGACACAGAAAGATCATTAAAAAATAAAATAAAATAAAATAAAAATGATCTGTTTAGTTCCCAAATGCTAAGTTTATTCTCCCTGTTGGGCCCAGAACATCCCAGGAAGCCTCTTTCCTGTCCACTGTTGGGAGGATTGACACTGTAACACAAGGGTCTGTATGCTTCTAATGAAAACACCCTTAAGAGAAAAGGTATAAAACTATCCGAACACGCAAACAATTTGCCCAGGAAGACCCCAGCAGAGCTGTTTCCTGTGCTTCATGGCTCTGCAAAGGACACTGCCCCCCTGGCCCTACCTTCACCACAGAGTACAGGATGAAAATAGGCCTTTCTGCAGCCAGCCTTAGCAACAGGTGGCCTGCAGTAGCATTTACATACTTTCATACACCTAAATTGACATTTCTGATGTATGGAAGAATATCTGATATCCTCTGCATCAAGCTTTTCAGCAGTTTCTCCAAATGAAGTGTTTGCTTCCACTGAGAAGCTCTTTTCTATGTACACTGAATATCAAGACATTTTTTATTTAATAAGCCTCTCAGCTTTTAAGCAATAAAATGCGTTCTTAATAACTTTAATAATGCTATTAATAAGGCTTGTATTCACAAGGATGAATACAGTACAGAGAATATATTACTGGGAGAGATTACTACGCTAACATACTAGACTAAACCAAAATCATTCTGGATGCACACATAGCTGAATAACCTTGGAAATCTGACTATCCCTTCTTGACTATGTATCCGACTATCCCAAGGGAAGCTACTGTTGAACTCAGAGTGATTTTTAAAATTTATATTTAAATTGCTACAAAATTATGAAGCTTTCTTAACTGATAATCATTCCTCCAATCTACTAATTATTCCAACTCCACAATACACAGAGTACTTTATAGTCTGATACTCCTAGATTGCTTTCATGTTCAATTACTTATAATTATACAAACAAGTCTAAAATTGATGATCCATGCATATAATTACAGATCCTGCAACTCAGCATAAGCAAATAAAGGAAACCACACTTATTATGACAAAACAGTTCCTAGTAGTCAGGCACTGCAAATTTAATTGCAGTAAATGGTAGATTAGTAACAATTAGTAACAAAAAAAAAAATTAGTAACAAAACTGTTATTTCATTATAATTAAACCATATTGTGGGCACTGGAGCTCACTTTCAGAGACATCTTTTTGCATGTTATATGGTGAAAGAGCCCTAGAAATTTCAGAAGCTGAACATATAAACACTTTTCTTCCTTAAATATTGTTAAAAATTTTGTGACAAAAGGATGTGCAAAAAAGGTGTTCATAAAGTGACTACTTATGGCATCTGCACTAACATAATTGCTTTCAGAAATCCATTTGAGACACTCCTGTTATTCTGTCCATTTACTAAACTGACAGAAGAGGGACAAATTTGCACTAATGAAGATCCAAAGAACTAACCATATACCATGTTGTCTTCCTCAGAAATGCAGCTGCATTTTCTAATGGAGACATTACCTCAATAAGTGATAAAATGAGACTACTGAAGGGGACTTAAAATCATGACAAGTAAAGGAACTGAATGGATACTGAGAAGGCACACACAGATGATAAAATCACAGAACACTCGTGAGGAGATAAATCCAAGTTCAATAAAACCCATCACACGTCTTCACACTGATTGTTTCTTTAAGAGAATTTATTTTCACTGATATAAACACTTCCTGGGCTATGATTTACAGTCTTCTGGGAAAGAAAACATTCACAATAGAAAGGTTTAACAATTGTGACTTGATTCATAAGACCTAATAAGACGTGGTACGAGCAATTTACTGAGTCCTGACAACATTAATATCTTTTCACATAGCATCCTTTCACATTTACGTTTTAACTTGCACATTTTTAAGTCCCATTGGCTTTAATGGTACATGATCAGAACCCATGCATGAGAAATTGTCTTGATTAAATCTTATTTTCTGGATCATTAAAGCATCCAGAAACTAACTGATCCTTTCTTTTGCTACATTATCAAGCTTTCAGATAAGAAAAAAACTGTTTTTAAGCTTAAATGTTCAGTCCCAAATTACTTATTATGGGGATAGACATACTTTTCTTCTATCCAAGCAGAACAGTAGCAGAAATTAGAATCCCATTTACCTAACTCATCTGCTAATAAAAATAATATATACCTCTTTGCAGCTTCTCATGGCTGCTATGTAGGTAATTCTTTAAAACAACGGCTCTCACTTCACAAGGTAGGTTTCATTTTTAACTTTTTTTTTTTTTCTTCTGCATTCTTGAAAAGCAATTTCCTTATTCAGACATCTGTCACGAAATACCCAAGGACAGGGCTAGATGTTCGCAGGTGAGAGAAAGCCTGAGAGCAGGCAATAAGGAGGTGTGGGAATGCTGATTTAGTGGAAAAGAATCATTAAGTAACCTCAGCTGTACCATGAAATGTCCCTCTGCTGTATGATGGTCTGCCCAGCTTTATTTGCAAAAAAAGAATAGTTTCACTGCAAGACATTATATCACACCAGGACAAGCATCTGGCTAAGAAAGCAATCAATACACCCCTCATAAAAGAAGAAAAAGGAACAACACACATTGACAATAGATATAGTTGCACCATAATAGAAACTGATGGTGAGAAGGCCTGAAAAAATGGAAAAATGGGGCTTAAGAACTGTCCAAGACAATGAACAATCCCTCTCACATGCAATGTCTAATTTGACCACAAGATGGAGGTGAAGTTTAAAAATTAAACTGAAATCTGAATTGCAGCATGAAATAGTACCAGCATATGATCCTTGCTAATGCCGTCTAATTGACAACTGAGGGTTATTATTAGCATGGGGATTTCTGATCTCCTTGCTCTCTGTTCAGAAGTCCAGGATGCAATCAGTACAAAGTACTGTACTGACATCTCACAGATGAATTTCATTTGGGGTGAAATAAAGGACCACAGTGTTGTGTCAGGAGTAGCCTTTGATTCTTGCCTTGGATTCTGGACTGATACAGCACAACAAGCTGTGACCTGTTATTTCCCCTGCCCCCCAGCTCAGGGCAATGATTATTCTTGAAAAATGATTAGTCTTGAAATAATGAAATGGTTGTAACACAAGAAAAGTGAAGATCTCCTGATTCGTGACTGTTTTAAATCTGTGTACTAGAAATGTCAAACTAGATCAGGAGTAAATAGTCATCTAGTTATCCCGCACAGAATTTGAGTTGAACACAATGAATATTGTTACTGTGTTCAAGCCTGCAGAGCTGTGAATACCGATGCACCTTTAGCAAAGAGAACGGATCTGCAGGGGGAATAGGTTTCCCCTTTTTTGTATCCTTTATGTGTAAAACGGAAGTTTAATATTGGAGCTGCAGAGCAGGAGCAGCTCACAATGCTGTGAGTAGCTCTTTTATAAATGTTCAAAGATTTTTTTCTTAGCAAGGTTCCCTTATGCGTAGGAGAGTGGTGGTCATGCACATGTTGAACAGGCAGGAAAACTGAGGTACTGAAAAACTAAGGTTAAGGTCCTTTAATGCACAGGGGTGATTTCCCAACAATATACCATCTGTGTCTAAAACCATACAACCTGCAAGTGCTTCCCTAGTGTCACATCGTGCACCTGCACATATCCTGACTCCATGGTGGGATAAGACATACCTTTGTTCCTTGCATTTCCATGAGAAGGAAATCCAGGCATACAGGCTCTGATAATATCCAGCCACGTCCAGCATGGAAAGACCAAGAATCTGGCACATGCTATGTGTGATGGGATCCCACTACACTGTTTGGCACTAGCAGTGATGAGGAAGAATTAAGAAGAGATGATGTCAAGGCTTTTTCTAGGCATCGACCAACTCTTGCATACTTGGTGAATGCAAGTACTAATGTGGTATCTTCCTGTTAACCATCATCTAGATGTACAAGAACTGGGATGCGTGAGTGGAAGTGTGGACTCTAACGGAGGATAGTCTGAAACCATGGGGATGTTTCCTGCAGGCTAGCAAATTTCATGTGGAAAAGGAAAGTCGTTTCCAGTACAGAGATGCAGGAAACAAAGTAGATCCTTCCCCTCACAATACATGAAGTGTCTTTCTGGTACATATTTACAGTCACTTTGCAAGTCCAAGATTATTCTGGTTCTCTAGAGAAGGCTGGACACAAAGCAGAGAAAGGATCTGTATGATGCCTGATGCTCATACTTTAATTTTTTTTTTACAAGATAACTTGGTTACATTTATTAAAACTCAGAGGCTGCAAAAACTGCAATATGCTTTGGAAACTGGGCAGAGAATTGTTTTCCTCATTGCAGTGAAACTGAGTAGCATAGCAATCAGATAAAGTTCCTTTGGGCACACAGTTTTTCCTCTTGGGACAGCCAATTTGTAATTCTAAGTATTTTTCTAAGCCAGTGATATTGATGCCAGCAGAAAGTTGGTAAATAATTTCCTCACATAATTTCATTCCTACTATGTCTGGAAATCAACATAAAGAACAAATAGCTGGAAAGTCATAAAGGAGGACAATTCTTCTCATATTAAACACTTAATATGCATTTTTCCCCCAATAAAAATGGGCAGAGATGATTACTGGCACAAGAAACAGATGCTCTGAAACAATTTAAGTTTCTGGGTGCAGAATGGGGGATGTTGTTTTACATTACCACTGATCAAGTAGGGAAGCCCTGAATAGTTGTAGAAAACAAAAAGGGCTCCCAAAATTGGGAACCAGACACCAAACTCTCATGTGGCTGTAAGACATCCATACTGCTACACCTCAGAGAGGAAAGGGTGTTCCTGTTTTTCTGATAAGAGATGACCACAGCTCCCCTGCTTATTTCCAGCATAACTGAGGTTGGGCTAGGGATTAGTTCTGAAGTCTAATCAGCCTGCCCCTGTATCCTCAGCACTCTCTGCTGCCTTACCTCTGTCCAAAGCCAGGGGTATCAACTCTTCTGAAGCCCTTTGGCAAGCACCACAGTACTGCTGGCCACATGCAGAGCGATGCTCTGAGTGCTTGCAAGCTCATTTGTCTTATGGCCTTCCTTGGAAAAGAAATACACCACAGCACTGACAAAAGGTGAACTTCTTGCCAAAGGAGTCTGTTGTCTGCTATGTAAAACCACTGAAAACACTAATGACTACTCCCTTTTTCAGTAGAATGACGTTAAATACTCATGCAGCTGCATCATCCTGTTAAAGTTGTGTTTACTACTACAAGATAGGCTCTCCTTCACTATTTAAAGCAAAATATGTGTTTTTGCATATAAGCGTGGGCAATACTACAGACCAAGACACATCAATTGTGCTTCACAATAACCACCTTATTTGACATGCCTGCATCAGCCATCACTGACAGTGAAGAGAAAAAAAGGAAGTCTTTCCCCTTCACCCAATCCAATGCCTAATTAATGCATTTTAGTCTCTTGAAAACGTAATTACGCCTTGACAGAATACTGAGATTGAAGGTGTCTCAGGTAAGAAAGTCCCAAACTCTGAAGTGCTCCCTGTTGAGAAAACACTTGAAAGTCTGAGCGTAGTCTGAATCACCTCCAGTGCACATAAGGAAAGACCACAGGCTGCTTCCTTTTTTTTTTTTATTTATTTTAAAAACCAAAAACACAATAAAAAAGTGACCTTACAAGGATTCTGTTCAAAACTTGGACTTAAACTTTAAGTTGGGTTTTCTATAATTCATTTTCCCATTCATTATGCAGGAATTAGAATGCTGATTTCACCATTACAGTTCTAACAGCAATAATGTACAATCTTTCATCTGAGCCCTTCTAAAGATGTTTGATGCACTGCATTTAAGAGCCAGGTGGGAAGGCAAAGTGGAGGGAGGGTGTAGGGGGGAAAGGAGAGGAAGGAAGCAGAAGAGAAATTTAACCTTTTATTAACCAAAAGCATGAGTCTGAAAAACATGACTATGAAAACCACACTTGTTTGGATCTACAAGTTTTATGGCAAAAACTTGATCTACAAGTCTTATGAAAGCAATCAGAAGTCTGTTTGCATTGCAGCTTATCCCTCTGCTTCTTTGTGAAGGATGAGGCCAGTCCACATTCATACAATGGGCAGTGGAGACTTTGTTTAGGATGAAAAGGATATGGACTTGAGCTATTTCTAAACTGAAAGACTAGGGAAAAAAAGCACATCAGCAATAGCCATTACTAACGGAAGTCAAGTATAAATCCAATTTACAAAATTATGTTAGCAACAAGACTTTTGTGGATTTAGTTATTAAAATATCATGGCAGGATATCACATAATGTAGATACAGTAGCCCAGGCTTAACAAAAAAATACAGAAGTACAGAACTTTCTCAATTTTAAAAGTATCCTAAATTAACATGGGATCTAATTTAATGGGCATTTAGCTGTGAATGCCTTCAAATTTCCAGAATGTTTCAAATGTTTTCTCACTTTGATTTCTTAGAAAAACAGTGTTGGTTCCACAGAACTGATCATTGCAAGAGAGAAGAACACATTGTGGAAAAGTACTTAAAACAAAGTGAAAGTATACAGCACATTTTGATCAAATTAAAATATGCAAATCAAAGTCCTATGTTGTGCAAATTAATGTTCCTTTTTATTGCAATCCTCCCAAGAAACAAAACAAAACAAAAAAACAAAACAAAAACAGGAATAGAATGGACAGTGTGATTGCATGAGTATGCAATCACATACTCAGTGACTGCATGAGTACTAATGAAATGCATATAAAACATGCCTTGGTTATTTAGGCAACTATCTCTTTTCATTTATTCCAGTATATAACGATACATACTGTGCTTATTAGATACATATGTCACAGCTCATTATATTTAAACTTAGTGTCGTGAGCCTATTTGTTGATAGACTGCCTATGCCTGAAGCTACAATTTCAGTCTGAGTATAAGACCTTATGTTAGGAAGGGCTGATATTTTGTGAGGATATCTGAAGCTGGAAATATAATTTCTATATGCAAGATTCGACCCTGAATTGATCAGTTTTGACAGAATCTTTTACCTGTTGTTTTTTTTTTTTTTTCTTTGTCTTTATTATTTTGCAATTAAAAAAACAATGCTGGTAATTGCTGTGCACTGCATACAAAATAAATAAAATTAAAGCTGTTCTCAAAGCCAATACTAAATATTTACAAGTTAATGTAGATTTAAGCACCAATAATAGACTAGCTTGATCACCTGGACTTCTTGGTTCATTTCACTTGTTTAAGACACATTCTGATAGATGGACTTACAATTTATTCTCTTCTCCCATGAATTAGGTCACACCCTGCAAAAGCAGCAGAATTGTGGTGGTATAAATTGCATGAGAGGGAAGACCCGACTATGTATGGGTTTTTGCTTTCATGCAAATAAAGAATATACAGTCACGTACAAAAGTTGCAATATCTACCATCCCCATACATTGCTAAATTCTGATGTTGTGTAACTGTATGTATGATGCTGAAACAAGTGTTCCTGGCTTGCATTTTTTTGCAAAACACTTGTGTTTGCCCCCTCCTTAATTTATTTGGTCTAATCATGCTTGCTGGTGACAGTTTGCATGCCAAGATTAAAAAATATATTGTTAATAACAATATCCAGTCATTCAAACTGTAGGTGTTTCTGAAAAAGGCATCACCACAGTTATGAGAAGGTTCACTCATTCTCCAGCATTGCAGGCTACAGTATTATCACTAAAAAAAAAAAAAAAAAAGGCCTGATTTTTGCACTGTAACTGCAGAATAACCAAGACAGTAGAGGGGCACAACAAACGCTGTGAAGGCTGCAGAGCTTGGCAGTTATGGATGATCTCATCATTCAACAGGACTGAAATTAGTGGAGAACCAGCACTGGGAAAATCTGAGAGTAATCACTGAGTTTCCTTGCCTCTTGTCAAAAGCAGAGAGGACTAATTTATTTAATCTCTATAAGATGTCACACAGACTAAGATGATGGAGTTATTGAATTAATAGTTCCACATGCAAAAAGTGTGATTTGTTAGCAAGATTTTATTTATTATATATTGTGGGTTCTTTCATCATGAAAAGACACACAGACCAACAATGAAGAAGACATCTAGCTAAAATGAAAATAGCACAGAATGATGGCATAGGCAAATACATTCATTAGCAATTGAGGGATTTGGAAGAGATTTTCACAGATAGGAAAAAAAAAAAAAAAAAAAAACATATGAAGATTCTCATATAAAACCTTTAAAATCCAACACACACCCTAAAAGGCCTTGCTAGTGAGGGATGAAAAGATTAATCTGTTACCCTTCCCTGGATGTGATGGACAGCATGGATGAGCACCATTAGAGCTTTAACAAGTACAGGCAGCAGCAGTGAGCCTTGTGTAAATGGTTTCTCTGACACTGTTGCATGAGTGAGATGGTGGGACCACCAAAATAGGCCTTGAAGTGGTGATGGAGACTTGTGAATCTGCAGGCAGGGGAATGGTGTGAATGGAAGGGTTAAAATGAAGATAAACCAAACGTGTATTTCTGAATAGCTTCCCAACTACTCCAAGAAAACCTCTCCCCCAGCCCGAGAAGGTTGTAATGAGGGAAAAGAGGATCAAAGCATAAAATGGGAGAAATTAGAGGGAAAATAAGGAGGAAAGAACAAGCTTTGAAGAAGAAAATTAAGGATTGTTTTACTCCAGAGAGAATAAACAGCTCAAACTACACCACAAAGGGATTAGACACACCACTTAATGTAACTATCAAGGCATGCACTGGAGTTCTTCCCTAGTTATTTTACTGGGGTCAAAAACCTTGTATTATTTTTTAGCTCCTAAGAGGCAAAACAACGTCAGTGTGTAGAGACACTGTGCTAAACGCATGCACTGCCTGTGCATGAAAGTGTTATCAATACAAATTAAAAATTGAGACACAACACAGATACAGAAAACAATTATGGGTAACTTGCCCACAATACATTATGAAATTTCACATCTACAAGGAACCCTGTTCCCACGATGCACGTAGACACAAATGCAAATGCCTGACAATCAGCAAGAATTTTGGGGGCCACAAGGAAAAGGTAAGTTGAAAAGAAATATGAGGGAGGAGAATGCTAATAGTTTTGCAGAGCTTTATGAAAAGCTCTCCTATGCGTAATGGAGAGCAGAGCAGAAAGCACGAAGGCGTTTGGTAGGAAATAGGACACACAGTCTGGCTGCAGATTCCAGCTATAGAAAGAACAGTTGCAAGAACAGGCAGGCAGGGAGGGTAGAAATTGAGGGTGCTTTCCCTTGCTCTGCTTGGGTGTCTCTGACTGGTCCTGGCTCCCTACCCTCCTGTCTCTTGTTGCTCTCTATGTTCATGAGAAGAAGCTCCTCATGTTGCCCACCTTCCCTCACTTCTCAAAGTAAGGATTGCTAAACCTAAGTAACCCTACTTAACACAAAATATATCAGACATCCCCGTTAATGCCATCACATTGTTCACTATGCCAGCCCATTCCTCCTTTCTGTATACATCTTCCCTATTTACACTGGATGCTCTTCAGGTTATTCTGTTTTGCAAGTGCTGACCACACAGAAGGCCCCTTTTTCATGGCTCTTGGGCACACGCTATAAGCGTGGCTAATAACACATGGAAAAAAATTGTCCTGAGGGATGTCAATGACTTCAAGGTACACTAAAAGCAGTTCCTAAGTGGGACAAATCACTTGTTGGAAATCTGAGCTAGGAGAGAAGCTTTGTTTCTTTGTGAGAGCAAGTAGTAGATGGTCAAGACAGCATTTTAGAAAGTAAAGGTGCAAAAGTAAAGATATGACAACACAGGACAGATTTTCAGTTCTGTGTAAATGAAAAGCCCCATGGGAGTGGTTCTGGAGATGACCGGTGTTAAGTGTAAAGGCAAGACATATGGGAAGGGACTTCAAGAGGAGAGAAGTTAAGGGTATGAACACAAGTGCTAGGAAATGCTTGAGTTATGCACACATGCATGCTGTAAAAGTGACAGAAGATGCTATATTCTCTGACAAGATCACTTAGAGATGAGGCATGAAAAAAAAAAAGGAATCCTGTAGCATCCTCACTAGAAGTTAGTAGTGGGTGAGTACAGATCCTCCCTTAATTATCCCCGTGTGTACAAAAAAACAACTAATGCCCTGATCTCCTCCCTTTTCTCCCCCAACAACAACAAAAAAGATAACCAGCAAACTCCATCTTCCAAATTCCTATTGCTCTGCAGCTGGTTCATGAAACCTTTCCAAAAGGTGTAGACACCACACAAAATGACTTTTTTTGGCCTATGCTAACACATGTATGGGAAAAGGTCAGGTCAACTCAGAGAGGGCTGAGAAGCACTTCGCAATTTGATGCAATGGATGGACTGTTGGGTCGTGTTCTTCATGATGGAGACATAGACATTTATAACTAAATGTCTTTTGCGCATCTCTGGGAAAAAAATGTTCCCTGTGATTAATTTTTTAAATGGAAGAATTTTTATATTTTCCTCTTCTCACTCAAGAGGATGCAATCTCTCTGTACATGAAATTATACAAAAATATAGAATAAATGAGCAACTTGAGTGGAGATGGTCAAGTTCTAGTAATTTAAAACTTGTGGCATAAAACTGGTCACGTGTGAAGAGTATTTGTTGAGGTTAGTGCATGACAGGGTGTCCTGGCCTGTAAGAATATGTGCCACAAGCCAACGGCAACACCTGGCGCAAGTCAACTTAATCCTTTAAGATACCTTTTTTAAAGAAGTGTTTTTTTTGTTTGTTTGTTTTGTTTTGTTTTGTTCTTGGGTGGTGGTGACATTGCAGTATTTCTATATAATTATCCCAATTTGGTCAGAGCTGGATTTACCTCTGCTGAACTCATTGTATAGAGTTTAATGAATTAAAAGTCTTTAAAAAAAAAAAGCAAATGGGGAAAAACATTTGATTCAATTAACCATAAAAAAACACATAGTGGTTACTCTGTCCTCTGAGCCATGATAATTACATTATGGAGAGACAGCAGGAAAAACAAGACTTCTGCAATAGGCTCTATGTTTGGTTTTAAGTCAGACACTGTGCATCAACTTCTTCTGTAAATTGGTGTTCCTAAAACTCAGTAATGTTTACAGAGAAAAAAAAAATCAAACAGCTTGGCGTGTAAGCCCAAAAAACTTATGACGACATTCAGAATGTCCCAGCAACACCCTGATGCAGGATGACCCTGCTGGCATGGCAGGGAGGAAAACCAAACACTGAATCCCAAGGATGGGTGGTAAAAACAGCAGCCTTTCACACCTTTGAAATACAACCCATTTTCAACTAGTTCCAAGTTCCATGAACAATCATCCTGAAATGCAAGCTTCCTAACATGACAAACAAGATCCAATCATAACATTGTTCAGTTTTGTGACCAATTTTTTCACAGACACAAAAAACTTGATAATCCTGTTAGACATAAAACTTTGACAACAGTTGAACAGATGTTATTTTAAACAGCAGTTTGTAAGATGCTTTCGTCTTACAAGATGATCATGCTCTGAACTACAGGAACATGAACAATGTAGTTATGGGCTTTAACATCAATTTTAACTATGCTATTTTATCTCTCTCCTTTGCCTGTAATGCTGAACTCCCTATTTACTCTCCACTAGTATTTCAGTTATGGATTGCAGATCATCCTTGTTCATAAATATAAATATACACTTACCTAAATCACTCAATCACTCAAATGTCAGAGCTTCTCCTACCCTTCTCTTCCTAAGGGTCAAAAAAATCCAAACCACCACCACAACAGGCAATTTTATCATATTTCGGTAGCAGTTTTAATAGGAACGTTAGAACTCTAGTCAAACATGAAGAATAAACCTTCCTTTGGACTTCAGAACATTCCTCATTTGAACGCCTCAGAAAACAGCCACTGAAGTCTGTACTGATCTTTCCTAGAGAGGCTTTTGATTTCCAGAGTTCCAAGCCATTAGTTTTTTCAGTATGTCATGTACACTCAAAAGTGGTTAATGATTTGGGTAAAGATATTTTTCTTCGTTAATACAGGGCAGATTTCCTCAGCCTTCAATAGATTGGATGACACTCTACAGAAGGGATAACATACTATTATTAGAAAACATCTACTTTGCTTGCCAAGGCTCAGAGCAGACCCACTGCATTTACTATTTTTATTTAATCAGGTATCCTTAAATTTTACACCGTATTTGGTAGTAAGTGACAGAACAGAGTAATTGGAGTCCCCATGAATGAAGAATGGGTGTAACAAGAAAGATGAAGTGAGCTGCAATTTGTACAATACCTGTAACATCTCAGACCTCCTACTGAAAAACGGGAATAAGTAGGAAGAAAAAACACTTCCACAGTCTTTTAGAACTAGGAGGCCACAGAAGTCAGTTACTGAAAGTGATGCTTTCTGTGAAAATAGTGCCTTCATATGCTTATCTACATACAGACTGCTCATTCATGTTTCTTCGTTGGCACCAGGTTTGACAGTCAAATTAGAGTTGATTTCATTCTTTAGCAACTGGGTAGCTACATTTACAGAGGTACCTGAGGCTGCCAGGCAAATATGCTGAGGGTAAGCAGCAAGTCCCTACTGTGACAGTACAGTGGATGCCTGTACACAATGGAAAGACACAGCAACATCTCTTCTAGGAGGCTGCAAAGCGGGGGTGTTTCATTCATTGCTTAAAGTTTGATTGTGAGAAGAATAAATTTGATTACACTCCTGTGCACCTCCTTAGAGAGACATTAACTCAGGACTCAACCCAGCACTGGACTAGATGGAGAGTAAGAGACTACTTAGGAAGCTACTTAGCACATGGATGCTAAGGGAGAAGTTCTTAAAACAAAAAAGAACCGATTCTGCCAGTTGCCCTTACTCCTCATAGCAGCACTGAAGAGACAACAGTACAATCAAATTCTTAAGGCCTGAGGTTGTGCCCCATATTTTCTCAAACTTTACTAGAGCTGCTAAGCTTGCATTGCCTGAGAGCAAACATATTAACCAAAGATAGAAAATATCTATACTTCAGCAATTTTAAGAGGAATTTGAAAGGCTTCATAATACAAAGAAAATGGACCAATAGAAAGATTATTGCATTTCTTTAAAAGCAGATAAGGCTTGATCATTTGATGCAACCATTCAGAAATGGGCAGTTTGGAAAGGACAGATGTATACATGATTCTCAGCTGTGGTACGGACAGAAGAGTGATCAAAGCAGTGGGGATGGGAGATCTTGAAAGATTTAGCTCTTTGGTCCAGATGAGCATCACACAGTTCATTTCAGTCCACCCACACTTCATAGTGCAAGAGCATTATGCAAGAATGAAGGAGGAGTGTGCGCACAGGGACATGAGGGAAAAGCGTGGACGTGGGTGTGTACATGCAAGAAAGATTGCTCGTTCTTTCTAGTTTTACTTGGGTGTGAAATAACACAAAAATAGTTTTTCTCATGACATATACACACATTTGTGTTTGGAAACTTGAAAAAAAAAAAAAAAAGGAAGAAATTAAGGATTTGGAGAACATTGCCAAACATTGCTTGAGAACTAGACTTCCAACTGTATTGCCAACAGGAAAGCAACTTGACACTAAAATGCAGCACAGAGAGCACGCAGGACACAGAGATGGTAAGTGAAATGCAACTATTGCAGGGGCCAGTGGGATGATGCTCAGCATGGCTAAGTGCTGGGTCTTGCACTTTGGTCACAACTACCCCATGCAGCACTACAGGCTTGCAGCAGAGTGGCTGGAAAGCTGTGCAGAGGAAAAGGGTTTGGGGTTGTAGGTCAATGCTCGCCTGAGCATGAGCCGGCTGTGTGCCCAGGTGGCCAAGAAGGACAACAGCATGCTGGCTTTTATCAGGAATAGCGTAGCCAGCAGGAACAGGGAGGTGATCATCCCCCTGTACACTGCTCTGGTGAGGCTGCTCCTTGAGTACTGTGTTCAGATTCGGTCTCCTCACTACAAGAAGACACTGAAGCCCTGGAGCGTGTCCAGAGAAGGGCTAAGAGACTGGTGAAGGGCGTGGAGCACAAGTCCTGTGAGGGGCGGCTGAGGGAACTGGGGTTGTTCACTCTGGAGAAGAGGAAGCTCGGGGGAGACCTTAGTGCTCTCTACAACTACCTGAAAGGTCACAACTACCTGGGGGTCAGCCTCTTCTTGCAAATAACTAGCAATAGGACTAAAGGGAATGGCTTTGAGTTCCACTACGGAAGATTCACGTTGGAAATTAGGAGAAATTTTTTCTCACAAAGAGTGGTAAGGCATTGGAATGGGTTGCCCAGGGAGGTGGTGGAGCCACCGTCCCCGGGTGTCTTTATGGAGAGGTTGGATGTGGTACTTAGGGACGTGGTTTAGTGGGTGATATTGGTGGTAGGGGGACAGTTAATGATTCTATGATCTGGCATAGCTCACAGTCATGGCAGCAGCTATACAAAAGTACGGTGTCTGCTATATGCACAATATACTTCATAAGCAAATGTCTGTCCATCTTGTGCTTACATCTTAACCTGAATTTTAAAGCTGTCTTATATCCTTATATGCCTCTGGTGGCTTCTTTTCTTCTCATACCTTTGTGAAGGGAATATGTGAAAATATACTTTAATCAAAGTCCATTTGCACTGAGTCCCTGCAAGCTGGCATTACTTACTACCTGCTGTATATGAGTACTGCTCAGCTGGACAAAAGAAAGTGAACTTTAGGCTTTGCTAGTGTACCTTTTGCAACAAGAAATAGATTTTTTTAATATACTGAATTAAATATATTTGTATTGAGATGAGCAGACTAACAGTTTTCCTAGCCAACTGATACAATCTGTATTAAGTCACCTGGACCATGTTATCACTTTCATTATGGTCTGGAAAAAGGAGTGAAAGCACCTATCAATTTAATTGTTTACACTATTAAATTGAGTTTTTTGAAAATGGTGATGAAGATAAAGAAATAGCTCATAGGAAGCTATAGCAGATAGAAACATAGGCAAGAAATAATACGTAATCCATCTGGGAAAAAGAATATGCTACATTCTTTAATAGCATTACTGAACTCACGTTGAAACTGTTCCACTTCACTGGCCTCACTAGATAACCAGTGGATGAATAAGCATATCTCACAGCAACTACAGCACTCACTTAGGGATGGAACATGAGTTCCAGCTCCTCCTAGAAACTAACCTTTAAGTATTTTGTGTGAAGAGTTCAGTGAAACAAGAACTCTGGTGCATCTCATTTTCAGGAGCCAAAAGCTCCTTGCATGCAGCAGATGGAAAAAAGACACTTAAGATAGGGCTGTGATTTCTGCCTGGCAGCATGGTGTACACAAGCCGCCATAGTGAGTCCAAATCTCCAGTACAGATTTTTCCCAGAGTTGATTGAGAAGAAGCTCTATCTGCAAAGACCTGCATCCACACTGAGACCTGTTCCAGCACCATAACTAACTTACATCTGGCACTTAAACCTTTAACACAGTTCTTCTACATCCCTTTAATCTTCCCCTGACAGCCTCACTTACTACCATCACAGTTTAGCCCTAAAGGTGCTAACCAAAACTGTAAATCCTTAGCACCCAGTTTTTTAATAACAGTGATCATTCAGATAGTTAATATGCTCCTTCCCTCTCATTTCTCCTTTCACTTCCAATGTGCAGCTTGCTATTTATTGACATTCTTTCTGTGGGCAAAAGGATTGGTCTGTCTCTTTAGTATTTCCCAATGATTCTTTGACTGATGCCAGGGGGAGAAAATACCACTGAAATGACTAGGAGCAGAGACAGCAGCAGACACTCTGCAACAACAGATGCCTCTACATGCAAGCAAAGGGCTGAATTCATTCCCTCTGAACCCTGAGGGATAAAACTGAACCGCAGAGAAATTTCAGGTATGTCACTGCCTGTTTCCCATACTGCATAATGCATGGGTTAACTTCTTGGGCAAGAGCAACATCTGAATGTGTGGCAGGACCCCAAGGTAGACAGAATGGGTCACTCTGCTTGTGAAACAGCGCTCTGCATGAATGGGAAGGAAAAGCACAGGTACCCATGAAGGAAACCAAACCAGCTCAGGTCCTAAAGACAGTCATCCTCTCTACCATCCGCTGCTTATGGTCCCAATGCCAGAGCAGAATAAAAGTGGGATAAACCTAAGGAGGAAGTAAAAAATTAGAGAAATAAAATATTTATAGTTCAGGCAGTTCTGGGCAGTACTGTGAGCCAAGTTTATTCAGACCAATAGGATTCATGTCACTCTCCTCTGTGAGCAGACCCTCTTTACAACAGTAGCATCTTCCTGCAATGCAGTTCATTACTTAGCATGTGTGATAACCCTGAGATGCTCCTGCAAGGCACTTCAAAGCAGATGTCTACAGATTTCAAAGTGATTACAGCTTTCTTCACAGCTTTTGCTTGACAGTCTTTCCTGACAACTATAAACAGTCATACCATTAATAATATCTAGCTAATATTATTATTAAAAACTCTCTCTCATTTCAAAGCTTCTCTAATATGCTTAAGAGGATGTATCAGATTGTTTTGAAAATGGGCAGATTCTCTACACAATGCCCAGGGATCTAATTACAAAGACCAGCAATGAAAAAGGACTGCAAGAAAATCAGATATTTCATCTGTTATATTGTGTAGCAGCAGCCTTTGTCCTAAAACCGCTTTCATCAGGATATAAAACACTGCATGCTATTACAAACGCAGTTCTTAAGAAAACAATCACAAAACATTTGATATTTATTTTCAGTCTGATTCAATAGGTAACTGAAGTCTCTTTCCATTGTTTCTCTCAACTACTCACCCTCCAGCTAAATGCCCTCATTACACAGGGTCACCTGGAGTTGATGAAATGGAGATTCCAGTTCACACCACAGTTACAATCAAAGCCTGAATCCCCAGCTGAGACTAACATGCACAGCCTAAATAGGAGTAACGGTAAGCATTAAAATAGAAAGTGTTAGTTAAATAAAATACAGTGCAGGTTTGCTCCAGGGATAAAAATTCCTGGTCTGATGTTACAAAGTTTGTGCTGAAGTCAAAACTCCTTGGAAAGGAAATACATTACTAAGACTTTCAAGAAAACAAACAAAACAAAGACCACATATTTTAACTAGTATTCTATGCCAGAGTTTAAATCAGTTTGCAACATGTCTTTCTGGATGATATTTTTGGATCATTGTGTTCTTGTATCACTAAGGGTGAGGGAGGGCTTGTGGGCCATAATCAGCTTTTCTGTTTCTTCCAAATATTTCTGTTTATCTAAGAAAAATACTTTCCTTCCATGAAAATCTTATCTTGTCGATTTTATGCTTTCTACTGTCTGATTACAGCAAATTTGTATTTGCACTGTTGTGTTTAGAGGAACAGATGCACTCTTCAGAAAACAGGGAGTTGGGCTGTTTGTTGTGTACGACAGAATGGTGCACAACACAAAAAATATAGAACAATGATGTAAACAGTGCAGTTCCACAGAAATAAACTATTACACCTACAACCAAGTAGCCTAAGGCTTATCTGTTGCCTGTCAATGGCACACCACCATCACTGAAACACTGAGATACGATAAAATCAAATCTCGTGGCTTTGCCATGGTTATCATTACTTTACTTCATCAATCAAGAGTCCTATCAAAACTAATGTCACTACTCTTAAAAAAAATATTAAATGTCACTGCCAAAAAAAGCTTAAGAAAGCAAGACAGATGAACCTATCACGAAGCTTTGCAAAACATTTTATGGCATCACAAATGAATCAAACTTCAGTGCCAAGGGGAACATCACAGTATGCCACTATTTCTTGCTCCACTATTTCTTGTTTCCTTATAATAAGATAAAATATTTAAACAAGAAAGATTTCATGTGTCTTATTATCATATATTTAAACCGTGTACAGGTAATCATGACTAAGTGTTAAAAATTAAAAATAATGACACACAACATTTTATGAATATTGACACAGATCAAACTTTAACAGTATGAACAGTGAGTTAAAAAGATGAAAATTAAAGGTATGTTAAGTAAGAATACCATACAGGGCTATTAGGGCTGAGCTAGAAAAAACTCTCCTATTAACCTTTTAATGAAAAATGCATACACAGACCTGTAAAAGATTAGGAACTTGGCATGATTTTTTTCATAAAAAGATTAGGTGAAAAAAGTTAATCTTGACACAATCCCAGTAATAAGAACATAAGCATCTTTACTGGTATCAAGATAACTCATTCTGCTTTGAAAAATATCAGTTGAGATTTGGGGAAAATATAAGAAAACAGCACAGAAGTTGTTTCTTTTCTAGATCTTTTAGTTCTAAAAATTAAAGTGGTACTTGACCATAAACTGGCAGTCCAATTCTTTGAATACAGTCACAAGTTTCTTGAATAATAAGATAATTTTGAACACAAAAGATGTTTTGGCAAGCTTATTTTTCCCCCTGCCTGCATAGAACTTTAGTAATTCCTAGCACTCTAATATTTAAAACAAACAAAAATATTTTTAGAAAAGAGAACTAGAGATATTTTTTTCCTGTATATATGTATGGTATACCTGTGACTTGAACACTTATCAAAATTGTTCCCTACTTATGATGTTACAACAATCAGACAAGGTCTACAGAAATGCAAAAGAATAATCAACAACAGTGAGCATATCACAAGTAGTGAACAATTAAACAGATAACTCATCAGGATCTAGAGACTTCTGAGGGAGAGATGACAGATGATAAAATGCTCATTATCTTGCAGAAAGTGAATAGAAAATAACTGTTCACTGTGTCTTCTAATAAAAATAAAACAAACTCAGTAAGACCAGCATGTGGCAGGACAAAACCAGCAAAATTAGCATGTTTTTCCATGCAACACGGTTCAGCAGTGGAACTACTTGCTACAGGAAGAGACATTAAAAATCCTACTGAGTTCATAAAGCACTCAGAGATATAAATGGAAAAAAAAAATCCATCAGGGACTATTAAAAATAGAAAAGCTTATCTGGTTGATATAGCCCATCAACTACAAATCTCCAGAGACCAGTATAGTACACTGGGGAAATATTACTATATGCTTACCTCATTATTACATTCTTTAGTAGGCATGAGCTATTAGCTGGTATTAAATACAGACTAGCCTAAAAAGGACCTTCCATCTGTGGCAGTATGCATGCTATTAAGTTTATCAAATAGAAACAATTAAAGATGCTGACATGAATATCAATTGCACTTTCATTAGTTACCATCCATAGACTGCCTGAGATAGAAGAAAAACAAAAAACAAAACAAAACAAACCAACCAACCAACCAAACAAACAAACAAAAAACAGAAAAACCCACCCAGTAAATCTCACCAATTAAAAACATGCTAAAAAATAAGAAAGCTGAATATACATTCATTTGGAATGAAATTATGCAGGCAATTACATAATGTGCATTTGCCAGTTTAGCTAAGTAACCCTAACTTTAGTTCAAAAGCTTCATTTAGTTGTAAATAAACATATTTTAGATGTTCATGTGCGCTTTAAGAATGGACGTTTCTTTGGGAAAATAACAAGCAAATGAAAATGAAAGAGAAAATAAATATGAACAATTTACATAACAGATTTCTGCTGGCTGATTATTTAATCTATTTTAATCATGATTTTAAATCCATCCACTCTGCCTGTAAATATGTTCCTTCTATTTCAAAGCTGTTTGCAAGAAATATCGATTCATGAATTTCAGTGGACTGTCAAAAATAATACAATGTTCTCAGGCACTAGTTAATTATAGAGGGGGAAAAAAAAACATTACTCGTCAGCACATTTTCTCCAGCAACTCTTATTGGAATTTGCAAAAAATAAATCAGCAGTATGAACTTTGCTTATTTTATCAGTGTCAAGTAAACTCAGTTTGCTCAGGCCACTTTCTGTATGTGTTTCCTTCTCTCTGTCCTTCCCAATAACTTCAAGATCTGGTGGCCAAACCTGTGCTGCCAGGTAGCAATCTTACTAGCATTAGTACTTCCTACAGGTGAGGGAAAAAAACTTGGACAATTTGTTGGCCTCGGCTTTTGACAGCCCTTGGGGCATCACCATGAGAAGCCGTCATGCTTGTGCTACTGGACAATGTCAACCCAAGCGGACGAGGCTCATCTAACCCAGCCAGACCTTTCCCTGCAAGGTTGGTGTTGCTAGCAAGCCTTTGGCTCTGGTACAGAGACACTGAATGGTCTCCTGAGGGCAAGGTAGCAGCCTAACCTCCACAGGCAACACCAACAAGACATGCCTACGTCTATCCTACAACACAAGGCCAGCTGGCATGGGACAGCCTCCATCTGCACTGTTCAGCTCCCTTATCCTTATACAGATGTGCCCAATAGCAAACCACCTAGTAGGAATGATCACTGTCCTGCACTGACTCCTGAGCAAGGCCTAAAGGTTGTCTGGCATAGCTCTCATTGGCTGAGGTCAAAAATGTGCACGACAATCCCACCGTGGACTTAAGTGACAGATTGGTTGGAAAAACATGCTAGTTAACTTACTAGTGTTAGATACAACCAGAGAGAGCATGAGAAGAAGGAGAGCTGCAGGGAAAGTTACCACTTCACTTTGTGCCCTCTATCAACAGCAAAAGACAGACAGCAAGCCTGTAAAAATTCTGGCTTCACTCTTTTTTTTCTGCTGTGGGACCACCTTCAGTGCTTCTCTTTGGATCCATTCTGTCTCCATCCCCTCCTCAACTGATACACAAACAGCAAAATCCAGCAAAAATGACAGCCTTCTGAAAAGTACGAGGAGATCATTTAGCAAGAGGAAATATTTACAAGGGCAAAAGAGGCAGCTGGGTGCTCAGCTTCCAGTGTTGTTCAGTAAGATCTGAGAACCTAAATCCCACTTAAGACTGTGACCCACCTAATAGCTACCAAAGTCCCTACAGCAGAGAGCAACAAATCCCCCACGGAGAACATCTGTTGAAGAAAAGATGTTAGCGCACTCATTAGATGCACAGTCAACGACAAGCCACTTCTGCTTTCTTGTGACAAAGGGGCATAGGGGTGTCTCTCAGAGGAGAGTATAAAAGTGAGGATGACACTAGAAGAACATTTGTAAAGAGTATTACTCTGGGGATCACACAAGAGTCTGGCCTTGCACTTCCAGTCATTATCATTTTTCTCCTGCTGCTTCCATTACCATTATTTGGAACGGAACAGCAAATGCACATGATCACAAAAATGTAGGCAAGGTCGTCACCTTTTGCTATGCTGTTAAATCCCATTTTTCAAACTGGCATTCTGTGTGCACACAGTTCCTCCAGCATGAAAAAAACTGTTTTAGACTGGGTGCAGAACCTGTTCTATCCACTGGGCACAAAGAAGAAGGCAGCAACATTTGCACAAAGTCAGAGCACAGCTGAGCAAGCATAAACAGTCACAAAGCTTTCTAACTCAAGAAAAAAGAAAAAGAAAAAAAAAGTCACTCTTCCACTGTGGGATTCTTTCCAGTCAGAGAGACACGAGAAAGAAGGTTCAACGTGATGTTAGCCAGGTGTTAAGCAACATGGTGTGGAAAGGAGAAAGGGACATGTAAACACAATGAGCTATTTTCTCTAACACCAAGTGGTAAAGTATTCAGACAGAACATCAAAACAGAGAAGAATGGTTGCTTTTTTCTGTGTTTTGGAGATCCAAGTGAAACATTTGGTCAAAAGCAGCTCAGGCATAGTATCTTTTTTTCTCAGCTGCCCTGCAGAAGTCTAAGCAGAGCTACAGGCTGGGAGATGAGTGGTTGGAGAGCTGCCTGGCAGAGAAGGACCTGGGAGTGATGGTTGATAGTCGGCTGAATAGGAGCCAGCAGTGTGCTCAGGTGGCCAAGAAGGCCAACAGCATCCTGGCTTGCATAAGAAACAGTGTGGACAGCAGGGCTAGGGAGGTGATCGTCCCCCTGTACTCGGCTCTGGTGAAGCCGCACCTCGAGTACTGTGTTCAGTTTTGGGCCCCTCGCTACAAGAAGGACATTGAGGTGCTTGAGAGGGTCCAGAGAAGGGTGACGAAGCTGGTGAGGGGCCTGGAGAACAAGTCCTACGAGGAGCGGCTGAGGGAGCTGGGCTTGTTCAGCCTGGAGAAAAGGAGGCTCAGGGGCGACCTTATCGCTCTCTACAGGTACCTTAAAGGAGGCTGTAGCGAGGTGGGGGTTGGTCTGTTCTCCCACGTGCCTGGTGACAGGACAAGGGGGAATGGGATAAAGTTGCGCCTGGGGAGTTTTAGGTTGGACCTTAGGAAGAACTTCTTTACCAAAAGGGTTGTTAGACGCTGGAACAGGCTGCCCAGGGAAGTGGTGGAGTCACCATCCCCGGAAGTCTTTAAAAGACGTTTAGATGTAGAGCTTAGGGCTATGGTTTAGTGGGGACTGTTAACATTAGGTCAGAGGTTGGACTCGATGATCTTGAGGTCTCTTCCAACCTAGACATTCTGTGATTCTGTGTGATTCTGTGATCTTAACCTGGAATGAGACTCTAACGTGTTATCATGGAAATATCCCTGTGTTTGAAACAGGCCAGGAAATGCGTTTTGTAGAAAGCTGCAGTGAAAAGTGCCTAATGTTTTTTGGTGCACTTGCCCTCATATATGGACAGGATTATCAGTACAGCCCAGCCTGCTTCACTGCCAGCAAACCAACTTGCACCAGGACAGAGCTCATTTCCTCGAACTACTCTTCTCCCTTCCTTCCATCAACCAACTACCCAGCACTCTTCTATCACTAGTAGCAGAGCTGGCCTGTAGGTACTTCATTTTTAACAGAGCTTCTCAACACCTTGATAAGGCATAGCCTATAAGAGGATGGACACATTTAATACAAAAGTGGAAGTGCTTTCTACCGCTGGGACCCCATCCCACACTTTCCTTTAGGGCTCCCCCACAGATGGATGTTTGTACCTTTGTTTCCTTTGGTGACTTTGCTTGAGCGACAAAAGGATTATTTATGGACTGGGCTCTGAAAGTTTATTTCAGTTGGCTACATTGCAGACTCCTATCATTTATGCTGTCTCTTGTTCTCAGAAGGGTGCCAGTCAGCCTTTCAAAATCCAGTCAGTATGATGCCCCGAGCAAGTCTATTTCAGCTAAATCACTGAAATTAACTGTCTCTTGTAATAATAAAAACTTAGATGAAAAACCTACCTCAACAATAGTAAGCACCACTAGTGATAATAAACATATCTTCAGCATCTCGTTCTCCAGATTTCCTGTTGTAATGTCATCATAAGAATGTCAAAAATCCTAAACTAGCATGATACAAGTTTCCTGATTTTGTATCTGTCCCAGATGACTCTCCACTGTGCTGACAAGTAATGATTTCAGATACAGTATACAAAGCCTATGGAAGGAGGATGCTAGAGCAAGGGGAAAAGAAATAAGCTATTTTATAGTAAATCAGTAACTGTACATTTAATTTTATATATAAAGCTGTCAGTTTGGCATACGCTGTGCTTACTATTGTCACAAAAGTTCCTACAGAATAAGCCTTTTATCCCTGGCATCAGGAGGACTCTATGCCAAGGCATCTCCGCAACTCTTCAGAGATGATCAGCTAGTGAGTAATGCCTACTCATGTCTTCACTTTGGTCATTATTATTTGTATTTATAGTTCAGGGCCATTCTAGTCACTCACTTTTATGTTTAGTTTAAATAGAATACGGAAGAACGTGCTGTGTTTATTTGCAACTGAAAAATATTTAAAATGACTTTATTTGTAAGTGTTTTGGAGAAGGGAGCATCACTTGGCTGATAAAGGCTTCAGTTAGACCTCCAGCTTTTGCATACCGATCCAAACACAGCTGTGCTGATCAAGTGATGCATGTGACCTTTTATCTTCAGCAGATCACAATGCAATCAAATCCACATTAGACAGTAGCTGCACTTTTGTTACATGACAGAAATTACCAGATGTATGTTTAAACAGCAATGTCATGAAAAATCCCAAATTACCTTCCCTAACTAGTACAGATGAACTTCATTCAGAGAAAATCCTATAAAAGAACCAATTCTGCTGAAAGAATTTGCTTTAAGTTGGTATAAGATTTCTTGCTGAGCAGATCAAAGGTTATTTCTTAATTGAATATTTTTTGATTGACCCTTCCCTTTATTCTGTGCTTGATATAAACTCAAGTACACAAAGACTAGTGATAATTTTAATACTGCTTTAAAATTGCATCTTAGTAGGCCTTTTAGTCAATGGCATATTCTTTCATGTGAACTTCTGAAAAAAAAAAGTGGAATATGTTGACATAACTGATTAATTATTGTCAATTAAAAATAGTTATCACAATGAAAAAGAAAAGACTTTTTATTGTCAGGGCAAAAAATGCATTTGTCATGATGCGTTATAAGTTGCAATATATCATAAGACTGGCCATCAGCACACAGCCATTCCCCCTGCCCCAAGCAGAACTTCCTATTTCTTCTCTATCCAACATTTTAGGAGAAGTCTGAAATTTTCCCTGCTGTAAGTGACACAGATGAACCTCAGAAAACTCTGTACAGTCTTCTGACAAGATCACCAATTCACCAGTGGCTTCCAAGGTATAAGCAAGAGTTTCACATTCTTCCCTACCTGAGCAAGGTAGGAAAACAAATCTAGTTACTTGTACTTGAGTTACAGCTGAATAATGAGTACACTGTATTACTGCACTTGTTCTTTATCATTCGTTCAGACACCATGTTTTCTCATTGTTGTCAAGAACCACACAAGCTAATCATCTACCATTTAAAATTAGAGACAAGATCAGCATCCAGAAAATGAACTAAGAGTCCTAATCTCTCAAATTTATTTCAGAAAATGAAATCTGATTTATTATTTTTTCTTTAAATATTCCATTAACTTCTGCAAGAGGCTTTTTTTTTTTTTTTTTTTTTTGGCTGAGGGAAAGGAGTTGCATGGGCCAGAGAACTAACAAGGAAATCTTAAGACTGGGTGTTTAAATATCACTTGTCACATACCTAAAAGAGTGTTCTGTCAAGAACATCCAAGGATAATGTGATCCTACAGAAGTTAGAATTTGTTTAGCCCTTGATTTCAATACGATTAGGAATTCACCCAAAATATCTAGATAGGTCTGACACATTCAACGTTATTTGATCATGACAGATGCACACTGGGGAGTGTCTCAAAAGGCTCCCCTCACCACATCAGGTCACATGCTAAGTAAAGGTCAAAGAGACTTTTGCTGGAATAAACAGAGGTAGTTTAAAATTGTCCACTAAGACAATACTTCACTTAAACAAGAGTGCTTAATTAAAGTTTCATTATATAGGAAAGGAATAGCTTTGCAGGTACCCTGTCACGTAATAATGCAGATGAAACACTTCCTTTAGATGGAAATAGTAAGTTCTCTCACCAGAATTTTGTATGCAGGATATGGAAGCTAGACATGCTGAACAGGAAGAGACGCTGAAGAAATGATTACTTGATATCATTACTGGAGTGTATTGATGAAGTGGAAAATAGAGCATGAGGAGGAGGTGTATGGGATGCATAATTATAATTTGCAGTGTCTGATTTTAGTGCCGCACTATAGCAACATGAATAAATCCACAGGTTACAAACCAAGGTAGCTACACTGAAGAGGCTCTCCTGGAACCATTGCAACATACACAGCACGCACACAGCTGTAAGGACCTACCTACGCACAATTGAATCTGCTGATTACCAGATGACTGCAGCACCTCTATGCCAACCCACACAGCTTAAAGATGATTATATATTGGAACAATGTTCATCGACTTACAAGTATCGTCATCTGCTCGCTTTGCTAAGACGACACTAAACTCAACATGTGTATATAACACCCTAAAACAAATCCTTACTCAGTATAATCTACAAGTGGGTGAAATCAGCTTCAATCAGAAACAACACTTATGCCAATTTTTAATTAATGAAGCTGACCTATGACATGTATCTTTGTCTCTAACATGCAGTTGTGCATGCATTTATTTCTCACTCTGTTTACACCCACAGAATTACATCTTCGTATATACACAATAGCTACGTGTTTTTGCTTTAGCATCTACTGCCTCTGCATATTTACTCAAATTTTAGTGAAGTACTCAAATAAGAGGAATGTCTTCAGGTTTCAGCATCACTAAAAATGACTCTTCTCTTCTTGTTGTTCCAGGTTGTGAGCTACGCCAGTCTTCAAACTGTTGGAAGAAAACTTAATGTGCTTAGCCAATCAGAACTAGGAGCTTCTTCCATCCCTGTAGCAGCATGTATTAGAGATCCTAAAACTGTTTACCTTTTTACTCAGGAAAGCTTTAACTTGAAAGAATTGCAATGCTCTTTCACAGTTTCATAAACTGGACGATTGGAAGTATGGGTCTTAGTGAATTGCCAAAGCAAGAGAATGCTTTGTTCTGGAAACACATTTTGAAGAACACAATGAAATAGTATTATTTCCCACCTTGAAACCGCCGATTATTTTAGAATATCATGTCAAACAAATATGCACACCTTTTAGCCAAATAAAGCCTGCAACACAGACAGTATCCACGGCAGAACAGAAGAAAAATAGTGTATAGTAACTCCTTTTGTCCTTCCTCTCACTGAAGAACCATTCTGAAGTACAGGAGAAAGACAAAGGTAACAGAAAAGCTTCCTATTTGTTCTCAGTCTTCAGATTTTGAAGCTGTGGAGTGGAAAAGGACCCTACGCAATCCAGCTGAGTGCAGGCATTCTCTTTTCATCACAGGGCCATATACAGCTGCATGGGCATCAGACTGATTTTGATCAAGTTCTGCATGACCACAACACTTACATCTTTTTGTTTTACTGCATTTTATTTACAAGGCAATAGTTTGATTCAGAGCAAACAGCTAAGAAAAATCCTAATCCTAACAGCTAAGAGAGATTTCCTTGGAAGCAGTTAATTTTGACTGAAAAAAGAGAAAGCCATCTAATCCTGCAGTCTTTTATTTTAAGTGTTATATAAAATATACTTGTAGTTTTGTTTGCTTCAAAAAAAAGAAAATAAACATTGAAGATACTTACCTAGTTCAGTGTAAGTGTTCGCCACAGCCTGATTGTTGGAAGGTTAGTTACCACTGTTTGGCCACTAGATGAGTAGATAACTCAGGTCACAGGTTAGGACCCTGTTTTGTATGTGCAGCAGTAGAGCATTCTTAAACTCAATTTCAGCCAGAAGACCACATTACACTTTCCCTCACAATAAGAAAAATCCCAAACAATTCAGTAACAGTTGTAAGGTAGAGTTACAAAGATAGAAATACTTTTTTGCATGCATTTGTTCCACCACATGAACACAATGCAGCACAGACATTTCTATCTGAGGTAGTAATTGCAAGTTCCCTCTGAAGTCGATGGAGAAAAAGAGGACAGCAGCCAATCTCCCCCTAGAGTAACCATTACAATATGGAAAATTAATTGATCCTTTCAAACTTTAAAGTGCCTCTTAAATTCTTTTGTTTGTAAATGGGGCCTAAAAGGATTAGGTCAGATTTAGATACCTCCCTTGAACATACCCCTTGTTAGGAGACATGAATCCTGTCCAAACTGTCCTTTTCCTCACGTATCTACAGCTCTGCTGGGCCTTCCCATTATCCCAGGAGCCACTGCAAAATGAATGCAAATCCCAACAGAAGCAACATCTCTGCTAGGTTATTTAGAGGAAATATTTGATTCTGGGGATGTCATTCTATCCCTTGCTACAGAAATATTAAACAGGAGTAACTCCTAGGGTTACAACACAATATGTTGAAGGGAGCAACCTGAGGGGCAGAGCCAGCCTGCTGCCTCCCAGCAGGCAGAAGGCCCCTCACGCATCATCACTGAGATGATAAACTACTTAACTTGTGGACTTCTGGGTTTGGAAGAGGTTATGCAGGGATACAACAACATAGAGAAAAAGATTCTCTACTAAAAAAGGAAAGGTTGTGTGTTGGTTTGTTTTAAGACATGTGGGCTTTGTGTCACTGAGTAACAGAGAGGTGTTTTCAGAGTGGGGAAAACTATTACCTATTAACTTCCTTTGCTTACTACCCACAGTAGAAAGACAACCAAGTATCCTGACTGTCGATGGACTGTCACAGAAATACGCTATTCTTATTCACAACAGAAGCAGAAATGAGAAAGCTCTCACACCTGTCCTGATCTCTGCCCTGTTGCTGCAACCCTGTTTTCTCCATCTGCATACCTGCAATCAGAAAAACACCGCAAAAGAAAAGCAAAACAGTGGCCATATCTCAAGAACGACAAGGATTGCGTGAATGTATGCTTTTGGTGAGAAATAAAAGAGACTTTTTCTTTTATATTATGCGGGTGCATAGCCTAGCGCAAAGAGACATTACTCTGGGTTCAGCTGATATTTTAAAGACTGATGGCTTTTTATGAGGAACTTGCTGGATTCTTTAGGACTTCATTCCAACACGTTACTGCACTGGTGGGAAGTCATGAAAAAAGCCTGGCTGAGCACAGCATTCACCCCAACACCATTTCCACATAACAGGATTCTTTACCATTTTTTTTTTTTTTTTAAAGCATCACATTATAGCAGCAGTATTACCATCTTAAAAATGAAATTACTAGGGACTGATTCATAACAAATGGAACTAGAGGCCAATTTCTAGTGACTGTTTTTTTTGCTATAAGTTTAAAACGCCAATTTCTCCAAAGCATTTGAGGTTTCTTTGGCAGGATTTAAAGGAAGTGAGGGTTTAATAGATTTTGCTATTTCAAGTGGTGCACCATTGAAAAATTTAGACCTGCTTCCTGCAAATTACTGAAATAATAACAGGGTTTGTATTTCAGTAATTTTGAAGATGTTATAACTACCACAGGAGTTTCTCAATAACCCAGTAAACTTAAGCCAATCTATCATGATGTTTTCTTCTAGTTTGCCTGATATGTTTTCCTCTTTTTTCTTTTTAAAGCCATTGAGGATGGGTTTCTGCAGAACTACTGAAACAAGACACCACAGTTACCACTCCTGCTTAAAAATCTTTTAGGTGTTTTGTGTCCCATCCCGACAAAAAAACTATGCATCCAATTGGAATGGTCAGTGCTACACTAGGCCTATATAATCTTCTTTCTGCATTAAAGTGGGAGTATTTCATCTTTCCAGTTACTATGCCCTGTCAGATTTCCCCAGTCTTCAAGCAATTTCTAATTTAGTCTGGAGAAGAAGAGGCTTAGGGGAGACCTTATTGCTCTCTGCAGCTACCTGAAAGGAAGCTGTGGGGAGCTGGGGGTAGCCTCTTCATGCACATAATTAGTGATAGGACTAGAGGGAATGGCTTCAAGTTGCACCAGGGGAGGTTCAGGTTGGAAATCAGGAAACATTTCTTCTCAGAAAGAGCAGTCAGGCATTGGAAGAGGTTGCCCAGGGAGGTTGTGGCATCACCGTCTATGGGGTGTTCAAGGAAAGGTTGGACATGGTGGTTAGGGACATGGTTTAGTGGATGATATTGGCAGTAGGGGGATGGTCGGACCAGATGATCTTTGAAGTCTTTTCCAATCTTTATGGTTCTATGATTTTAATAATGTTGTATTTTTGTTTTGTTTTTCATTCAACTAAAGGGACATAAAACATCCTTACCTTCTATTCCTTGTAACAGCCATTACATTCCTTTTTTATAGAGGTGCAGAGATACTAGTTAGCATGCTGTGCCTCTTGATATGTTATGAGAGTGGAGGGGAAGATCCCATTTTCCACTGTACAGTGTAAATTTATATGACAGAGTACTGAGAAACAACAGTAATCTGCTCACCTTAGATCCTGCTGGTCCCCTGATGGGAAGAAGGATTTGAATGTCACACATGCCTTTGCATGTGTGGGCTCTGTTTTGAGCAGCCAGATTAGGATGAAATAGCTGTCAACAAGTGCAGCACTAGCAACTATGAAGAAACAGAAGCACTGCTTGGGTTATTTAAGAAAAAGAACAGGAAGGGGGAATAGCTGGTGGAATAGTTTTTTTTTTACATCACTTGCTTTCCAGATTTGATTTCACATGCACAAGGAATGACTTTACACTCAGGACCTAACAACTGGCTGCTATGTTCCCCTCTAGAGCACAGCAGCTAGCACAAAGACTCTGGCCTTGAATGCTAGATAATCATACCCACATGAAGAAGCCCAAGGTCTGAAAGTCTACCTATAAGCATGCTAGTGCTTACAGACTGACACAAAGGTTAAGTATGACATGAAGAATAGAGGTTTGAGCCATGAGTATTGTTGTTTTTATTATTATTATTATTATTATCATTATTATTATTATTATTATTATTATTACTAGCAAATGTACAGCAACACTAAACATTATGAGGAAAAAAGCACGACCCTCCCTTAAACATTTTTTCCAAGAACATACACAACCCCACCTACTCCCCCCAAATCTTTAAAAGGTAAACTACCACTCAGCTTCTCCCCATACTTTCAAGGACAACCCATAATCAGGCAGAATAGGTATACTGACAAGGCTGAATAGAAAGCTTGTCTTCACAGGTATACACTACATCTTATTTATTCAAGCATGTGTATTGCTTTGTTGCATAGTTATTTACAGCTCTGCTAATGTACTACCTAAAAAGCAGAAAGAGATGGAATTCAGCCTTTTACTTGTTTTATGTAGGGTAAGAAAATATCTGCTTTGGTGTATCTGATGATGAAATTATTTTGCATCCAGCTATTATAAATGCTACTTCTTTATAACATACAGGTAAGAACCAACAACGTTCATTTCTCGCTGTTACATGGGAAGGAATTCCTAATTTGCCAAGCAACTATAAATGAGTAAATATTTAAAAAGCCTGTGCAGAAACTAAAAAACTATTTTCACATCCTTATAAATAGGAATATTGCAAGATTATTTTATGTTGAGACTTAACCAGCAGAGCAGGCTTACATTGGGACTTGGGACATTCTTTAATATAGATGATTAACTAGTAATTTATATAGGGGCAAGTCAGTGAACATGACCTAAAATATGAAACAACATGAAGAAAATAACACTGGCATCCAAGGCTTGCACATTTGCAATAATGCAGGAAATTTAACATTAATCGAATGCAATGAACATTTACTGCACTGAGTTAGAGACAGTCCCTTACTAAATGTCACACTGAGATCAATACTTCAAGTAAACATTATGATACCCCCTTCAGTCTAAAAAATAAATAAAATTTCTTCTTAGTAAAAAAAAAAAAGAGTTCTAGAGAATGGATATATGCGTATCCCTCTTCAGAGACTTATTCCTCTACAGGCCACGATTTAGTTATTTGCTCAGAGATCTTCCTCAAAATAGACGCTTCTGGAATTTCTCCTGACCAAGGGAGAGAAAGTTTTGTCCATCATGCAGTCAGGCTGATAATAGGAACCCTCATGTTTCGAGGTACATCAAATAGACATGGTTCTGGTAAAATACGAACAAGTAAAACTTGCAACTAAGTTTTCAGCAACTACAGCTGACATCTACAGGGGTGGGGTGGTAGAAAAAGAGCCTGGATAACCCTTAGCATGGGCATTCCATTCAAGCCTAGGAGGGGATTATATGTTTTATGCACACATGCTGTGTTAGCACAGGATGCACAACATACCCTGATACCCCACGAAGCACAGCATTTGTTAGGTAGCAATTATCCTGCTCTGTGGGTCTGCAGGGACGGATAACTCCCTCAAAGCTTCAAAAAGCATGTGATACAGCCATTCTCAGTCAGGATACTGGATGAGGTTGGCCTCCATCTTAAGCATCTCCAATAGTAACCATGTTTTAAATGTGAAGGATTCCTAAAGAAGTAAGAAGAGAAAATCAAGACTAAATGCTTCAAGGGTAGTTTAAATCATAATGGCTTTTCAGAGTCCGAGTGTTCAAGTGCATCTCACCAGAACAACTGGTTTCAGGAGAAGTCTTCATTTCTGTAATGAAGGCAATAAATGCCAGAGACACCTGAAATTAACTTCAACTTGTTTATGCCATAATGGTAGCAGAAGAAAACATTTGCATGAGATGATTTCCTACTAACAGAAGAATAGGAAGATAAGGAAGATCATTTTTCAAATAGAACAACGTAAAACAAATGTTTTGTAAAACAAATGTGAAGGATTCCTAAAGAAGTAAGAAGAGAAAATCAAGACTAAATGCTTCAAGGGTAGTTTAAATCATAATGGCTTTTCAGAGTCCGAGTGTTCAAGTGCATCTCACCAGAACAACTGGTTTCAGGAGAAGTCTTCATTTCTGTAATGAAGGCAATAAATGCCAGAGACACCTGAAATTAACTTCAACTTGTTTATGCCATAATGGTAGCAGAAGAAAACATTTGCATGAGATGATTTCCTACTAACAGAAGAATAGGAAGATAAGGAAGATCATTTTTCAAATAGAACAACGTAAAACAAATGTTTCACTTTACATTTGGATATATTCCAGATTAATTTATCACCTCTCCCTAAGGCAGTATTCAGTGCTGCTGCCGCCCTAAATGTCAAAATCCCAAAGCAATTTAGAATGTCAAAGTAGCATTTTCCACAACGTTTTTTGGGGTGTGCGTGTGGGTGGATTGTGTTTATTTTACTTTTTGTTTTTAAATGGGAGACCAAATTCTCAACAAAAGTTTTATTAACCTATGGAAAAAAAAAAGTTAGTTGAACTACCACATCCCCTCTGTGTGAGCACCTTCTTGCAGTTCTGCAATACCGTGCACCTGTTCAGCTCAAGTGGTGAGGAGCTGCCTGAAGCAGAACTCTCCAAAAGGGTTTCTAAATGGAAACAGAATTTTTGCAGAATACAACTACATCCGTGTAGTTTTTCTGCACCTACAAAGTAGCAAACATATGCGGGCCCTTGTTTGAGACCATACAGGTCAGCAATACAACTGTAAACAAATCATAGAAAATGAGTATATATTGCATATTTTGAAAGAAAGCAGAAGCCTATTCTCTAATCTTCTGCTTTTCTGTGCAAGATTCTACAAGAAACATACAAACAAATTCAATATCCCAGCCTTGACCACATGGACACTGACAGGAGACATGCAAGCAATACAGAAGGCAGAACCAAGACCACATATCACGCTTACGAGATTTAACAAATACAAATGTAAAATAATATAATTACGCAGACAAGTGCAGAATCTGAATTCCTTTCAGTTTTAGGCTTTGCCTCTGTATTCACTTAAGGAGATAACATTACCAATTGATGCAACCCTTTTGGGCTTTGCACTGTACTTCGGACTTAGTGTTGGACCTCTGCTTGAGGTACTGAAAGTTGACAGGAACAGTTACTGAGCGCAGCAGTAGCCAGAAATAATTAAACATAGGCCTTACTGCTCAAATATTATTCTCAGATACCTTGCATCTTTCAGCCTTACCTGAGGTTAAAATTGTTCCAGTGAAAACAACATAATTTACTAACGAACTGAACCATCTCTCTTGAAGCATTTTATTTTACCAAGCTTTGATTAATACAGGAAATTTTCCATAAAGCTGTACAGGGGAATGAAAAGAAATGAAGACATTCAGTACCTTTGTAAGTAGAATCTATGGAAGAGACTAGATAAGTTCTATTTGCTTTTTTGCCATCTCATTGTTTAATCATGAGTCTACTTGAGTCTACTATAAAGTTGTGCCAGGGGAGGTTTAGGTTGGATAGTAGGAAAAACTTATTTACCTAAAGGGTTGTTAGACATTGGAATGGGCTGCCCAGGGAAGTGGTTGAATCACCATCCCTGGAGGTCTTTGAAAGATGTTTAGATGTAGAGCTTAGTGATATGGTTTAGTGGAGGACTGGTTAGTGTTAGGGCAGAGATTGGACTCGGTGATCTTGGAGGTCTCTTCCAACCCAGATGATTCTGTGATTCTGGAGGTCCCCCCAGAGCAATTAAATCTGACACATGAGAAACTCCTCTAGTCATTTCAAACATTGCCCGGCAGAGTCTTAAATTATGTTTCCTATTATGTAAGTAGCATCTGCAGGTTACATTCTGCTTTTTCTTTGAATCAAGTTTTGAGGAAATCAATTTTTGGATGGAACAAAAAGCTAAAGCTGTACACCTGTATCAATCTGAGGAAAGCGTCACAGCTTAAAACTTCCAGAAAGCAGCCCGCTAGTTATGGCTCTTAAATACTTAAATTCAGGCAACTTCTATAAAAAAAAAAAATGGCTAGGATTCCTCCCTCTGTTCTTTACAATTCGTGTTCAGGAAAACCACTGATTTATTAATAAAGACAGATTTCATGCTAGGGGCTATTTCTAAGGTATATAGATGCTTTGGTCTTCCTGAGTTACTTTGTTATTCACATTTTATGATGTATACCTGATGCTTAGTATTTTGTATTTCACAAATAGGCATGAACGAACAATAGGAAGAGATACAGGACACTTTTATTGCTGCAACTGAAATAAATGCTAGAGAACTTTGCTGTCATTTGCTCTCCCCAGTCATGCGTCAAGGATTTTCCTCCTTTTATCAAGCAAGAAGCTATGAATACCTGCTCTGACAGTTACCTGCCAGGTCAGGAACAATCCCTTAGGGATCCCTTTGAGTCTTCCAGCAAGTTTCCCCATGAGAAGTATACAAAAATTGTGTAGGTGAAGAAAGCTCCTTAAGAATACATAAATAATGGATAGAATACGTTCTAGTACTTTGAGCCAGATGAACAGCAGCACTGTTCTGTTTGAGATTATCTTAATTCAAGACTGGCATGGATTTAAAAAGAAAAGCACCTTTAAAAATACAACAGAACTATTTTCAAATGCCATTATTTAAAAAATAAAAATAAATAATAATAAAAAAAAAGGAAATATTTTTATTTTCAATATCAAAAAACCACCTGTCTTCCTGGTTCACATCTCAAAATGATGTCATCATAGCTATGGTATTTTTACAGTGAAATCTAGACTCTTTTTTTTTTTTTTTAATGATCTTGCTATTATCATCAATATGGGATAGAGGTATAGAACAAATACAAAATTTTGACTGTAAGTGTCCGAAATAACATATTCCTGTTGTACAGCCATCTGTACTGATACTCTTCAAGAGATTTCCAACAGAATGAACAAGCGCCGGCTAGTTGAGTAGATATTGCATACATTTGCTATTCTTATCAACACGTTACTTGATTTCATCTGATACATCTTGGTTTGATTTTGAACATGAACTAAGAAAATAAGTATCAGGCATTTTGCAAACGTACTACTTGGAACTAGATCAACTATAAGGAGACAAAGCATGGATTTCCATATTTTTGAACTAAAATTATTTCGCTTTGGACTCATTTTTTTGCTCAGCAAAACAAATACTTTTTTTTTTTTTTTTTTTTTTTTTTTAATCTTTTGCTCTACTATCTTTGAATTTAATAATAAAAGGCAGAAAAGATGATCAGTAAATTTTGGCATAAGAGGGCAGAAGAGAGAGGTCAGTTATTTTCAAAATGATACCAGTAATTGTTTCAAAATCCCTAAACTGCAATTTATAGCACCACTTTCTCACTCTTACGATAGATTCCAGTTATAAGAGACATGTCTATTTTGGATAGTACTGTAGAAATAATGGGATTCAAGATTCACTGTGAGAGTTCAATTTCACAGGCATTCGTCAAGCAAAAAGAACAAAAGAACTGTTTGCATGACAAACATTTGAGCTCCCAGCTTTAGTAAGACTATTTAGGTTTATTGATAGCATTCTTAAAAAATCTTCCAAATGACTAGAATTCACTGCAATAGATTCTGATGTTTTTCTCATTTTAGTGCTGTTACAGATCCACAGGATTTTAGTACAGAACTACAGCTGTGTAGCTGTATCTGTTCTATAGCTGAATGACTTCACTTTCCTCAGTAATTATGCACTCATGTTAAGAATGCTTAAAGGAAACAAACAAACAAATCTATATTCAGGCCATGAGCACTGTGGATTACAGTGATTGAAGTCAATGAGTTATTTTCTGAAATATACAGTAAAAAAAATAATGTCCACCTTAATGTCATGCTAAGATCAAGTACCAAAATTGCTCTTCTTTCCATTGCTTTTGACGTGTAATAATTATTTCCTCTTCTTCATATGCAGCTATTTTAGAATTACAGACTACTGACCATCAGAAACTGTAGGTATAACTGTAGGATTCTGCCATTAAACCACATAGTGAAGATACAGCAACATTAAACCAGGACACTTCTCCATCTAGTTTTTCCTGGAAGAAGGAAAAGTGACTAACATTTTCAATCCAGTCAATAAATGCTTTAAATGGATTTCTCACTGCAGAGAAAAATACAATCCAACTCTTCAGTCTTACAGTAGCCACTGTAACTGCCATCCTCTGACCAGCTCCATAAGAAAAAAATTCTGGTGAAGGCTCTACTTAAAAATAGTAGTTAAAAACAGCTTTGTCATTAGCAGCAAAAGAAGCAATTTTAACCCTTACAACTGATAAAGATTACGTAGGTCCAAGAATTTTACCTTTTAATAAAATGTAGTCATCACCTGTTTATAAACATATTGTTTGTGTGTAGTTAACTCTAGAAACTGCAGACTACTCTACAATCCCCTTTAGGAGACAGAGGGCAGCATCGGCAATAGCAACTGAGATTCTGCAAAAGCAGGTAGCTTTAGCTTTACAGACCTGATTAGTTCAACGGATTCAGATAGGAAAGAAGGGAAAAAAGGATAAAAGATTCAAGAAGTCTTGATTTTAATTCTAGTATAGCTACAAATAACTTCTGTCATTTGAATGATTTCATTTATTTTATTTTATTTTATGCAAAGCTCATTTCTTATTTTCCAGACTTAACTGGAAGCAAACACGATCATGCTGCGATTCAGTTTAGCACCTCTGACAGTGGCAGACAAATGACTCCTCATAATTGTGCCAGCTGAAACTGTGGAGGCAGAATTCCAGACTGACACCATGTTGCAAGGTATATTACGACAAGATTATATATAAATGACCTTTGCAATCCTATTCTGTGCCTGCGGTTTTTAAATGCTAAAGCACAGAAGAGCATACGCATATGAAATGCATAAATGCATATGCTATTTAAAACCTCAGCTAGATTATGGAACAAGTTATGATTTTTAAAGAGTGCTCTGAATTTGACCAGAGAAATTAAATGCCCTAAATGAGAATAATCTCCTGAGATATTCATGAATGGTTTTAACTTCCATGTATAAAAAGAATTATCCCATTTGTCAACTGCCATGTAGAAAATCAACTCTTGTAAAAGAATTGCTTCAAATTTCACTCCTTTTACATTTTCTAAAATTGAAGTATTTCTTCATGGCAGGAAGTTCCAGGTTATTAATGAATAGTAGAATAGCTAGCAATAAGATAATTTGAGGCAACTCTAATGGTTTCTCTAACTTGTCATAAGGAACAATGTAAAATAGCAGTATCCTAACATTAATTCCATCACTGGAAATTGATTCTTAGTGGATACCCTCTACGTCAATGTACTTTTAATAGTCAGTGGTTAAGATTTGTCTTATGGGGAAATATTTTCTTGCCTTTTTTTCCCCCCATATTTGATTTATCTTCACCTCTTAGTTTGCAGGACAGTGGCTAATATTCAGAAATATTGCAATATACAAAACTGAGAAACCATAGTCTGAACTTAAGCAGAAGACCTCTAGCATTTCCATCAAATCTCCAAGTAGTCTCACAAACATTGCAAAACTGCTGCTATACTAGAACTATTCTACAATGTATACATGAGTGTATAAGTAAAATGGGGTTAGGAAAAGTTAACAGCTAGATAAAACTTAACCTTGAAAGCTAAGTATGGACAGAGACCAAGTATCTAAGTAGAAAGATAAAAGGAAAATAAGATGCGTGTGTAGATTCAGTTGACACTTGAATCATAAGCCTTAGGATTTGTTTTTAAACTTCGCTTTTTACTGTGCTAGATCCGCATGCCCAGTCAACTCTGGAGATTTTTTCTGCTCTTACTGACCCAACATTTCACGTCTCCAGACTTGCTGGTCCTTACCAAATAATCTACTCAAATACTGTACAAATTTCTGATTTTATGTATTGAGTATACTCTACTCAATTACTTGATGAAAAAAAAAAAAAAGAGAGAGAAAAATGGGATGGTGCTCCCTACACCTTTCACAAAGTACAAAAATGGGAAGAGTGTTGAAGAATTCGGGCTCACCCCTCACACCTTATCAGTCTGAAGAATTTCAGCTTCATAGCTTCTATGTAACAGGACATTTGACCCAGCAGATTTTTCCTTGAAATCCTAAAATGAGCTTTTGTTTATAGTAGTATTACTGTAGCTAAATTGACTGTGTATTTGCCATGATTCTATATAAAGAAGCTAAACTTACTGTGTTTTATATTCCTGAGGGTCATGGCAGTGATGCATAAAAACAAAAGCAGTGCTATGTCAGAACAAAAGGCAATCTCACCCAGTATCCTGGCTTTGACAGGAGCCAAAAAGAGAGGCCTGCAGGACAGTTTAAGAACACAGCAGGCAAGAAACTATCCTTTCCCTGCCTATTCATCCAGGCATGGATATGTGGAACTCTGGGATTACCTCACCTAAAAGCAAATGTTTTTGTATTTTATAGCCTTTGACAGGTCTCTCTTCCATGAACTTCTCCAGTATTCCCTTGAAAACATGCATTTTTAGCATCAGCATCCTGTGATGAAGAACTTCACAGCTTAACAGCAAACTCTGAAGAACTGCCTGCTTCTGTTTGCTTTAAAACTCCAGCACTCAAACTTCACTCGACAACCCTTAGCTCCCACACTGAAAGGAGTGCTGATCTCTATTCCCCTTTCCCACCCCCTTTCTGATTTTATGTACCTGCATCATACCTACTCTCAGCTGTATCTTTTGCAGGCTGAAGTCTTCTAGTCTAATTAGCTGTTCCCACACAGTTCTTTCTATACCTCTTGTCATCCTCACCACATCTATGACGTTTCTGTTCTTCTTCTGGTAGTACTTTTGATACTGTGCAACCAGAACCACAGAGAAGATTCCTAGATTCAGTTCCTAGATTGAGGAAAAATTATTCCTGCTCAGAGGTATGATTACTTCATAATAGGGTGAATTTAACGACACAGCATTAAGACCTGTGAAGTAAGTATTCCCTTCCTTGGGAGAACAAGATTTTACAATTCAAGACTGCAGTGCCTTTAAAACTCCATAAGGACTACATACTGACAAAAAACAGAGATTGATAAAATTAAAAGTAATTGTATTTTGCTTTACCACTCCAGAAATTAGAAGGGGACAGATACCAGGTGCAGGCTGAGCATTCCCAGGAGAAGGAGGGGTGCTGAAGGAGACTGGAAACAAGCCAGAACAAGTGAACACTGTGGCAGCAGATGTCCTGAGGGGGATAAGGCACCCCAGCAAGAGTCAAACAGGACTTGCCTCAGACTTCACTGGTCATGGAGAGGAAAAACTTCAAGTCCAGGTAAATTTTGTGGGAAAATCGAACATCCAACAACAGAAAGGAGAAAGTTCCTCCCTCCATTTTAAGAGGCTAACTGCCAACAAAAGATTTTAAACTAAAGTGCATCATGGCTGTTTTATTGCCACACTATGTATTAGCTTTATTATGAGCTGCTCTGTGATGAAGTGCAAAGATAAACTGAATGAAGCATACTGCTATTGACAGAGACAAAACAGCACACATGTGGTACGAAAACAGAAGAGATGGATGTGGTGGAATGTAGGATACTTTAGTCTTTTGATAAAAAGCCTTTTGACAAGTAGGCTGAAGTGCAAATTTTCAAAAAAATTTTGAAAAAAAAAAAAAAAGAATAACCTCATGGGTTCAGCACTCAGTTGAAAAAGTAACCACCATTCACATCTCCTTGCTATTCATCGCAATTCTGATCAGGTTTAAGGAGGCTGAGAAAGAAGAAAACTGGGAAAATAACAGTATTGTTATTTGTGAGACCAAACAGAGTTATTATTGTGATTTTGGAAAGTCACCAAATATTCCTGAGACCCTCAACTTTCTCATTGCAAAATGCATTGGGTGAGTTACACATTTCAGATAGTTCCATTCATTAATGTGACAGGAGATAGGAGGGATAAATTTAAGTGAAGGGTGATTAAGGAGGCATTGGGAAGGCAAAGACAATCCCCAGACAAGGACTGTATATCTCGAAACAAGATATTGGAACTCATGATAAGGAAGCGGCAGACGGACAGAGAAACAAATGTAAGGACTATAAATCTCAAAACTGGACATTGGAATTCATTATAAAGATACAACAAATGGAAGAATTAGCAACAACCAGCGCTTGCAATTAAGAAACATGCCAACTCAGCAGATTCCTGACCAAAGGTGAAAAGTACACTGTGAGGAAGACTCGGGGTCTTCCTCCCAAAGACCCCTGCCCACAATTCTTGGGAGGCTCTATGCAGGCGCAAGGTGCCAAAAGGCTAATTAGCATGAGAAGCGAGGGAAGGCGGGGATAGGTAATGAATATGTATAGGTGCTTGTAGAATATTGATAGATTGATTGTATAAATTCAAGACTGCTTTCCGCTTTGGGTATGCACGATAGGTGGAGAGATCCCCCGTGCATCCAGCGCTGCAATAAAGAATATACCACTTCAAGGAATTTCGGCTTCGATCTTTGAATCAATCGGGAGGTGTGAAATATTAATTAATTTTCACTATGTCAGGAATTATGTTCCATCTGGCTTTGCAGAGTATCTTGATTCTCTTATTGGAATAAACTGATTAGTCTTCATCGTTTCAGTTTACCCACATGGGAACCAGAGTTTCTCTGAGACAGACTTCTTTCCCATTATGTATTTAATATTGAGAGCAAAATCAATTTTGATTACATAGCTGCTACATAGCTGCTACATATTTTCTTATACTGCAAGCACTTCCTTCTCTCCTCTGGAAATTATTTGCCCCATCCCAGAGTCCAGCTCCATCTTTGTGCCAAGCCAAACCTTCAGGCAGGAAAACTTGTGCTAGAGCAAAGAATTGTGTCAAATCAAGTTAACTTCTATTTTTTTTAGGAGCTTTGAACATGCACAAGTAAATGTTCTGCCTTACAATCTTCTCTTCCTCATGCTGATCAAGAAAAAATCAAATTATTTAAGAGACATAATTAACAAAGTGACCTGAAATTTCATGACATGGTAGAAAAATACTGCCTCTTGAAAAACTGGGTGGGGGGAAGAATGCTGCCAAGAAGTATTTTAGCCAAAATGCTAATAATTTTTCCTGCAGGTACCTCTATGGATAAGACCCATAGGGGAAAAAATAAACAGAGGAATAGACAAATTACTGTAGCAGAATTAACAGAAGTTACTCTACAAACTCACTGTGCTTAACAGTAAGGGATGGTCAACTGATGCAGCTGAATATAAATTCAGTGGTTTTTAATATATAAATACACACACACTTCTATACACAGCACACACAAATATATACATATTTCTTATAAATAAACAAAAACAGTCATGCACTTGTATATCACAAAAGACTCAATTCTGAATCTCCTACATTTACTAGTACTACCATTCTGTACTTGACTGTGCATATGGCTTAAAAACTGTGAAAGTTTCACTCTGTGAAGAGTGAAAACTCTACTAATTTTTCCAGGACTTTTGCAAAGAATAGCAGACACTTCACTCTAATGCACTGCTCCCTCTTTCATTGCATAAACAGTGGCAGACGTACAGTTAGCCTCCAGACTGCACCCGACACCTTACAATTATCCCCAGGAGCGTCACGTCCAAAATGAGATCATATCCAGAGATGAACTCAGAATGTAAAGACTTGTGGCCCGTATTACCTACTTAAAAATAAAACTGTGTTGGCTAACTATAAACAAACAAACAAACAAAAAACAGTGACAGTTTGTGGGAAAGCACTAACTCTCTCTACAGGGTTAGAAGTTTATTTAGCTGTGCCTTTGCTGCACCACCATCACATCTCAAGGTCGTTGTCACAGCCACCCTGGCTTTGCCAACCCACTCAGTCCACTGCAATTGGAGAGGTTTAGTTAAGCAACTACAACCTACAGCTCCCTCTTTGTACAGATAATTCCAGCTCTGAATAAACTGTCAATCACATGAGGCAATTGTTCTTTTTTCTTAAGGAGAAGAAAATTACCAGTTGCTGAATCAAGGGAGATGAATAACATTAATTGATGTGTATAAAGCACTTTAATGCTGAAAAGCATTGCATAGGTGCTAAGTATTGTTACTGCTGGTGATGGTTTATTAATGCCCTGATGACATCATTTAACAGGGAAGACGTGCTTCTTCCCTACACATTCCTGAAATGTAAGATATATATACATATCCCCAAACCCCACAGCATCACACACATTTCAGGCTAAACGTGTTTTCACCTGTAAATTGACATATCGTTACTGAGCTCAGACAGGCTGCCATGGGATATGTTTCTTGAAAATGCTTTCACTCAGACAACAAGCAGCTGCTGGTTGTCTTCTGGACTCTAAGTCCACAGCCCCCGTGATAAAATTAAACAGCTTTTAACAGCCTTTCTGCTAAGGGTATCAAGATGGATCAGCCAATGCATGGAGGATTTATTTCACATGAATGAAAAAAAAAATCCCTTTACAGCCTTTCTTCCCTGATACTAATTCTCAGTTTAACATCTTTAAGTCTAGAGCTGGATTTGCATTTGCAGTTTCTACATGGGGGATTAGGTGCATTAAAACAGCCCATCCAGGAAGGGCAGACATCCACTCTCACTGATATGTAATCTAACCCAAGCAACCATTCAAGTTTTCAAAACCTTGCTTATGCCCCCAGGTGGCTGTAACACCCCCTAGCTGCACTGGGAAATGTGGTTCTTCCGAGAAAGCTCAGAAGCCTTGGATACGCAGTGCTAACAATTCAATATTGTATTATTTTATCATCCATACAGAAAGCATAGTGCCAAGTAGCCCCTTAAAAGAATCGGTAGCGCTCAGGGAAATAGAACATAGTACTTAAATGCTCAAGAGGTATAAAAAGAAGTTCATACTAGACATGCTTGTGAATGAAGAAAAGAAAGATATCCTTGAAGAACAGAGATTAGTGGATTCTATAACAAAATATACTGTTTTTATTACACAACTTTGAATTATAGCACGTGGAGAGGTATCGGTTTCATTGCAGATACTTTAAAACATGTTATTAAGTGTTATTAGGAAACATCTGTCTTTCACAGAAGTTCTATTACACAAAATAACATCCACTTTTGAAAACACCTAGAAACTTGACTATTCAGTCTTTCCAAAACACATATGCACCTAAGGAAAATCTTCTGCACTGAGAACCTAGCAGACAAATTATAACTAATCCACACAGTGACAGAAGCAACACTTTTTCCCCTGCCTTGACAATTTCTTCCATATTAGTTTTTCTCCTCTTTTCAGGATAGTTCAGCACAATCATTTAATTCATTTAGATTAACCCTTAAACTATGGCATTAGCACTGAAGTTATACAACACAATACCTTCCATTTGTTCCAGTATTTGCTCCATTTAGGAAAAAAAATGCAATTACATGCGTCTTCCTTGTAAAAAGGTACTCATAGATTAAATCCACACAACAATCTTCAGATTAGGCCAAAGACAGGTTCTAGGTTTTTGGTTTTGTCACTATGAAACTTAGTGTGACTTGACTAGAAAAAGTTTGACCTGATGAGAGAGAAATAGAAAGAAATAAAAGAAGAAAAATTAGTCTTTTATCACCTAGAGAGGGGAAACTCAATTAAATGAGAATGCAGCAATGTAGAGGAGGTGAGAATTCCATCTCTTTGATAAGGGTAAGAAATTTAATATTAATGTGAAGAGTAGGCTGTCAGTCAGTATAGTTAGCAATAGGACTGACTAATATGACCAGGGTGTAAGTTGGGATCCATCAGGATGGTATGCAGGGTCTCATTATATCAGAATACCAATGATATTGGTATTCTATCATTTTATCTAAGAACATAGTGTAGGATGCAAGTTTACGGGTTATAGGGGTGACAAACACTAACTTCAAAGTTGTAACTATAACAGGGATACAAAAGCATAGGGTATGCTCAGAAAATTAAAGGTGATGGTGTAGCAATGTTTGTTAACCACTTTGGTTTGAATGGTAAAAAAAAAAAGACAATGCTAAAATATTTTCTAAGCAATAATTACTGATATTACAAAAGGATATCTCAAGTTCTGTTAGAAGTTCAGGTCAAGTCAGAGAGGGCCAGATATTGCTAACATTACTAAAGCGAGAAGCTTTCCTTACTCAGGAGCAACAAGAGACACTGCCACAGGCCTTGGAATTTGCTTGCAGAAGCGATAAAAGATGAGTGCTTCTGGTTAATGTGACAGCTACTGTTATTCTTCATCAATTAGGGTCATTAAATTTAGTTTCAAAGACAATATTAGTTTGTAAAAGAAAACTGTGCTAAAAATGTAATCATTCAACCTGTTCCTACCTCATTAAGTAAATTGTGCCCTTCAGACAGGAGACGCAAATAAACAGCATGACAACACTGGCAAACGGCAGGTGGGGTGAGCAGGAGGAAGCTCTCCCCATGGAGGAGAAATCCTCTCTAGCATTAGTGTTTCAGATGGATGATGGAGTCAAAGCCAGACCCAATTCTCGGTGTGCTTGTTGGCCTTTCTGCAAAGCTTATTCATGAGATGTGACCTTACCAAAGCAAGAGAAACCTCTCCTGGAACCATTTGGTGGCAGTAAGGTGGAAGGAACTTACTAAACCACAGTGAACCATTTTGTTTAACCAAGCAAAAGTTACTTGTCACTAGTTCTTCAGTGTGTCCACTGTCTTTCCTGAGTGGACAGAGTTAGGTTTAAACCTAGTAGGCAAGAGTAAGGTCACTTCAGGTTGTACTTCATCTACCACTTTACTGCCAATTCACTGAGGTCAGTTTCACCCTAATGAAGCTTCTCATGGCCCAGATTTCTAGCAAGCATAGAAACAAACAGAAGCTTTCAAGCTTTGACTTTAGTGTCCATTAAAATATGTAGTAATATGCTGGGAAAAATTAAGAGTGGCGGTCTTTACAGGGATCTTGGGGGCTGCCCCATCCTGCACTCTTTCTGCTTCCCCTGACTGATGCTCAGTGTCAGCTTCAGGGTCCCATACGAAGCTATAAAAGCTGCCCAAATTTTGTGCTTATCCAGTCCTGTGAGTTCAATAGCTAGAGTTCAGCACAACTGCAGAAGTGTAACAGAATAGGATTTGGAAACAGAAGATATTTGGAAAAGGTTCATATGAAAGCTTTAAGAACATAAAAGTAGAGTAATCTAGCTAAAAGACTTTTATAAGAGACAAGACTTAGTTCTGAAGTGAGCAGGAGAAGAAAGATGTCATTTCTGTCGTGAAAGGAAAAGGACAGAAAAGATGCACAGTGTGGAATGCCAAAGCATTACCTGTTTCTGCTCTGCCAGCCTTTGAGGAAGACACCAGATCTCTATGCACTTGTTTTTCCCCTGCCATAATTGATACAGAGTAAGATGAAGGTCGGATTGGAAATGCAAGAGAATTAGCGACAATACAGCATTTGAGACTGCAGACAGATGTTACAGTTGCAAGGTGTCATACTATTGTCATTCCTCAGCAAGTGGGCAAGACACTGAAACGAGCCTAAATGACATGATTGAACTACTAAAAAGGAAACCAGAGGAACAAGCTAAGCATATTAGTGATGTGTACAACAAATTTATTATGTTTCCGTTGTTCTCTGTGCTACTTAATGTGGCTCCTGTCAAGAAGGGAAGATCAACACTTGTACGTGGCATATGACAAGCAGTTGACAAGTACACAGACTACAGGTATATAGTATCTTGTTAAGAAATGACTACTGAGTCCACTGTAATCAGTAGAATCATTATCAGATGATGATCTATAAACTCCTGAAGACTGCAGTGAGAGTTTCTTTGAATCCACGTATGAGGTAGGCTTCTTTTCATCCCTCATTACAAGCACAGAGAACCACCATAACATGCCTATTTCACTTCAGTAGCAGCACTGACTCCAACTACATCCCAACAACAGCACAGCCCTGTGTTTTTTAGGATTATAGGATGGTTTAGGGGTATAGTGGGAACATGCCGTGACTGCACTCATACTGCAATGTCAAAATATGTTTTCACTGATCTAGAACATCTCTACAGCTTTTTCCTTTATGGGTGAGCCCATACTCTGCAGACACTTACTATACAATCATTATGCTCTTCCTTCCCCAAAAGGATTTTCAGCACTCCCAAAATATAATGCAATATGTGTTGAAGGACCAGCAGAAGATGAAAATATGGTGTGGGTAACAAGCTTATGCATTAACTGAGCTTGTTCACATAATTATTTGTGATTAACTACTTGGCCAAAGTACAAATGTATTTTGTGGGTGTGTGCACTAATACGTCTTTTGCTAGCATTGAATAGCTCTTACGGCAATATCATGCTGAGAAGCCTCCAGGGAGCTTTTCTATATACTGCTAATGGCTGGAATTTTTAAAATTGCTTCTGATCTAACAAAAAAGTGCATATACTTATTTGAGTATTGTATGTATCGATGTATGCAGATGCTTATATGGTAAATCCATAGATACATTTTGAGTTAGTTTTCCTACACTCTCTGAAATTGTTGTACTTTCTCCCTCCTCTGCATTTCTGATCAAATCATTTTGCATTTCTGAAAATGGAACCTCAAAAACAAACTGAATTTAGCACATTATCTGTTTCACAATTTGCAGTGTAAAAATCATGTGCTTATTAAATTCTCCAGGAAAGCAGGAAAGTTTTTGTCTAAATAGCAAATTAAAAGATAGAAACTCCTTATTTCCTCATTCTTCTCTTTGGGAATACACCCACTGTCTCAGCATTTTAGGTATCTCACACCTGGGAAAGCCATTTACACAGAGAATCATAATAACATTTTGAAAGTATATGACAACTGTAGAAATAAATGAGAACAAGATATTGACCCATTAAGGAAACTGTTAAGGAGTTCCCACTATTACATGAGATACTAAAATCTGATGGCCAATAATCAGTTGGACTGTATGTGCTCAGACTCACAATTGCTTTGTTATATTTTAAATGCAGCTATTTTTAAATTAGAAAAAGGAACAGCTGGCAAATAGTTTTAATTGTGTGTCTTCCCTGCAGCAGTTTAATTTCCTTTCTTGAAGCTTTGTGAAGAGCAAAAGCTCTTTTTGTGACTATATTAATCGCTTATCAGATTAAATAACTTACTGCCACTGGACAAACATCTGGTCTTTTCAAGTTCTCTTCAACACCTAAACGTGTAAAAATCTAGGTTATCCATAGGGAGAGAGAAAATAAGAAAATATAAGTTACCTGAGAGCAATCCAGCAGCTACAAACAACACAAACCGATGCTTTATCTACTATACCATGCAAACATGGCTAACCCTTGTGCAACTACAAATTGCAGGACAACTTTATGCAGAAGCAAGCTCTTGAGCCTTCCAGCTTAAGATGGATATGTTACAAGCTCTGGCTGGCTGCTTATGAGGACAGCTTTTCTTGGACCATTTCAGTTCTTCCACTTTACTAAAAAAAAATAGAAAATTACAGAGACACTGATAATAAAACCTCAAGAATACTAAGTACTCAGGTAGCACGGAAGCATATTTTTCTTATGTTTATATGAAATACTTATCTGTCAAGAAAACCCTAATGGCTGTCTTAGATTTGTTTTCATCAGAATAAATGTGTATAACAGAGAGAGAAGAATACTTCCACTGTTACAGAGCCAAGAAAGGCGTAAACAAATATTTTACACAGAAATAACTTTTTCAGCATGTCATTAACTCGGATAACATGAATGATTTGGGATACTAATAGTTACAATAGAACTTGACACATAAAACATTATTTTTACATACACCATAAACCTGAGGAACTAAAGAACAAAGCAAATTCTGGCCATATTGACCACAGATAAGAATTTGAATACTGTCAAGGAGTCAAGTAAAAACAGAGCATTAGTTTTGCTGCTTCAACGTATTCCTCTCCTTGAAGTCAACAACGCTTTTCTGTAATTAAACCCAATGGAACTGGATCTATATTAATTTTCAGAAATAAAAATGAAGAAAATTAATTTCCTGTTACAAGAGAAAAAAGATCTTTTTTTTTTTTTTTGCTTTGTGCTACAACTCCACAGTGAAACCTCCACACCTATACTATATATTCCTTTGAGTTGATGAATACATATACCTCTGTGTCAATCTTAAAGTTTAAGAAAATTTCTATTACTAATCCTGAAGAAACACTCATCCATTACACAAACTATCTTGCTAACAGATCTAGAAGAGTAACTTGCAACCTTACCATAGTTTTAATTAGGAACAAAAGTACAAAAATAAAGCAATTTCTACCAATTTTCTATTTTATCTTTTTGGTTGTTTAAATCTGTTGTCAGAAACCTTAACTATCCAGGACAGCAGTCAAGCATATAATTGAAGGAAAAGATTAAGATTTATTAGAAATACAGAAAACAAAAGAGACAGTAAGAGTAAGAAAGGATAAAAAACACTCCTAAGGAATTGATCTTAGGAATATCCTTAAATAGGAGCTATTTCTTGCTCTGTAAAATACTTCCTCAATAGCCTTCAAGAAGTCACTCAAGACAATAGGGTTCAAATAACACCAGGATGCAAATCAGACTTGGTTTTACTTCTTGCTCTGACATTAACCCACTGTGTGATCTTGGCAAATCACATTGCTTCTCTAGACCTTGTTACCTCACCACTGAAACTGTGCGTGATGTTTTTATTTAGATAAAAAGTCAATCCTTTTCTTACAGTAGGTATATCCCCTACTGTCTTCAAGAGAAGTTTCATTCAATTCAAGATCAGGTTTCACATCAGTGTCGATCTAAAGACAGTGTCATTTGGCCACTACATAAGGTGAGAGTATAAAATAATGACCAGCCTGATGCACACAAATCCCTTAGGAAGAGGAAATGGGAGTGATCAAGTGGAATTATACAGGTCATCTATTTGATTCAATCAATCAATGGCTTCTTGAAACACCTATTCATAAACACTAAAGCCATTTCAAAACAAACTCTGCTCCAGCATGGACATTCTGATGTTTACAACTGAGGTAGAAAGCTTAACAAATAGATTTTAAGAATTGAAAATATCCTGTTGTTTGTCTGAAAGTTATTAAGGAATGGAAGACTAAATTCTTCAGGATAGATGGCTGAGAAATATGACATTTTAGGCTTGCTTACTTGTCAGTAAATCTTCAAGTAGTACCATGAAGCTTAGGCTAATGTGGTACCCTGTTGGCCTAGAACACTTACTGTGGAGAGCTGTGTGGGCTGTTCATCAGTGAAAAAACAACTACAGGAATAGACCTTGATAGTTAAGCTCTGAAAGCAAAAAAAAGTCTTTAAATACAGATTATAAACCAAAATAAGCTATTTCTGAGCAAGAAAGATGCCCTAAAGCTTTATTGCAATACAATGCCTCAAGTCTCTTGCTGGGTTAATATGTTCTACATGCTTAGGACTGCCTGTAAAAGTGACTTGATAAATACTCTAAGTAGGAAAGGAAACAAAATGACTCACAAATGTATACAAAGCATGAACTCCAAATACACAAACCTACATTTAAAATAAGCCTAAAAGTTTGTAGATCAGCGTAATCCACTGGGCAGCTCTGGAACCAGATCTGCCAAGCAGCTTGCTTCCACCCATCCCATTGCCCTTACCCCAGAAGATGTCTGAGGAAGAAACCTAAACAAATGGCCGAAAGCCTCCTCCCTTCTGAGCTGAAAATGCTTCTCTCTCAATGCTAGGGAAGGAATTCTTCCTCACCCTCTGCTGCAGAAACCTGGATTTTAACTCAAGCTGCAGCAGATGAGTTGTCCATCCCTCTTCACAGAGCTAGTGGCATCAGCCCAGCTCTGCATCAGACTGTAGTAAGTCATCTCAGTAGCAAATGCATCAATAGAGAAAGAAGACAAGGAACTGTTTGCTTCTTCATGGCAAAAGTGGAAATAGCCTGTCCTGGGAATGTGGTGAGGTGGGGACTGTGGGTCCTCAAAACAGCTACTGACATTTGAACATCTTGGGCAAATAATACAACAGCAGTACACACAAACAGTTAATATTGAGCACAAGAAAAACATGCATTATTCAAACCAATAATTGGAATAAAATCCACGCTAGCTGATATCTTTCTCTAAACATTTTTTTCCCATATTTTATTATCCTACTGTTGAGCAATGAACAATAAGTAACAAGATAGTGTTTCCTCAGTGTTTTCCTCTAAACCAAATGTAATCTCCCAGGTCTATTTTGAGATCATTGAAATACTTGATATATACAAGCTTTCCCTCCTTGCAAAGACGTGCTATTTCCTTTGAAGAGCTTTTATTTATATATATGTATGTATCTAAAGGAACACCACAGACATATTTCAACACTTTTTGGAGTATGGGGACATTCTACCCAAAATTCTCTTCATCAGAAACCAGAATAAGCAGTTCCTTTTGCAATGTTAGCTCTTAGTTGTCAGAACTTGAACTTTGTAGGACTTAGAATGAAGTTGCTTCGACTGACTCTCTATTGGATGGACAAAAGAAAAGATAAACCAAACGAAATCTCAGGATTCCCAATATAGGAGATGAACACTTACATGACAGCACAGTACACTTAGAAGTGGTATCGGCAAGAAGCATCATTACATATTGGAATGCCACATATAACAAGCAGCAGAGGAGAGAAAACAGATCCTGGAATGGTGCTACACCAAAAACTTTTGGTAATTATCCTGTCACATTTGATGATTAATTCCAATCTATAAATAACTGAAGTTAGGATAAGATGTAGACACTCTCTTTGTATTTGGTGCTAACGGCTGTCACTGAAACAGTTGCCTGCTTCTTCTCACAACTGCAGCAGCATGGAGGGAAGATGACTGCTAGTGACATTGATGTGATGTCTATGAGAGCAGTTGAACTTGACCAAAGAGTACTCTCAAGCCTGTTCCTGAAAGATGTCTGACTAGGTCGGCTGAGACTTAAACCAGGAAGATATTTTTATGACAATTAAAAAAAAAAAACAAAACACAATAACAAAACAAACAAACAAACAACAAAAAAAAACCACAGCACAACAAGATACACCTAAACTCCACATCAAAATTCTCTAAAGACAGAAAAAAGAAAAAATGTCAGACATAACTAGATGACAATGTCAGTGCTCCCTGTCATATTATCTCATTATCTCTGCATTTAGAAAACCATGGTACTTCTGAAGTGTTTGTAATAAGTAATAATCAAAACCCTGAGAACATAAGAATGCTGCCATCTTGACATGTCATACCATCACAAAACCACAAAATGGCTGAGGTTGGAAGGGTCCTGTTCAACCAGGGTCACATGCAGCCACTTACCCAGGACCATATCCAGGCAGCTTTTGAAGATCTCCAAGAAGGGAGACTTCACAACCACCCCCAGAAACCTGCACCAGTGATCAGTCTCACATCCATTTAAAAAAAAAAAAAAAAAGTGTTTCCTGATGTTCAGACATAACCTTGTGTGTTTAAGTTTGTGTCCACTGCCTCGTCTTGTCACTGGGCACCACTGAAAACAACCTGGCTCCATCTTGTTTGCACTCTCCCTTCAGGTATTTATAGTCATTGATAAGATTCCCCGAGCCTTCTCTTCTCCGGGCTGAACAGTCCCAGCTCTCTCAGCCCTTCCCCATAGGAGAGGTGCTGCAGTCCTTTGTCATTCCTGTGGCCCTTTGCTGGACTCTCTCCAGTATGTCCATGTCTCCTTTGTACTGGGGAGCCCAGAACCGGACAATACTCCAGAAGGATCCTCAGCAGTGATGAACAGAAGGGAAGGAACATCTCCCTCAACCTGCTGGCATCCCTCCTCCTAATGCAGCCCAAGACACCATTAACTTTTGCAGCATGGGCATATTGATGGCTCACGCAGTCAGCTGACCACCACATCATGCCTTTAATGCATTGACCAGTAGGAAAATGTCTGGAAAAACAGACACTGGAAATATCCTAAGAGAAAGCCTGAGCAGATACTCTATGATTTATCAGTAAAAAATAAATAAAAGCAAGGATGACTAAGTTTCATAAAAATAAACAAACATAAAAAATATGTAGCCAACAGAAACTTAATGGAAAGACAGCCTCAGGGATAAATACATTCAGAAGAACTGCAGCTATTGGAAGGGAGCATAATAAAATCACTGCAAACTTCCATAATAATAAGTAATGAGAAACTTTAAAGATCTAAAATCCAGAATGTCATAAAATATGGAATCAAAAGCACACAGTTCAGAAGTTATATGGAAGAAAAAACAAGCAGAGAAAATTGGACAGGTAGAGAGGCAAAATAAGTTACAACTACTGAGCATTCTCTAAATACACCAGGAACAAGAGGAAGACCATTATCTCAGTTACTTAAGTCCATGTCTCAAGGGGAGGAGGAGAGTCTACAAAGAAAAATATTCAAAACCTCCTCATCCTAGGAAAAAGTTAAGTATTTAGATTTGATTTAACAATAGAGGAAGCATACAGGCCAAAATACAGAAAGAACAGGTCAAGAAGTATTTAGTTAAGTTGTAGAAAACTGTTAACCAGCAAGTGTTATCACTGAGGGGAAAAACTGTGTCTAACCTTTAAAGATTGGGAAAAAAGACTTACAGACAAGTCTACTTGATTGACTGGAATGGCACTGTGCAAATTATTAAACAAACAGCTGTCTTCCACCTTTTCTTTTCCCCACCCTACCCAAAATCATGACATAGACATGTCAGGAACATGGTTAAATCTAATCAACTTACTTTTCTTCTTGGCTTCACAGGTTAGATGGAAAAGCAGGAAAAAAAAAAAAGAAAGAAAGAGCAGAAGAGATGATACAGAGCATTGTTTTTTATTAAGCCTATTAATGTTATTCTTTTAAATGACTGTCAGATTGATCAACTGGTTGAGAACACATCTGAAGAAGAAGCTATTAACCATTCTGTACAAGCCAAAAAAGTGTTTTTAAGTAGGATCCCTGTAAAGAAGTATTTTCTGGACTAGGGGGGAATTCAACAACTTCAGTAGTTACTAATAGTATCAGAGCAGGAATCTAAAATTTGTGGATAACTTTTGACTGGAGGAGTAACAAGCAGAAGAGAGAATACAGAACTGAAAATGAGCTTGATAGATTTATGAAACAGTGCCATATAAATAACACAAAATGAAGCCAAACAAAAATACTACATAGCAGAAGGAGAAAACCAGAAGCAGAACATGAGCACTGGAGTAATTGGCTAAACTGTGAAAAATAAATCTCTAATAGATATCTGAAACAATATTTCTATTGGAACAGGTCTTGCGTGTGAGCATGAGTTAGACAATAGTGATGCCAAACCAGAAACAATATTTTCTAACATACTTTTTAATGAAAGGAACTGTCTTGTGATAAAAGAAAAATCTCACTTCGATCAATATTTTGGTAAGGTCTAACTAAAATCTACCAAGCTTCCACTAATAAACAATATATAAGTATTGAATACAATGAAAATATATGCTTTAACATTAAAAAATAATTAAACCACATATTCAAATGATAAATGAGTCTCAGTAGCTGTTTTCATCTTTTTGTTCTCAATGCTCCAACCTCTAGCACCAAGAGAACTTTGCATTACTGAAATGAGAAAGCTTTACAATATATTAGGGAAATAAATAATTCCAGTGCATTAATTATTAAATCTGTCTCTGCTGTAGTTCCTCAGCAACATTCATGCATATTCCAAGGAGTTGCTCAACAATAACCTTCATAGGAGGAGGGTGTGGAGAAGTGTGGGGACAGCTGAGTTTTCAGGACAGCAAATAAGAGAAGTCCCCTGTTTCTATCTTCTTGTTTTACGTAAATATCTACTGCACTACCTTGTAGAATAGGTTGCAATACCTGTTAATGTGAAATATTCACATTACAATGATTACAAAAATAAAGCATTATGCAAGCTTTTCATTAAGTAAGATCAGTTTATTTTATACTAAACCATATAGAATTTCTTTGCTTCTTAAACAGCACAGTTAAATTGTAGTTTTAACTACAAAGACAGTCTTTGAACATAGATTAACACTGACATTAAAAGACCACATATCATCTAGAAAGATACTAGTGATTTCACTTTAATTTTATAACAAAAAAAAAAAAAAGAGATAAATCAGCCTATATGAGTAGACATTCAAGTGTTGAGTTACATGTAAATTCAACAACTATATCAAAACCACAAGAGGAAGTGTGATGGCATCCATTTCACAGTGTGCAACACTATTTCCGGGTGCTGACAATGTCATTGAAGATATACTATAGGAATTCTTAAAACAAAAGAGTCAAGTTCCCCATCTAACCATTCTCATGGTGAACTCTACTTAAAATCTGGTAAAAGCCAACAGGAATCATTGCACCATTTTAATGAAAGCTGGTAGGAAACAAGCTCATGTTTCCCAAATGCTTGGAAGGGGAAATGTTTGCCTTTTGAAATATCCTCATGCCACAGGGAAACAAATTCGGAACTTTTAAAATCTTTATCTGAGGAAAAGAAGAAAGAAAAAGTAAGACTCTCCTCATCATATACTGTAGCTTCTTTCCTGCTGAGATAGAAACTTGAGGTCAAGAATTTGTTACTAATACAAAGCTGGCTTGAATGCTCACCTCCAAAATTCAAGACTGTTTTCACCACTGGGATTTCCCCACACAAGTTGAAAAATATCTCCCACGTATACAGATGCTCCCCTTCTCTTGCAACTGCCTCCCCAGAACCCTTTTCTACACATGCAATCAGGTAGTTTAGAAGAGTCCTTAGCTTTGAAATTCCAGCCTTTTCTCATCCCTCTTCTTTTTTCATTTTTTAATATTAAGGCTTACAAACGTACGAAAGACAAATTGTCACTCTTGCTTCCATGTAAATTAAGTAACTGTGCCTCAACTTCAGATGTTTTCTCCCATTCTGATTTCAGTATTGTAGCTAAACCTGACACACAGTCAATTAAGCACCCTAATAACATTAGCTAAAGCCACTGCATAAGAAATTACTCACAATTTGTTTAAAGTATTTGTACAGCAATTACTCACGAGATTCTGCACTTAGTTGGGATTTTCCATTCATCTTGATCTGATTACAAGAAGTATTTTGTAATCAGAGCAATTTGAAAGTCTTTCACAGAAGTAACAATGTGTAGATGTTAAATCTAATTTGGGAACCTGAAAAGCTAGATTTGTTAACTGTCACATGGACTAGAAATATTGTATACAGGACAGCCATGTTGAGAAAGCAAGGCTTCTACCATGTCCCTCCAAAAATATATGCAATGCAGTTTTGTTGCAAAAATACAATTTTCCTAGCACTAATTCTGATCTCCCACTAATAGGGGTAATTCATTTACTTAGCCTTCAATATTTATCAGCTCCAAAGAATGTTGGAATGTGGATACAAATAAAAGCAAACAACCCTGATCTCCTTTACACCCCCAGATAACACTATTTGTACTTGTAAGTGAAACAAATGCACAGCATTGTAAACTCAATCACTATTTGTGATTCTTAAAACAATCTTGATTGTACGTGATGAGATACCAAAGACACTGGAAGCTCCTGTGACTTGTGCTAAATGTCATACAGACGTAAGACTGCGCTTCACAGAGATGTTCAGTACTCCAAGTTATATCAACGTGACTGTGAACAATACCAAGGCAGAAACACTATGATAAACACCACAGTAGACTGTAACCAGAGAAATACATATACTAGTGCTTTCTGTAACCATTCAGACTAAGTCCAGAGCAGGAGCATGACAGATGCAGCCATGTGCTTCTGCAACCAAACATGACTATCTGGGCACGGAGGAGAAAGATTAGTTAAGCTATCAATAAACGTGCATCAGTCCTGAAAAACTGCTCGATGAGGAAATCATCTGTATATCTAAGTGCTTCCCTCCAAGAAAACAGATCTGGTATTGTGATTATTTTTCTGAATTCTGAGACAGGTGACCAACACAATTAATTGGCTGTGGGAACGAAGGTAATAAAAGAATACTTTTAAGAGTTGTATTAAGCTGTGTTTTAAAAACAATTGCTCAGTTTAGCAACCCAGTCTGCCCTAGTGTCAAGAAGTATCACACAGCATGACACATACAAAGCCTTTTGTTGTGTTACACTTCAATAATTACAATGTCCATCTTTCACAAATAGGTCAACACTCTCTCCTGTTCTGCCCTCTGTACCTAGAAATACTTTTTCTCTCTTAAACCACATCCATGCTCATCTGAAGACACCTCACAACCAGTCTTTCACGGGTGGAGCACGTGCCCAGGCAGAATCACGGACCAGAGTGCTCACAGCGACATCCAGCTTGGGTCTTGGGAGCCTCCAATGATGGAGCCTGCACAGCGTTTCTTTGCAGCCCGGTCCAGGCATTGACTGTAGCCACAGTTAGAATTATTATCTTTTTTTTTTTTTTTTTTGGTGGGGAAGGGGCTGAGTAAGCCCTTCCCTGTTCCATTTATGGATTTTGTCTCTTGTCCTGCTCTGTGACAGGGCAGAGTCCAGTACGGCCTTCTGAGTGACCTCAAGCATGGGAAGGCTTGTAAGCCCCTTACAAGGCTGGACAATGCAAGCAAACTCAAAGGAAGCATGGCCCAGGTGGAGATCTGGTTCAAAACTGCATTCCTGGTTTACACCAACAGATATACCTGCTAATTATGGCCTAATTATGGGTGTGATTTTACACCTGGATAGATACTACACTGGAAGAATTGCTAGTTTTATACAGTATATTAAACTAGTTCAAAATCCTGCCAGGACACCAGCTGAGTTTAGATGTGTATTCTTCAGACTAGACTACACTTGCTACCTGACAGGATATAGTCCATTTTAAGCTAAGATATATTCATGCAGGGAGTTTTAAATGGGGTTAAGTATCACAACTTTTCTGCGTAACCTAAAGAGAACTCTAGCAAAAAGACTGTTCTTTGAGGAAAAAAAAAGTACACTTCTGCTGTGATCCAAAAGTGAAATATACTTCATGTTATAAAAGCATAATTTCTGTTCTACTATGAATCATTTCTGCACTAGATTCCCCAGCAGATGAACATACTTTTTATCAAGTATAGCTTGTTCTGAACTTTGTTGAAATTGAACAAGTGAACAGATACACTTATGTTAAGCACTTCTTCCCCATTACTGCTAGCAGGGGCAACTCCGTGAGTATTGACAGACATTTCAGGCACTTGCTGACATTTCAGTTTATGTTTAAATCCTTCTGTAACAGGCCCAAATGGCACAGTGGTTAAAATACTGTGGCTTGCTCTGCCATGCCAAAATTTCCAAAAGCATCACTACTTCCCAGCATAGAGAGGACTTAGATCAGTGCCTTGCAAACCCCTTGATGCATTGCCAAGGGAGAGCACAGCCAAAACAGCATTGGTAGCTGGAGTGGAGCCCCTCAGACTCAAAGCATCACCAGCTCCGGAGAGTCATGGAAACAAGATCAAGTGTGGCTTGGCCCCGTACATCTCCGAGCTCAGGCTGACAGTGGCCTTGAGACCTCTCCTGTGCTTGCAAGAGCAAGGTAATCAGCAAAAAGGAGTGTATGAACATAGGTGAGAGCTTGCTCCAGGGAGTCTCCAAGAAGGAACTGTTATCTTCACAGACAATATTCAAGCACAGGAGAAAGGAATAGGAAACATCAATTGATTCACAAGAGGTGCAAAATTGATGCTGGACAGATGGCACCAATTAGAAGGTAAAATACAACAGCAAGAGCCATATGCTTCAAAGACCACGGAATGCATGCCACAGTCACTGAACTCATTCCTTTGCTTCACAGACCACTTCAAGATAGGCCTTCTTCTGTAATTAAAATTTGCAGAATTTGAGCGATACAATTTCCAGATACTATTTGTCTTTGTCTTTTGTGGGGTTTAACTGAAAATTATCTATTTTCTTTGTGTTTAGATGAATACTGGAGATTCAACACAGGCCAGGGACATCCTGTTGTTTTATTATTTCCAGGGGACTACCCTAAAACTGGGTAAGAAACAAAAGCAAGGTATCTTGCCCATTTGCACCATTTAGCTGCAGCTGGTTCCTGGAAAGTCTCCGGTGCTCAATGGCACCGATCTAGAGCATTTAACATTATATGATTTATTATGTGGACCAAATGCATACCACTGCAATTTAATTTTTTCCCCTCCAGTTTAAAGGAAATCATTTTAAAACCAGCATAAGATACATTTTTAAGTCTTCCCATAGTTCCATTTACAAAATGAACCGTAGCAATACTTATGTAATTAGATTAAACAGTACCGTATTAGATTATATTAGATTAAGTTCAGTATTTGCAAATAATTTCTATGGCATCTGCTACAATGGTATCTAACCATCAGGCAGCTTCCCACCCAGGGTGGTTTTACTCAGGTGGGCAGCCCAGTTCTACCACAGCTGCTCTCTCACTCCCCCCTCCTCAAAGAGGAAGGGGGAGAAAATATGACACAAAGAGCTCGAGGTTTGAGATCAGAATGATTTAATTAAAGGGAATGGAAAAAAAACACAACAGCAAAAAAACACACACACACAAATCAATCAAACAAACAAACAAAAACAAACAAACAAAAAAACACAAGGCCGTACTGAAGCATAGCGAGAAAAGAAAAAAAAAAGTTATTCTCTACCTCCCATCAATGAGTGATGTTGAGCCACGTCCTGGAAAGCAGGGCCTCAAAACGCGTAGTGGTCATTTGGGAGGACAGCCCCCTCCCCTGGGAAAGCCCCCCTTTTATTGCTGAGTGTAACATCAGGTGTTATGGAGTATCCCTTTGGTTGGTTTAGGTCAGCTGCCTTGGCGATGTCCCCTCCCCATCACTTGCCCATCCCCAGCCTGCTGGCTCTTGGGGGCTTGGAAGGAGTCCTGATGCTGTGCCAGCACTATGCAGCAATGGACACAACACTGGAGTGATACCAGTGCTGTTCCAGCTACGAGTGCAGAGCACAGCACCGTGTGGACTGCTGCAGGGAAAGGTGACTCCATCCCAAACAGACCCAGTACCCCCTCCCCCCTTCTGCTCGATTTTGCCATACTTTCTGCCTATTTAATAAAATATATGCACGTTTGAATTAGTAACACTCTGACAAATGCATCTGATTCAATTCATTTTATTACCAGAAACATGTAAGGGGCAAAGGAGGTGCAGGTTATCGGAGAATCTGACCAATGGTTTACTTGCTTCTTCTGGTCAGACTGTACAGCAGTACTTTGGCATGCAGATGTGGAGGCCCCTTTACTTCACTCAGACTTTGCTTGTACATGCTACCAGATCTCATTTCTGTGAAAGAACTGCTGATGCTCTGCCTGATTGCTGCCTGAAACTTAGGCCAAAGCATTCAGGTCTCAGCACATGGTAACATGGATACAGTAATCACCAGTAATCTCCTTGGTATACAACTTTTCTGCTGCAGTTTCATTTATAAAATGTCAAGTAGTAGAAGGGAGGACAACGTAGAAGAAGCTGGTACAATATTTAAGCTTATTTGTTCAAAGCTGTTCTGCAGTTAATAGCAGTGCTTTTTGAATTACAGGCCTCTGTCCCTAGTCAACATTGACTGTCAGAATACTGCAAAGGGAACTTTGAAATGGTGTTGTATTAATCTAAAGCATCTTTAACTGAGTGTTCAAGAACAGACTTGTAAATCTGCATGCTCATATTTTGTGCATTTAAGGTTACTCATGAGTTGAAGGAGAGTTGCAGGATGGGGTAGGATTAAAGCACAAGCCTCCCCACTTAGGTAGATGCCTTACAGAGTAGAGTCTCGCACCACTGCAAATTAACTTTATCACTTCTGGTCATATGGATGGGCAAAAAAAAAAAAAAAAAAACACAAACCAAGCCGAACATAAAATACACGTTCCCAAAGAAGGGATAAGTAGGGAGACAAGCCTATATGTATATATTTACATATAGATAGATAGATAGATAGATGGATAGATACAATATTCATTAAGGCTCACTTTGGAAGGCTGAAATTGAACCTCAAGCATTGGAACCCAAACATCAGAAAAACATTTATACTTTTTCTCTATTAGGAATAAAAAAGGATATAAAAATGCCTATTGCATTGGTAAGGAAAAAAAAAAAGTAGTCTTTGCATACCAAATTGTACTTTCTGAATCTGCTTGCCTGATGACCTTAAGCAGGTGATACCACTAGGCTGAGCTAGGAAAAAGTGTAGAAGATCCCTAGTAAAGATGAACAACAACTAATGCATAAGCTAGTACTTCTTAGTTAACCAGTATTGCTGCAATGTACAGTCAGAGCTAAATGATGTCCCCATTTTCTTATTTTGACTGGAAAATGAGGCAAGCACACCGTAACTGGGCAGAAGTGTGGGGACATGCTCAGAGAACTGATTCCTCTTTCCCCTCTGTAACATACCAGAGAGAGCAGGGGGCGACACTTTTTCAAGGTTGCTCCATGCTCAGTGCATGCATCTCCACAGTTTTCTTCAGACCTAACCATGCCTGGCATGGTGCCTACAAGTAAAAGAAACACCACCACACTGGCTCTTCCTGCCAGAAGGTGCATTTCTGCAGGTAGAGGAGCTACATCTCCTCTTGCACTGTGATATATCTAAGGGTGCTTCTGATGCTTGACCTTGAGGACAAGATAATTTTCTCCTTGCTGTTCATCACCTCAGGCATTAACAACAAAACAAATTGTAGTGTAAAATCACCTCCCATTGCCCTATGCAAAGGGACTGTGGCAAATTTGCCATATAATCTTGGATAAGGTATATAGACATATGTAAGTCTTAAAATAAGTACAGCATTTCAAGAAAAACAATATTTTATGAATTTTGCATGAAGTGATTTCAACTGAGATCACCGATCTCAGTGCTTTAGTTTAATCAGGCCTATGCACAACAACAGCAACTACTCACAAAAACGCTATTATGCAACTGACAACCACGCATCTCCATCAACAGCAAAGGTAACACCACTAATATAAAAAACTGACAGTTCCTCAAATTGTTTGAGAATGGATTTTATAAGGATGCTTACAGCTTTTCTAGTATTAGTGGAAGAATTATTTAACATTTCAACTGGGGTTTAAGGATGCTCACCCATAAAAATTCAAATTTGGATACAAACTGCTGAAATCTCGAACAAGATCTACAGTAGCATCTAAATTCACTGTAATCTAATTAACATTAATAAAAGCTATTTACATTATTATTCAGATTAACATTTAATGCATTTACCTAAAATGAAATCATTGATTTCAACACAATGCTTCAAAATTGTAATATTAATAAGCATCTGGAATACCTCTTCTGAAATATTTCTTTCCCCTTCCTTTTCAGTTAATAAAACATAGGAAGTTATCCAAGTTACCCAAAATTTTCCTGAGGGTGCAGCAGACTGCTGTGGAAGAACACTAGCCATACCACACAAAAGATCACTAGGCAAGTGAATTTTCACAGCAGCCAGAGATGGAAGTCATTTTAGGCAATGGCTCACTGGTCAGAGCCCTTGACTGTAGAGGAGGAAATCCATCTGCAAAGTCATCTTCTTCCCAATTTAAAGTAGAGACCTGAACCATGTTTCCTGATCACTACTGACTTCATCTATATTGATTCTGAGAGAAACATCTCTCTCTTTCTCCATCAAAACCGTTCCAGTGTACGTTACGTTTCTTAATAATTTCTTAATTGAGGATAGGTTGGGGAAGAAGCTCTGCAGCTCTCCTTAGGCCAGTCTTTCTCTCTTTGAACACAGAAGAGCCAGCTTCAATCTTTAATGAACAGTCTGCTACACCAAGTGGAAAGCTTCAGCAACCACAGCGAATGAGGAACACTCCCAAAAGAGTTACTCAGTCAGCAGCCTGGAGCTTAAAGCACTGAACAATGAGAAAGGGATCTGAAAACAAGTCTTCATCTCACTGGACAAGTGCCCTGGTATTCATATTGAGCCCAGTGGGATTATTCCTTTTACAGAGGCAGCAGAGGAGAAATACCATAAATCAGGATATCAAAGAAGACCATTTAATTATGAAGCCCCAGCCCTTTCTTCAGAATTTCCTTCTGGCTTGCTTAGGTTGACTTCAGACAAGTTTATGGCTCTGGGTGAACCCTTTTCTTGGTGCCTCAGCTATACAAGGAGTCCATAGATCAATATTCAGTTATTAGGACTCTTGTTCAAGGCAGACTGTTTGAAAAGTTCCTCTGAAAAGTTATCAACACAGAGCCCTAATACACATGCAGTACTGAATTAATTACATTAATATGTATTTTTTGTCATGTACTTCTAGAAGCTTTGCCAACACATTGTTGAAACCTCTGAAACTCTGCTTTTTTATACTGAGGGCCCCAATGTTGTTATCGGGGAGAATGTTTTAATTCTTGGCAGACCTGAACTAGGTGCTATCTGTTTCAGTCTGAATTAAAATCTCTACTAAAAGGTTATCATTGAACATGCAATTTGTGAACTATTTCAGAAGTTGAGCCAGTTGTCCCTTCTCCTACCCTATGCTCCAAAGCAGTAGCAAGAAATTCAGGATTATTGCTGATATAGGTTATGTATATGCTAGTAATATATTTCTTAAAGAACTTCTTAGTATGTCAAATGACACTTTGAAAGACTACACGAAGTTCTGTGACACAGCAATTTGCCTAAGAGGCCACTCCAAATATATCTTGAAGCCTCCCTCTCTCAACAAAAAAGAATTACTTAAACCAACTAACTTCATAGTATTCAGCACTCCCATTTTCTCGTTTGTTTTATGAGGAGCCAGTGCTTGCCTCATTTGGTCCCTACATTCTTGCAAAATGCATGGACGGTAATGACACCAGGAATACACAGCCCCTCCTGGGTAGCCCCTGCCCCATCAGCTTGTGAAAGCACAGCCTGGTAAACAGCCATTTTACCCACCCTGTTCATACAGAAAGTCAGCTTAGAGGGAAGGGGAAAAAAAAAAAAAAAACACAAACCCTTCAAGACAAGAAAAAAAGACTTAGTAACTGACACAGTAATAGGAATAAATGAGGACAACTGCCAGCAATAGAAAGAGCCTGTCAAAAGACTGCAGTTAAGCTTTACAGTAGTTTTTACAGTACCTGAAGGCTCACTATGCCATTAAGTCTCTGTAGAAGCTGAGAGGTGCCAGGGCAGGAACTGCAGAGCTTGAAGCTCTCTTTTTTCCTCTTCCCTAAATAACATAGGGGGATGAGCCCAAAGCAACAGGCCCACCTGGTGCACCTTCAGGACAAATACAACTAGGACAGAGGGCATTCAGAGACCTACCTATGCAGGTGCAGTTTGAGAGAAAAAGGCTTTTCTCAGTCCTCCTAAAAAGCTGAATGATCAGTCCTTTGGCCTCTCTCTTTTCTTGAACAACTCTAGCCTTTTCATCTCTTTGATCCCAACACCTGTACCATCTGCTTGGTGTTACACAGAATGAAGAAAATAAGAGATGGTTTCACTGTATAAAAAATGAAGAAGGGAAATATTTACTTTTTAAAAGTTATCATATCTTTATGAAAATTTGAAAAGAAAGTTCATTCAGGAGAAGGAAAGGCTGTGCTAACAGCTTGGGGTTGATTTTTTTTTTTTTTTTTACTTCCACTTCAAAGCACTTTTGAAATTCAAATACCAATTCAGAATGGCATAAGTTACAAATTTTCACAAGTCAAGGTTCATTTTCAGAGATGTACCCTATCAAATTTATATGTAATTAACCAGTATTTTTTTCATATGCGAGTGAGAAATAAATTAAAATTTGGCATGATATTATAACTTTGTGGGGGAAAAAACTGACAGTATTTGAGATCCCAGCTTTCCCCTAATCAATGCTGTGCGTTACACCACCTTTAAATCTAGACACAGACAATCATGTATTTGGCATTTTTAATGTCATGCACATAATGTTTTCACTTCTCCCATATTATGTCAGACATGCAGAGAATCCTTCAGTCTCCTACGAGATTCAGGGTGGTACTCCACCAATATTTTGGCACAAACGATCATTTACCTATCAATAATTCTCATCTGGTAGATGATTCCTTCCACACATGTAGCAGATCACAAGGTAGTAAAGGACTGGTCCCAAGAGAAATATATTGGCATCCAAATGTGGTTTGTTTGTTTCTTAAAGAAAGCACTACAAGGGGACCCTTGGGGCAGTTCTTGAGGTCTTCTGCAAAGGTAGCACAGGTATGTCATAGCATCCAGAGAAAACTGCCCAAACAATGGACAAGGGGTGCATGGAAATTCCTTCTCAATTACTCATCTTTATGTAACACCCATCTAAGAACACTAATAAAGATGTGGGGACCACCAGTATTTATAAAGTGATTGTGGAGCCATGTGGAGAGATCCTGAGTGATAATTCCTCTTTGCAACAGGGCTCCCAAGTATAAACCCGTCTTCTTTGGGCAATTTCTGTGTACCAAAACACAATGTACTTATGAAGAAAAAATAAAGGGGGTGGGGTGGGGAAGAGAAATGTCCCTATCACAGCAAACAGAAACAACAGCAATGCTAGGAAATATGCTGCTAGAGGGCAGCACATACACATACTCCTAAAGCCAGATAGAAAATAACGTGGAAAACATGAAACCTAGTTATTAAAAATCTATCAAGCTTTATTTAGTTTTAATCACCTGCAAAGGCGATATAGGCGATATAAATATTAATATAAAATGTTTCTTCATGATATGGCATCTATTGCTGGATTGTACTAAGACCATAATATGGTGGATCTGGTATGAGAATCCAAGATGAGCAGACAAGCACTGAAAGGAAAACAGATTATAGCAACCAGCTCTCAGAACACGATATTATGAAGACCAAGAAATTTTCATCTCAGGTAGCAAAAATATTAACACTCAGTAGTGGAACAGAAGTAGTGGAATAGAAGACAAAAATAAGCCCACCATGAAATAAACCAAAGAGATATTTTGCCAAGAAGTATCTAACTTCTTTTTCACTTTACAAAATACTTTGTTTTTTTCCTAATTTCCTTAAATTTCTCAAACATCAGAGCAAGCAGCTTTCAGCATAGCAACTGAGAGCTGCTTTGTGATGTGATTTGAAATATGATTTTTTTCCCATACTCCCTTGCTGAAACTTATCATAAAATCAGGAAAATCTTACTTATATTATAAATTGTTATTGCATTTAAAAGACTACTAGACTATTACTTAAGAATCACCAGTGAGACAGAGTTCTGCACACATTCTTGCAGACAAAACATCACTTATGTCACTGATCATCAAAAATGGGTGAAAGAGTTCATGAATACCATCAAAGTGTTCTGATTTCTGTTTTCAAGATGATTTTGTACTTGTTCAGTTCTGGATTTAACCTTGTTTCCTGAAATCATTTTTGATTTATAAAGACAGTTCTACATTTTTTTTAATTATTATTATTATTTTATTTTATTTTTTTAGTATAGAACCAACTCTACTGGGAAGCAAATCTTACATTTCCAGAAAATCTAGGTTATTCTAGCCAATAATCGATCCTCAGCATTTTATACAATAACACTGTTCACTTATTTACTTGAAATAAGTAGAACTACCAGTATAGCCCTGTTGTTAGTTGGTTTGTTTTAGACAAGTTCCAGAATAAACAATGAAACTAAAATATCAAATTGCAGTTTCTGAAATCATTTTGTATCTCTAATTACTTGTGCGATTAGCATGAATAATTAGAACAAGATGGACAGTTAGGACTTCCAGAATGACTACAGATCTCTGAAAGAAAAGGTAAAGGACATGGGAGCCAAGGCAATGATACTGAGCCTGCAGGTGAAGGGGGAAGAGCTGGACACAAGTGGATGCACATTGTGAGTTAATAACCAGCTCTGCAGCTAGTGCTACAAGTACTGCTTTGGCTTTTCTGGCCAAGGACTCACCTTTCAGGGAAAAAAACTAAAAGATGGAATCCATTTGTAAAAGTAAGATAAGAGCAGCTTTGCCAAAAGCCTTGCCAACCTGGTAGGTACATTTGGGAACACTGAAAACAGCTTGCAGTTAAGTGAGAGAACGGAGATAAAGGGAAGCTAAGTTCCTAAGAGCTCTCAGGAAGGATAAAAGAGCTTAAAAGGGGACCACCTCACACACTGGTACACAAACACACACAGCCTGGGAAACAAATAGGAGCAAGCAGAGCAAATGCATAACTGTGGCTTTGTTGGAGTACCTTTGACACCACAGTTCACAGGGCCACAGCTCTACAAAGGATGGATAAAGACAAATAAATAAACCAAATAAATCCAATCTCCTGCAGTCCTGTTGCATATGTGAAGAGAAAACCTATTTTAAAATATCAAAATGAGTAACTTGGAAAGAACTGTGGCTTTGCAATATATTCAACTTTGCACTGAGGTATCTTGATACTCTCTTAATCTTCAGATTTTTGCAGTCAAATATTTATTTTTCCAGTATTTCCCCATATCTGATTCAACTTAGCAGTCAAGAAAAGCTCATTCCTAAGCTTCATTTCATGCTGAACAGTTATATTTTTACTATGACTCACCAGATTTTCACTTTCAGGAAAGCAGGCTAACATTCATGAATTTGCAAAGGCATGTTGTACCCAACTTCTGATTAGGACTAAGCAGATGTTACTTCTGTGTCCATTAAACTGCCTTTTTTTTAAAAAAAAAAAAAAAAAAAAGCTTTATCAATTTTAATTAACGTACACTTGGCTTTGGAATCAAAATGCCACAATATAAAATGCATCAAGATTTTGATACAAGTGATATTGGTAATGGAACACAAACACAATCTAATGCTATGTGAAAAAAGTTGTGGTTTTTTTTTGCCCTGACATTTTGCCCTGAAGGGGTCCAAGCAAAGCAAGTCTCTGATCAGGGTACTCACTGCTGATTGTACTCTCTATTCTTCCTGGAAAACACAATTCTCAGTACAAGCGGTGAATTAGAGTTTAGGCATAGCGAAGGTAGAGAAATGATTTGGGAAACTGGAATCCTTTCTTAATCCTCTAGTAAGAGAAAGCAGGCATCTGAAAGTTTTGTTATGTCAGTCAGGGAGGAAGCACAGTATTACACTATACAGGTAATTCACACCCTTTTTTCTCAAGCCCATAGTGGCAGTTGCATTGAAATTTTTCTACAACTGGAAATTAACAACTCAGTAGGCTTTCCTGGCAGGTAATTACACGAGTGGTGAGATGCCACCTGACTTTGAGAATCCTTTGCTCATCTGAACAGAACTGCATGTACCATTTTCTTATTGCAAAGGAATACTGAGTAGACTAAGAGAAAGGATCACTCTGAATGAGCACAGGAGATAATTTCAAAGCATTAGGAAATGCTTAACTTTTAAAGATTTGCTTTTTAGGGGCATGGGGAAGGGAAGAGTATAAGAAAGGGGAAAAGGAATTTGCTTACATTTCAAGCTTAAAAATTACTGATTCAATTAAATATCTAAATTTGGAGATTCTGAAACATACTGTACAGACATATGCGCTGTCAGCTGCAAACTACTCCTACGGCACTAAGAGTTGAATGCAGTGCCATATGTTATGCCAAGATTACTGATTTTCATTAGATGTGAAAGAAGATTACCAATTTTAATCTTCATTTTCAATCATTATTTTATTTGGCAGTATAAACGCAATGATGACAGGTGGTATCTTGATTCGACCTCTGAGCACCTGCTGCAGGTATAGAATCATAGAATAGCCTGGGTTGAAAAGGACCTTAAAGATAATCTAGTTTCAACCCCCCTACTCTGGGCAGGGTTGCCAACCACTAGAGCAGGCTACCCAGTCACATCCAGCCTGGCCTTGAATGTCTCTAGGGATGGGGCATCCACAACCTGTCTGGGCAACCTGTTCCAGTGCCTCACCACCCTCTGAGTGAAGAACTTCCTCCTAATATCTAACCTAAATCTCCCCATCTTAGTTTAAAACCATTCCCTCTTGTTCTATCACTATCATCACTACCAACACATGTAAACAGGTGTTCCCCCTCCTGTTTATATGCTCCCTTCAAGTACTGGAAGGCCACAATGAGGTCTCCCCAGAGCCTTCTCTTCTCCAAGCTAAACAAGCCCAGTTCCCTCAACCTTTTTGCACAGGAGGGGTGCCCTCCGATCATTTTAGTGGCCCTCCTCTGGACCTGTTCCAAGAGCTCCACATCCTTCTTGTGTTGGGGGCCCCAGGCCTGCACACAGTATTCCAGGTGGGGTCTCACAAGAGCAGAGTAGAGGGGGACAATCACCTCCCTCTCCTTGCTGGCCACCCTTTTTTAATGCAGCCCAGGTCATAGTTGGCCTTCTGGGCTGCAAGCACACACTGCTGGCTCATGTCCAGATTCATGCAGGGCTGCTCTCAAGTTGTTCTTCTCCCAGTCTATATAAATACCTGGGATTGCCACAGACCAAGTGCAACACCTTGCACTTGGCCTTGTTGAACCTTATTAGGTTCTCATGGGCCCACTTCTCCAGCCCATCCAAGTCCCTCTAGGTGGCATCCCTTCCCTCTATTGTATCGACCGCATAGTTTGGTGTCATCTGCAAACCTGCTGAGGGTGCACTCGATTCCACCATCAATGTCATTGATAGAGATATTGAAGAGCACCAGTTCCAAGACCGACTCCTGAGGGACACCACTTGTGAACAGCCTCCACCCAGGTACATTCCTTCTCCATTTCTCTCTTTCAAGTTTAAAGGGAAAAAATTAGAAACCTTGAGACTGAGCAGGCCCTAAGGATTTTAACTGGGCAAGAATAACAACCTCATCAATCACACTGGTTTCCTACAGGAAAGCTATGGAGGATAGCAACCCACACCTTATGGCTTTTAAAGAAAGAGATCAGTCTTTATATTAAAGCTGGAACTGTGTTAGTGCAGAACTTTTCCTGTACAGAAAAACAGGGCAATCCTATGAAAGAGATGGCATTCCCATCCATCCCTTCATACCTTCTGACTCTAGCAACAGGGTGAGAGAAGAATGGGAAAAATTTGAACATTGATTGCCTTCCTTTTATGCACACAGGGATGGGTAAATAGACTAGGAAGAACATGAAGACAAAAGTGCAGTGTCCCAGTTCCATGTCCATGCTGACTATCTACAGTATCACTCTGTGTACTGGCCCCATGAAACTTGCCAAAACCAATTTAATCCCATCCTTGAAGAAATGGCAGAGGGTGTGAAACAATGGTCAGAGGAGTTTACTCTGCTCCTGATGCTGCACAGTGGGTGCTGTCCTTGGTTGGAGAAGTGTGAGAAGTTGCAATTCCACTTAATTTTCAGATACCAGGCTAGTGTCATAGTTTTTGCTTTATTACCTAAGGAAGATTGAATTCTTCAAACTGTTAATATAAGGAACAAAAATGATTACAGCAGGTGGAGCATTCATAATGACTTATTTTGCGCTTCAGCAAGTAACTTCCAGTTTAAAAACAAACAAACACACAAGAGGAGAACCTAAGATCACAGTAAAAGGATTACCTTCCCAAAACCAGCCACCTGTGTAGAGACTGAAAAGCAATAGTGGTTCAACAGAATGGTTCAAGGGAAGCATTACAAAGAAGTAGTGTTCCAGGAAGAAATAAATGTGAAATGCAGCTGTGAAAATGAAGAAGAGTTTTCCTGGGAGACAGAGGGTGATGGCCATTTTTTGGTGACACTGAGTTGTACAAGCAAAGAGGAGCTAGGTCTCCAGGGACAGCTGTACATCAAACTTCACTAACAGTACAGCTCTCCCCGCAGCAAAATGCTAATCTATCCATTATTGACCATGAGTACTTGCATGAATCCTTTATCTATTTCCACACCTGTGAGCATCTCACTATTTTTTAGGTAAGAGAAAGGCCCCCAAAGCTTTTAGTTTCCATTAGAGACAATGGCTCCCAGGAGCACAGAAAACAGCAGTGAATGACACTGTATGTATGTAGCACAGGTCACCAAATGCCAAGGACTGGCAATGGTCACATAGACACTGGCTCTGATAAAGCTACTCCCTACCCCTACTTCAGTAACCAACCTGTTCTCCCCGTTTTCTCCATCTTTGATGTTTAAAGTAACTTCAAGCAATGAAACATATGTAATTACATTTCAGTTTGTCACCAGCCCAGAATAATTCACATAGTCTTCTCATGCTACCAGATTAATGGCTTTCACTTTCCCATCTCTTCGCACTTAAACGAGGTGAACAGTTTCTGTAGTTGGATGATCTGCCTCCTTAGTATCATTTTCTTTCATTTTATGCAAGATTTAATACATTCTCCATTTACCATTTCTTACGAAGTGTTATTTCAATTCACACAAAATAGTCTGCATTTTAGAATGCCAAGACAGCAGCAAACGATCACATTTTCCTTATGGAAAATTACTCATGTAGCACCTGCTAGTGACACTGAATGCAACAGAACACACATCTACAGGCTTTTTATTTCTTGATTTTCTTTCCAGCTCCTCAAGGTGCCTCAGTTAATCATATTCTGACAGAGCAGCACCAAGTTATGAAATATAACTGTATATCTCAGTTTACCTTTTGAATCAAAATTCACTTTGTAATATGGCAGAAGCATAACTGCTGTAAACTGGACTCGCTATCAGGGCCCAGTTTATAGTATACAAAGGATACTGTTAGCCAATAGCTGGCAGTGCAAGGTCAAATACAGAGATCACTGGGCCGTGAAGAGGCATTTATTCCATTTGCTTAACACCACGCTGAGCTTCTAGTACCTACTGGAAAGTGGCATCCCCTTTTCAGTACAGCTTGTGCTAGCTCTACCACTGTGCAACTTAATTAGAGAGTAATTCTGCATGAAATACATGAAATAGCTCTTGAGGCTCAGGCAGGACAGGAGCACAGGTAGGTCAGTAGTTCCTGTTGCATTTGCAACGCCAATGATGGCACAGCTATAACCAACCCCAAAATAACACTGCTTGAGCAGCACTAAGCTTTCTAGTGGGAACTGAATTATTCTGCACTCTTATTTTACTTGTCATCATGTGATGCAGGGCAAATATTTCTATTCAGCATGTCTCTGGCTGTTAGATCATTAAGGTGCCTGCACGTTTGACATCTCAGAGATATATCATTTCTAAGAAAGGTGCTATTTTACACAAATATGTATGTAAGACATGCACATGTGTGTACATACGTAGGCAAAATGCAACCCAAGACATACATGGCCAATGTATCTGAGCTCCTCCTGTTCTCTCAGTGCAGTGAGGTAAAACTCAAAACCTGAACAGCCAAGAGCAAAGAGACAGGAGGTTGTTTGCTGTTTTAAAAACAATAATCTAGCTGGATTATTTTGTTGAGTTCTCTATTTCAAGGTTGTGAGAAGAGACTAACAGCTTGTTCAGTGGCCTGGAAATGCTATATGGAGTCCTTGACTTCCGGGAGTCTAATTCACACAAAGGCCACTTTGGTGGTGGTGACAAAAAGGCATTACTTCACAACCACTCATCAGTAACCTGTGCAAAAGGAGCTGATGTCCAAAGCCTACCTACAAGCACAAGGGATGGCTGCATCGCGAAGTCCATATTGATCACACAGGAGATGCCACACACTGCACTAGCTAAGGAATGAAACAACCCTACAGGCAACTCCTTCAGGTTGGAACTGGGGCACCTCAGCAAGGAATTACCCTGCCACTTCCCTGGTCTGCTGCACAAGAGTCTCATTTTCTAGGACTGCATTTGAATAACCATTCTGATTTTGTTTTGCTTTAAATAAAGCACACACTGTATACTACTTCCTGATTTCCTCCAGGCATGAAAGCAGTCCAGCAGAATCACAGAATCATTAAGGTTGGATAGTAACAGATGAAGCAATTTTAAGTATTTTTAAATCTTCTGGGCAGAATGACTGGAATATTCATTTGAAGTAACAATTATACACACATTTTCTAGCAGAGATGACTGCATGAACAGACAACAAAAGTGTTCCTGATTCTCACAACCATATCTGTTGAGTCACGCACAGAGAGGGAAGACTGTCAAGTATGTTTTTAAGACAGCTATCACTGTCATATTCCCTGTGAGAAGTATTAAAAGTACAATATTAATAGCAATAACAGCAATTGACCCACGGGTATTATGCCTGGATGTAGTCACAGAGGCTTGAGATCTGAAGAGTTTGGTGAGTGATACGTTAAATATTTGTGCAGTACAGATGTTATCCCTTGGTTTCTATACTGAAGCACTGACTGCTTTGATTTTAGTGATTTGTCTCTAGCTGCTAAACACAGTAACACCCACTATACCTTTGTAGTAAGATCTTCAAAGGACTCCAGCAAGTTAGGTCTGTTTTTTCTCTATTCAGCCTAATTCTAGCATTCTTTAATCAGCTTATGCTTTTCTGCATGGCTTCCCAGCACATCAGTTAAAGACAGATGCAAAGATGTTTTTCAGACAGGCTGGCCTACATGCAGAATATGGGATATGGCTCTTGATAGCGCTCCTTCATTTGACCAATTTAAAAAATGGAGCCCCACCCCAAACTTTCTAGAATCCCTCCAGTCTAGAGCAGTATGTTGAGTAAATCCAAAAGGATCAATCTACTCACTTCCCACCACTGTATTTCCCTTACTTCCTATGGACAGTCACAGATTGTGGTTATTGAGTCCAAAGGCTTCTGCTCCCTACACGCCTAAAGCTTTTTATCATCAAGTGGGGTATTGCACTAACCATTAACTCACTTTCACAGATGGTATTTACTCTGTAGCATCAGGTGGATGACACCCACGTTTCCTCATTCCTATTTTTAACTGTATTTACTTCTACTTCAAGGTAAAACAGTAATCTAGAAGGAAACAGTTAGTTGAACAGAAGAATGACAAATGTTATTTTTGTATCCAATGTGTTCTGTGTGCAGTGTTGCAGAAAGTCAAAATTCACAGCATCAATTTTTTCAATGGCTTCTCAGTTATCACCACAATCTGCTGGTGTTTTTGCCTAATTACTTTTTAATCAAAGTAAGTAACTGTCACTGTCTCCTTGACTTTCAGTTCCATGAAGACGGTTCCTCACTCAGGTCAAGTGAGAGCAGTCTCAGCACTGCCCTGACTTGTTCTTTGTGTAGTCAGGGATGCATCCTCCAACTGGAAGGCATTTTAGCAAGTTCTACAAGCTCCTGCAGAGAAGGAATCAGCATAAATACCTCTAAAACACACACTAACTGGGAATTGGCACTGCAAAACTGTGTTTTCTGTGTGTGAAAGCTTTAACCAAGCCACAGCAGTCAAAGATTAGCTGCTTCTCTGCACTATCCCAGTAGCATAGAAGTCAGTAAATATTTGTAAACTGATTGATATATAATAATTGTATCACTATTTGGTGGTGGGAAGGAGGGACAGAGGGGAAAAAATAAATAAGTAAAAGACAGAGAAATGGAGATTGTATGCCTTCTGAAAATAGTCTGCTCCCTGCCATACAAGATGCATTTAACTACCATAGTTTCAGGGCTTATCCATGAATTCCCCTCATTAACATGTCATCCTCCGGAGTTTAAAAACATTTTGGTGCTGCAACAAATGAAATACAAGCACATTAAGTGATTCTTTCAACAAGGTCTGTGGTATTGTGTGGCTACTATTCAAATCACAAGTTCTTTGTATCTTATTTAGTAACAACCATATACTAACCAATAATAAATGTCACCGTACTCTCTTCACACCTACTATGGATGCTAAGGAAAGAGAACTTGGCAGCCAGTGGTATGGGTTTCATTCAGGAAGAACCAAGTTTGTTGGGGTTTCCCTGTCCAACTCATATGTTTTTTCCATCTTATGCTCATATATACAGCTCATTTTCCTGTGTTACACAGGATCATTCTGACAGTATTTCACATGAGTATAACCATGAGTTATAAAAAAAACCCACGGCATTTATTAAATGAATAAAGTTCATTTCTTATAGTGTTTCTTATTCTGCAATCCATTGTGTTTATTCACTTGCTCACTGATGCATATTTCATTAATTTGAAACAGACTTTCTAGTCATTGCTTCAAACAAAGCTCTAGGCCAGTAAAACATTTAAGCAAGTACAGAACAGAATTTTGGCAGTGTGGATAATCCTACTGAGAGAACTGAAGCAGAATCAGCAGTACCAGTAACATCTGCCCCCTGTGCAAAGTAAGAATGAAATAGGAAAAAGTTCATTCCCTATCCTCAAACATTTGTGAAACAATCTGCTTTTACAGTACATAACAATCACACTTTTCTCCAGGAAAGGAGGTTTTGCATTAATTGCCAGAAACTGCATGTCTAAAAATATAAGATGCAAAAAAGGAATCTTACGATACTGATGAAGTGAGAAGAATCTTAAAGCTTTGAGCTAGCTTCTTGACGGCAATAGAGTGCGCTAAGAATAGCAAATGAGTAGGAGTAGTCAAGACTGAAAAGTTTCTGAAGTGCTTTGCCAATTTCTTCACAGAAGCTCTTATTCAGGCTATCCGTTATGTGAGAATGTTAAATATTTAGTGTCTTGAAAGGTAGTTGGGAAATGTCTATTTAGCATTTGCACACCATTCAGTAGAGTAGCCACAACATTAGTAGGAACAGTATTTGTCTTAAAGTTGTTGACAGAGAATTGCTCTGGCTGTATCTAACTAACTCAACAAAAGGACATAGTGACACATCAGGCCAAAAGACACCTAGTTAGTGTCTCTTTCCACATGTATAGCAATGCAGTTGGAAAGGTGCGTAATAGAAGGATTAAAAAAAAACAACAACCAGCCATTGCTAGGCAGGAAAAAGAAGGATGCTTGATGTGTCAAAACCTACTCTGGCACAGCTCAGTCTGAATCTCTGTTCTCCAGAAGAATACACATATTATTACAGAAGCTAAATTAGTATAGCGAGCCAAATTCTTGACATGAGAAAGTCTCTTCATGAAAACCTGGAGTGAGCAAACCTCAGAACTGGTGCTAAGAACTTGTGGAGGCCAGAAAGTTCTACATCATGACTTCATTCTTTTGGCTTTCTTAAAGAGAAGCTACACTGACACTAGGGGTACCAGGACTCTAATACTACCTGAAGTCTAGTATACCACTCTTTCAAGAAGGTGAATTTTTACCTGATCCATGCATAGGACTTATTTTTGGATACATCAAAGGGAACTGGGATTTCATGGTCACAGGAGGGTTGGTGTGAAATCTAGCAACCGAATAAAACAACGGGCTTGATTAAACAAATAGGCAATTGCATAAGTAAGAATACGAACATTCACTTGCTCTGTAACGGGCATTTGTACATACAAGGGTTGCAAAAATAAGCTTGCAAGTGCAGTTTATATAGCTGTATTAAGACTAGGGTCATGAACATCTCTTAGGTTAGTGGGAGTAATCACTTGATAGTCAATAACTTTAAAAAAGCCATACATTTGTTTTCTCTTAAAACTTGCTCTGAACACCAGTCATTTTCAATCTGGAATAGATCTCCTCCTCCGTATCCTTGTCTGCATCTGAAATTTGCACTTGAAGTTCAGTATGTCATAATACTATGGCTACTATTTGAAGACCTTTATGAAGCTCCATTACGTCAGGACTATCACACAGCAACATCCATATTCCCTGAAAGCAAGTGAGTGCATTCGCTACATTACCACACTTCACACAAACCATGAATAAAGACCTGTTGAGAGACCCAGATCCTGCATGCCATACAGCTGACTGCTAACCAGATCCAGTTCAGACACTTCAATAGAACACAAGAAAGGTAATTTTGTGTGGATTATTTTTGATTGGCAGCATCAACAAATGCTGGAGCAGGCAGGGATTTCACATTCTTTTAATTCTGCTTGAGTCACTAGTTTACAGCTTTCTGCAGACTTGCATTTGTGCACCAATTCAAATTGTCTTCTGATATTTTATTGAAAATGCTCAGTCAGAAGGGCTGTTTTCTTTCCTGCTCATGCCCTCAACTCTGCTTCACTTAAACAACTGATTCCCCGTAAAAAACTTGTTATTTCTTGTCCATAAGAAACAAAATGTTTCAAGAACTCAATAGGTCTGTGGACTTTCCAGCTCTACTTTTGCTCTGAACTATGGCTACTAGAAAGCTTGACAGCATCAGTGATAACACTCAGACCTTCCATTTCCAAAACAAAATGTCCTTTGGGTGCAGGAGCAATGATGTTCCACTGAGTAGCTCTAAGCAGACACACCCTGGCTTCTAGGCTGATTCTCCAGTATATTCATTAAAGTTTTCATCACAGCAAGGCTTACACCTGTTCCTGTGTTTAAAGACAGTTAAATCAATTATATAAAATAATTATGTACAAGAAGTATTGTATTTAAAATCACTCTCCTTACACTTATCCTGGCAGCATTATGTGAGAATTTAGTAAAATATTCCTATACGCTGTTCCAAGGCTGTGAAACTGGACAACTTTCAAGAGTCTTGCTTATTGTTCCCAATGTAACCTAAAGTAATTTTAAATTTCACTTCATTATACTGCTAATATTTAAGCTCTTTCCTTGTCACCTAGAGACTTTCAGCACTGCCACTGTGGGAATCCATCATCTAGCATTTCTCACCAAATTCAGAGCAACAACTTGAGTCATCCCCATTCCAGTGAGTCACTCATGCCACTTGATATACATTCTCTTTAATTTTAAGTCACACAAAATCATGTGAGTGACAGCCACCAGCAGCCCTATGATTTTCTGGCTTCTGCATCGTTATGTCTCTGTTGTTAGCACTTCTTAGTGCTCAGAAGTCTTCGCTATGAGACAATTGTAATTAACAAAGTCATTTCTATTAACATTATAAAAAACACAGTCCCTTTACATGCATACAGAAAAAAGCCTTACTACCTGAGAATATCAAAGCACTGCATAAATGCTCATAAAGAGTTCTCATGGTCATCACAAGGAATCAAACATGCAGGAGGTTTCTACAGCTGATGTTTGAGATCCGTTTTCAGAGACTGACAACCATACCAGCCCTACAGAGGCACCTTTTAATATTGCAGAGAAGTCTTCTAAGTTCTTTGCTTGTGACAAGTCCTACTGCCTTATTTCTTGCTATTTTCAAGACAAAACAGGGAAAATAGTAAATATGTGGAACTGACATCCAAACTACTTGGCTTGCATGTCAGGGAGAGCATATCCACAGAATCATCTAGGTTGGAAGAGACCTCCAAGGTCACCTAGTCCAAACTATAACCTAACACTAACCAGTCCTCCACTAAACCATATCACTGAGCTCTACATCTAAATGTCTTTCAAAGACCTTCAGGGATGGTGACTCAACCACTTCCCTGGGCAGCCCATTCCAATGCCTCACAACCCTTTCAGTAAAGAAGTTTTTCCAGATATCCAACCTAAACCTCCCCTGGCACAACTTTAGCCCATTCCCCCTCGTCCTGTCATCAGGCACATAGGACAATAGACCAATCCTCACCTCACTACAGCCTCCTTTAAGGTACCTATCTCCTTCTCAACTTCCAGCACACAACTAAGGTTTGTCTTCAGTGCCTTTTCTCCTGTCTAAGACCAGGACAGGAAAATTGTCCTTTAATCAGCAGAGGATGAAAGATGTATCAAAGTAGCTGGGAAGTAGAGCCAGGCATCCTTCTCCCTCTACCTAAAGGAACCTATGCCCCTCCATATGAGAAGGGCTTAAGCGCAAGGCTTTGGTGTTCTTATTCATGCCCAGTGTGAAAGCAGGAAGAGGGGCTTATATCAAACCAGATGTGCTGGCCTGGGGAGCCAGATACCAGCTTCAAGGTGGCCACTCAGAACCAAAAGTAAATGAACGAGGAGGAAGGGCTTTTACACACATATAGAAGACATGGGTATAGTTAGTATCCTGACACCTACTTCATGCACTTGAGTACCCCATATAGCTCAGTCATGACTTCATCTTATTCCTTGCTTTATTCAGGCACAGGGATCTATGTCCTAGTGTCGGTTTCCCTCTGAGGATATTTTTGGCTCCTGGTACAAGACTCTGGTGAGCAGACACCATACCAACAGGCTACACCATTCTATCACCATACCAAGAGGCTACAAGGGAAACCGGACACAAGTGGATATGGACTGTCTGTTTACGTGGTTTTGTAAGATGGCAGGAGTCATGTTTACTGGAAGGGAGACACGATAGACTGTGATATCATGCTTGCACCAGAAAAAGATAGTTATCAGGGAATATGGCATGCTTAAACAAGTAGTAACATGCCAGTAATCTGCTTGTTATGCATTATCATAGCAATTAAACCAAAGACCTTGAGTTTCAGCACACAGATAGTTAAGGTATGAGACCATATCTGAGATCCTGTGTCCAGTTCTAGGGTTCCTAAGCTCAGGGTCCCCCAAGAAAGACATGGATATGCTGGAGGTAGACCAGCAAAGGGTGCCAAAGATGATTAAGGGCTTAGAGTATCTTTCGTGTGAAGAGAAGCTGATATAGCTGGGACTATTCAGCCTGTAGAAGAGAAAGCTCAGGGGGTATCTTAACATATATATCTGATGGCAGGTTGTAGAGAAGGTGGAGCCAGGCTCTTCTTAGTAGTAGCCAGTGACAAGACAAGAGGCAGTGGGCACAAACTGAAACAAAAGAAATTCCATTTAAACATATAAATAAATGATGGCATGGTGGTGAGGTCAAAGGTTCTGGAGTCTCCATCCAGAGAGATATTCAAAACCCAACTGGACTCAGACCTGAGCAACCAACCTACTGTAGTTGATGCAGCTTTGAGCAGTGCTAGACATCTCCAGAGGACCCTTCCCAACTCAACTATTCTGTATAAACAGCTTCTTTACTGAACAGAAGTAAATCATTATCCCCTGTGTAGCAATGACTGGAGAATATGTCATACAGGCACACTGAATAGTAGTCAGAAGTGGTGCTTATCTGTCAAAGATATTGGTAAACTAGGTCACTTTCTCAGCAGTCTTCCAGCTCCTGACAAATAGATGGTGTCACTCACAGTTGGACAGCCCCCAGCAGAAGATAATTTTCAGCTCTTACAATCTCACTGTTTGACTCAGGATTTCTCTAATTCCACAAACACGTACACAAATAAATATTTAAATAAATATTTAAATAAATAAAAAAAATGAAATACTGAAGAATCATTTGGTTTTGGTCATTAGCTGTCACTGCAAACTGTTAGAATGCTATTAGGCATTTTTTTTGTGATATACTTCAAAACAGGCTTGCAAGAGGAGATTTTCGGTATAGAGAGCAACTGTCTGCTTTTGGTCCTTTGGTCTTTCTCTTGAGCAAAAAATGAATAATCATCTATTTCAATTGCCCTTTTGTTCTTTCCAGGGATTTTTCCCTTAAGATTGTCATAAGAACACATAAGCCTTTCCTTTCTCAGTGCTCCAATTTAGATTTTGAAGTTGGTATTTGGGGACTACGGATGCGAATGCTTCCCATTTTTAGATTAACAACCTTGTTACCCAATGAGAATTACAAGAGTTTCCCATAGTCCTCCATGACTCTTTCACCTATGGTGTTAAAGGACAAATTCAGTGAAGTGAAACATGGGCAATGAAGGCTAACATTTTCACATACAAGCAATGTAGAACATGAAATCAGATATCTGCAAGACTAAGCTCAAAACCTGGCTTTGTGACCTAATCTCCCTCCAAGTCTGTTTTCATCACATCACAGATGCTTCATCCCAGAGAAAGCATGTGGATGAGGAAGAAAGAGAAAGGAATGGTTTAGTGCTGCAGTTGTTAAACCGGCAGTTCCCATATCATTAGCAGAGCACTAAGCACTTCACAGGCCTACTCCAATGGCTAAAAACCAGCTGAATACTACTTCATGTGTGTACCCAGAGGCCATTACTCCCCTCACTGGCAGTATCTGGGCAACCTGAAATAAGGGACCTCTATCTACAGCAAATGGAAGAGATGTCTTATCCTTTCCTGTCTTGCTCTCAACTGAAAGGAGGTGGCAATACACAGTGTTGAAGTAGGCCCCGCTGCACACACAAGCCTGAGCTTTGGCTTTCCCCTCAATCTCCAGACAATGAGACAAAGGTCCCACAACATCTTTTAAGTACTGAAATTTTATCACTGCTTAAGTTCTGTGTTGATTCGCTGGGAAGACCAAATAGCAACACCCTTTTCCTTCAGGTTCCTGAAGCTTCGGGGAAAAAAAAAAAAAAGTTGAGTAATATTTAGGTCACTAATAATTATTAGAAATGTGCTAGGAAAGTTTACTTTAAAATTTTTCAACAGTACTTTGGGTTACTGTAAGACGGGATTTACAATTTTAACTGTTCAGTGGTCTTTACTAAAGCAGAGATTTGATGACTAGCTCAAATAAAGCGCTGTTAATATTGCTTACTATTAGAAAAACACAGTCCTTAATCAAAATATCTGAAAGTCAGACAGTCTGCAGAGGGCTAAGCTAAGACTTTCCGAATGGTATACCATATACTTCTAAAATTACTTTTAAAATGTATTCTTATAGAAAGAAACAGTTTAAATGTGTTTAAATCATAGACAAAAAGGAATCTAATATGAAGAGACTCAAGTATAAATAAAGCATAACTGATCCGTAGCAACTAAAATACGTAAAACATAACATCTGCACAGAAGATAGGACTTATCAGAAACTGAGTGTTTATTTGAGCTTCCACACGAAAAGAAATTGAATTTAAAGGGTGGTGAGGTTCTTTTGTTGTTGTTGTTTTTGGTGGTGGTGGTGGTGATCATGGGGGTTTTTGTCTGTTAGTTGGACTCTTTTTTTTTTTTTTTGTTTGGTGGCTTGTTTGTTTTGGTAACCAAACAAGGAAATCCCTAGGAAATTAGGAAATATGATGAATTATATTGCTGAAAACTTATAAAACATGTAAACTACATTCATCACTACCCAGTAACTGGAGAAGAAAAAGGACAACAGGGAACGAACACCTAAATTACTCAGCCAAAAAAGCACAGAAACACTTATCAATGAGAACGGAGCCAGTGAGAGTAAGTATGATATGGATGGCTCACTTGAAACAACTCTGAAGTCAAAATACATCTTAAATCTTAAAGGACAACTGTAAACACACAGGAAGCAGCATCTCAGATCGAATTCAGAATACTTAACTAGAGCTACATGCAACACAACTGGTGACTTGAAAAGCAGAGTAAGATTTAGCAGGAAGGACGCAGGACTTGAACATTTTCTTTATCATCTCCTTTCCTTTCATCAACCTGTAGACTACTGCAGGATTGACTACAGACTGAATTAACTTGAAAACTGAACTCTAAAAATCACCAGAAAGGATGAAAATGAGGGATGCATAGAAGCCACATGTAGCCTGTAGTCTTCTACATTAAGAAGAAAAAAAAGGCAGCAATCCAAACATCCTTAAAGATCTAACATGTAAGAAAAAATAAAAATAAAGAAATATAAATTTAGCTAAGGCATTCAATACTCATTTCACAAGAGATGTATCTGTTTTTCTTTAGACAACTGGCTCATAAAGTAGCAGAATACTTCAGAAAGCCACACAAGGACATCACTTCAATTTTTAAATGACTACAGGCAAATTTATGTTTTGCCACATGGAAAGTTTTGTCAAAATAGCTGTGTGTTGATATTTTCAGAGCATACTGTCAGTACAAATTATCAGCAATACACATTATCACAAACGTTCAATTACACTAAATATATGACTAATTCCTTATTTGATTGAATGGCCACACAAGCATTCATTCCCTAAAACTGGATTTGCTACACCTACAACAGATTGATATCTCAATTGTTTGAATTTGGTAACTTAAAAAAGAAGGTATTCCTTTTATAAAAACAGGTTTCCTAAAGGGGAGTTCGGTTTCCCTTTCAAATCTCTATAACAGGTTTCAAAAATGAAGCTCTCTTCCATTGTAGACCATTTTTTATTAAGGTCTGGTTAATTCCACACAAACAAAATTATGAAACAGTATGTTTGGCTTTAGTATAATTTCCAGAACCCAAGACCTCAGAAAGAAAAAGAATTCTCTGTAAAGTCATGCCCTTATGACACACTATGTAAATACGCACACACAAATACAAAAGACACAAAAACAAAAAGGGAGGAAAACTCTCCATACTCCATACAAATAGCTCAAGTCCTAGCAATGCAAGGATAAACCATGCTGAAGTGCAGCGAGCTGCAAGCGAGACCAGTCTAGCACTAGCACTACAGAAGAAAATCTGTTCAGCTTGAGCAATGTAGCTGGAATCGTCTCAATGACTCTCTCTCTCAAGAATTACAGTTAAGGTTAGAAAAGGTATTTCCCAATTAGAGTCACAGTTTGAGGGTTGGATGTATGAACAAGTGCATGTTTTTTCACATAGTGTATACCTGTACATCAAAACGAGGTCAAAATCCCAGTTTTTAGATATTCTTTCTAGTTTTCTTTTGTCTATTTGAATACTACTTTCCCATCTCAATGCAGTCCAATAAAATCCAAAATTAAGTACCATAAGAAGCACTGTCAAAAGAAATTAATAACATACAAGGCCGCAGTGTTTGGTGCTTTATGTAGCCAAGACAGACATACAGCAAGCAGCAGTGTTTTTGCTTTTAGCTGAACCACCAAAACCAAAAGGAAACCCACAAGCCACTATCCCCTTTCTTACAAATGCACTTGGCATACCTCTAAGCCTTTGAGAGTCTTTAAGTTGCTCCTTAGGGCAAACACTCATATTTCATTCACAAGGCTGATGAAATACAGATTAAAGTGGCACTCTTAATTGGCAACCCTACTGGCCAGACAAATGGTGAACTACTACTGATCTGAAACTCCAGTTTTCATTTCAGATTATCCTTGACCAAGTCATCAAAACCTGAAACTATATAAGCACGCTGGGGCTCTCCTGCAAGGCCACTGATTTCAGCAGTAAGAAGAATCAAGATGTTGTTCCTGTCCTGCTATTACACTGACCTGTTCCAGTAGAACAGCATCTGAATGGTCATGATCTGGGGTCTTCACAGCTTCACCTGTCATGTGTTAGCCTCCAGGCAAGGGAGTTGAAAGGTAACAGAGCAACACAGAACTATGTATGAACTGAGAAGTAATGAGTATGAAGAAAGACCTGGGCAGGGATTAGGTGTTCAAATGCAATCCAGAAAATTTAAGTGATGTTCATAAAGATTACTTAAAGGATTTTTAGTTATTTTGCTTGCTGAGAGGAAAAACAACTACCCTGAGACTACTTAAAAGAGACTTAAAAGAAGGGCTGAGCAAGATCTTGCTGATGCCATAGTCTGTAGGGTCTCTGTTTTCTGATATGCATTGGACAGCATTTTAATCAGGCTGCAAAATGCGTGACCTTCATCCTCTTTCAGTGGTGAGTACAACTGATGCAATGCCATCCCTGAGTCTGAATCACCCAGTAGAAGCCCAAACAAACCTAAATTACACCTCACCCACTAACAAATCTTACCTACAGACCAGCAAGGCAGAGGGTGGAAGAACCAAATTTTAACAAGAAGGCTTACATTATTTACATCTCCTTCTCACTGGGTCTATAGTAGCTTAGCTCAGAGGAGTTCCTTTTCATTGACACAGATCTAAACCAGAAAGGAAGCACTGATGCTTTTCAAACAGACAAATATTCTTGTCTTCAAGGGCTAGCTCCACAGTGGCAGCAGCACAGAATGGCATCACAGCAGGGAAGGCCTGAAGGGCAAATTTTTTCCATGACACATGTGCAGAGCATGGCTGGCACTGAGACACACAAGTGACCTTAACACACCTTGGGCTAGGCACCTAACCTGGTGGGACACACATCCCACACATCCCAGCTCAGCGGGGTCCAGACTGACTGCACAAAGAAAACAGGTCTTCCCATCCCATGAAGCAGAGAGGAATCTTCCCCAGGAGGCATGCGGCTAACTGCTTTTCCCTCCCACCTACCTGAACCCCCCAGCAGCAGTGTATCAGCTCTGTAGCCCCTACTCATGTGAGCAGTCCCACTGCAATGAATACAGCTGCACAAGACAGTAGTTCCTACTCAAAATCTGTCACCTTTAGACTCATCATAAAGATTATTATTTAAAATGGAATGCAGCAGTGAAGCAAGCAGCGAAAAGTCCTACATGGTCTCACCTCTGGGTTGCAGGTGTCTTTCTTCCCTCCTTTTCTCCCCACAAACTTTTTTTATTACTTTTTTTTTTTCAGTTGTATGTTCATGTTGCAATAAACCAAGGTAACTGTCAATAACAAATAGATGGTATCAATCTTTTTTTTTTTAGTTACTGTATTGGGTGTTTAGAAAATAAGCTGTTCTATGAACACAACAGTAGCAGCACATTATTCATTTTTTCCCCCTTATTTTCTACCTTTAAAGTTTTAAAAACCAGCTTGTGATTATTTATTACTGATAATTACTTGAAATTAGTTGAAAAATCTGTCATACTTTACATGCCAAGACCACCTTACCTTTTGCATCACACCACTAACTTTAGTCTTTCAGTTTCTGAAAAGCAGTTCCTGAGTAGGAAGGCACTACTTCAATTACTTGACACTTGACACTCCAATTTCACCTTCATCTCTTTCCAGAGTGCACAGTATTTGTGACAACATTTGGCTTTTCCGTTTCTTGGCATTTAGGATGCTAATAAATACTAGCCCCCCTGTTACCCTGTTAACTGCCAGATAATGCATCATCTGACAGTCATTAGGACTTTAAATCAAACCTGCAGAAATCCTGACCTCCACTATTTTATCACAGTTTTAGAAGAGCATTAATATTTGGAGTGTAAAAACCTTGAAAGTCTGGTTTGAACAGTGAAGAGGCTTAAGACAGAACATATTCCATGCTTCGTAGCCTGGGTTTGTCATCAAATCCTTCAGGGACACAGCCATTTGGGTGTCATTCCTTACCATTCCTCCAAGTCCTTCTGCCAGCAAAATACAATGTCCCAGCAGACATCCCAGTGGAGATCAATGGTAGCAAACAGACAAGAAATAGATATGAACGAGTCATGGCTGCCACACTTCCTACTGTTTTACTTTCAAATGCTGCCAAACAAGCCAAGAGTTGAAAACCCCAAGACATCAATAAAAGACAATTATTAAAACTACATGCAGGTCAGCCAGTGGAAAGATTTACTTCTAATATGCTTCTTGCTGGAAGGTCACTGATTTTTTGGATGTCACGTGGGCCACATTCTGAAAAACATACAGTCCTTGAAATCAGAATCTATCACTTCTGTCACTGCCTGGTAAGTCTGATCTAGGAGAATCCAAATCCTGTTTAAAACTTTCAGCATCTTGATTTGCCCAATGAAATGGACCTACCTGCTGTTACATCCATTTCATTTTTCCCCTCCTCAAATAAAGAAGATTCAATGTTTTGAAGATGTGAGTTGTTATATATGGAGTGGTAATTTGTGTTGAGAAAATGGTTGATATTAATAAAGAAGGGGGAGATTTGGGAATGTGGCCATGGGGGTTAGAAAGCCCAGTGGTTGATGATAACATTAGACTCTTAATGATGAGGCCAATAGGAATGTAAAAGAGTTTGGAGGGAACAAGGGTGATTCAGGAGACTCCATGCAGTCTCGGGTTTCTTGTTCTCGAGCCCTTAAGGCCTGGAAGTTTCTGGGTGTTTGCTGTTGCTGTTATTTGCAAAGTTGTTTGACCAATGAAAAGTTGTTTTGAAAAGAACTGCTGTGGAGAGAAGGGTATAAGAGGGGAGCCTGCCCTCAAGAAAAAAAAAAAAAATGCAACATGATGTGATGAAGTTATGTCACCAATAAAGAAGTAGAAAGAAGGAATGAAAAGGAACAGGCTAGCGGAACGGAGACCAGGACGGGAACAGGCACATTGATTGCCTCATGAAGATAGGTTCGGCCAGACTCAGCAAACTGCTCAGAGAAGCTCGTACACAAAGTCGCTGGAAATAGGCGCACTGGAGCTGGAAAGTAGCTCAAGCTGAGAGAAGCGGACCTGCGCACACAACTGTCTCTTGCTGGTAAGCAGCTGTGCATTATGGGGAATCATACGTCCTTAGGAACGAAGACTGTCCCAGTAAACTTACAGCTTATTCTCCTTATTAACAATCAGACAGTTTATGATCCTGAAATATGGGACCAAATTGAGGTCGAGGTGTGGGACTCTGCAACTAAAAACGACAACGTTGCAGTGGAATTGCTCAGCACCTGGAGAGCAATCTCTGAGGCCTTAAAGAGCCATGTGGGACCACAGTCAGAAACGTGTGGCTTGCCAGATAGTGAGGGAGCTGCGGGCTCCTTTACTGATCCGACTGCTACACCATGCGCCCCTCTGCTGCTACAGACATCGAAGGCTTTTGCTATTCTTGCCCCCTGGTGACCTGGACGTGCCTCTTGATCCAGGTCCTATTGGCCTTGAAAAGTAGACTCCCTGCACACCCAGTACTGTTTACTTGCCTTCTGTACCTTTTATAAGTATAAATATTACAAAATTCAGATTGAGTTGAGACTTCTTTTATAACATGAATCAACACTGGAAGAATCACCCTGTATTCCAAATGGCTAAAATAAAAGTGTTTCTATGCCTTCTGTAAATTTTGTTTGTCTAAGTATATTATTTCTCTTACCTTCTGATGAGCACAGCTAATTTCTTCTGCAATGATTAAAGAACTGTCACAGTCCTATATTCCTGAATTGTCCATCCTTTAGAAACTACAGCGAACAAGAGCTCAGACCTGATAAGCTGCTGATCCAGTTCAGTGCATCTGTTCCTCTGTATTAATAGCAGAGGTTCCAGCTAACTAAGCAGTGTCAACTATATTTTCAATATATGTAATTAATACTTATCTGCTAGCACCTATAGGATGAGAAACATGGGAAGCATTTTTTCCCCTTGCTGTTGCACTAGTGTACCAATATAACAATATATATAGCACATCAGTGTCCTCATTGGCCCAGAAAGTCTCCTTCTACCACAGGCACCCTGAAGCCAGCAACAACTTACTTTCCACAGAGCATCCTGAGAGCAGTAGTAAGGCTGAGGCAGGTGGCATCCCTTGGATTTAGTTTTTTTTCTAGACAAATACATACGTTTATAGGATACATCACATTGGCTACACATGCTCTGTGGAGATGCTCTTTGAACATCCAGAAAAATACACAGACTTACATGTCTTGTAAGGCACTTATTCCACAGCTCTGATGGGGTTGCTTCACATCTGGAGACCCCTGGCAAACCTTTTGTAGCCTTGGATCCTTTCCCTGCAGAGAAGCTGTGTTTGGGCAGAAACAACAAGCAACCCAGCACATCTGGAAACCATAAGCCTGCCTAACGATGCAGATGTTCAGAGGCTATATGAGCCAGCCACCCAAGTAACGTGGAAGAGGCCAGACAAACATCAATGGTATGCTACAATTAGGGATCTGGGGAACACTCCTGCCTTCCTACATCTGTGCATGTGTACCAGACACATCTCTGCCACGTATTAGGGTGCACAACAGACACACAATTGCAGCTGTCATTTCCAAGAGGCTAGTCTAGCAAACACTGAGCACCCAGGGATCTTTCTTGGATTGCAGACAATGCAGAGTTTAACAGCTGCAAGGGTATTTCTTTCATGAACGGTTGTATTTTGGTAACCACCCAAACATGAAAAATAACATCACAAACATGAGAAATAACATTTAAGAACAAGAAACGTAATTCAAATGCTTGCAACTCCTGTCTCCAGTAGTATATCAAACCAAGTAACAAACAACTTCATCAGTATTTCTCTCCCATGTCACTATTTCCTCCCTTTCCATTTAATTTTATACCCTTCATCACAGATGTGGGCATCCTCTTTCACCTTAATAAGCATGAATGCTGCCTTTGGCCGAGCTGAAAATGAGCATAAAAGCAGGGAAAGCATAAAGTTTTAAAGAACAGTTACGAATGAGAGCAGCAGGAACCTTTATTTGAGCTGATGTGGTACCATTTTCCCCTTTCTCTCCAATAAAGAAGGTGCTGAGAAAATAACAAGCTCCACAAACCAGATTCTCATTTGCAACTTTAAGACAGATTCAGGAATATCCTTCTGATATCTGTTAATGATGATCCTATATATATCAGTACTTCCCTGAATTTGGTCCATTCACAGTTCTGGTGAAGACAAAGCAGCAGATGGCTAGGGAATTCAGCTTCATTGTGATACAACATTTCTTTTTTCTATGTCTAAGTAAGGCACTGCAATAGAATATGAATGTATTTACCTGAAGAAGGATGCCATAATGGTGATCTATCAGAAGCTGGGTTATCTGTGTAATAGAAGCTCACTTTGCAGCAAATTTAAGTACTAACCACAATGATTGTCACACTGAAGCTCCTGTAAGGCATATTTCATTATCTTCCTCAAAGGGCACTTCAACTATGATACAGCAATTCTACCCCATAGAGAGGCTAATTAAATATAGCCATCTAGTTACTGTTGTACCACTAAACGGTAATTACACTGCAACCCTTTAAAAGTTGTTTTGGGAGATTCATGCTGATACAGTGTAAAAAGTAAGTAGAGCTTCAGGTAACTCTTTCATACACACTGGGGACTAAAAATTGTATTTTATAAAAGGGCCTTCGGAAGCAAACAATTTAAACAAGTAGGAAATCAGTTTGATCTGTTTTTGTTTGTTTGTTTTGTATTCAAGCCACTCAGAACTACTGTAGCTGCATTATAGCTGCATTAAAGGTATGCTTATTTGCGCACACTTTAAAACTGCATTAAGAGTACGCTTATTTGCTCATATTTAGTATCCTCTTCCTGCGGGGAAAGGGAGAAGAAAGAAAAGTAAATAAAAAATTACAGTGGCATCACTTTTACTTACTTTTGAGGCTTCCAGAAAAAAAAAAAAAAAGTTTCTAAGGTGAGGTGCACATTATAACAAACACATCATCATCACCCTCACAGGGTGAATCATGCAAGTACAGTGACAAGATATTGCAATTACAGAAATTTCTCCAAATGAGATGTATGCTTAAAACTTTGTTCCAAGGCCAACATGGTTTCAGAGTATTGTTCAGTCAGGATTTAAAAATGGCTTTTACTGGCTTTTATAGTCATTTCCTTAGCTAATATGAAGAAGAAAACAGATAAGTTCTTTTAGTAAAAACTGCTAGTTCTCCAACATCCAAACAAAAATTACTCCAATGAAGTCTTCAGAAGTGAGGACAAATACTTTAGACAGAGCACCCACTTTACCACAAGGACTTAAGGTAGGGGATTCCTAATGAAAACGGAAAAAATCAGAGGACTTTGACAGCAGCAAGTGGTTAGTACTCAGGTTTTAGTTTAAAGATAAGAATAAAAACTTTTATAAGATACATAAACACTTACACAGCTGCACCACAAAGTACAAAAGATCTAGCAAGAAAAAATATCTGTCTCAAAATATTCTGTGCATATAGGTTTAATAGAAACTCTTTTGGGAACTTTCTGTGGGAAATATTAAGAGACGTTAAATAAGAAAAATACAATCCTCTAAAACCCACTAATCAGGAAACGCAGAAAGATGCACCATTCTGTCCTAGCACAAAGAAGCATCTTTCTTCAGTCCACTCTTCTTTTCAAGGAAAGAAATACACCTTAGTGATTCAATCCACTTTGTCTGTTCTTCCCTCACTCCATGCATGCAATGCCTTCCATGAAAATGTCCTGATCATTCCCAAAATTTGGAGAGGGAAAATGTGGGTAAGTAAAATTTCTAAGCTCACTTATTCACCTCATTGGGATTAGAGAAAGACACGGTATCGGTTCTCTCTCCACCACACTCACCTTTTCTTTCTGAGTTCTAGGTCTTTTGAGTTTCTGCCTCTGGGAAAGGACATACAAGCAGGTTGGAGATGACTTTTCCTGAGTCTTCACGACACACTTGAAGGCAGCATAAGGACAACAGATATGTTTTTGTGTTCATTGAATCACATGTTGGTTACGAGGCCACACTGTAAGTAGGAGTAATAGCAACAGTAACACTTTTCTTCAGAGATAAAAAAAAAAATATACCAGGGATACTTCATTACAGTCCTGGATCTCCTTCTACGAGACCTATGTTAGCTAAACAAAGATATCAAAGTTGATGTAAGCTACTGAGAACACTTTTCTTGAGATCCAACCTACATTTGCTTAATCCACTTTAAACCTCTGCCCTAGAATGTAAAATTCTAATGGGGGTAAAACGCTCAGTTCCCAAATGCAAACCATCACCACATACCATTTAACAGGGGAAGTTGCATACACACTAATGGCTATGGTACACTGAAGCACTATCACACACATAAACCTTATCCATTAGTTTCACACAAGTGAACAAACAAGACCGAATGTATTCCAACACGGTGGCAAAAAATTACATGGGATGTTGGATTTTTTGAATGATATATCTTGCTAAAGCAACTCTTGATTTTACTATGGCTAATACTGTCACCATGTCCACTTAGCATGTGCCTCAATCCCCTTCCAACACTAATCTTTTTCTTTGTTATGAGCCTTAATGAAAGATAAGTGTCTCCTTATTCACTACACTGATAGCTAGTAAGACTTTTTATTCTAGTGGGCAGAGGGAAGAAAGGAGTTTAAAAGCAGGACGCATCTCTGGAAAGGTAAGCCAGCAGGTCCTGCATTCTGCTCCCTCTGAACACTAAGCACTATTTCAAATTGCAGTTGGCTACGGACACCAGTAAGCATCGCCAAGAAAAGCCACACAGAGAAACACAACCTGAAACAACTAAGAGGAAGGAGCAGCTAACTGCTCCTGACCTGCCTGCGACTGCCTTGGGCAATTGCAAGAGCAAGTTCACACTTTCCCCATGCTACCCACTGCAAGCCTTGCAACTCCTGCTGGTAGCAGACAGATCCCGCATGCTCCTGAGGCTGCTGACACCGATCCCTACGGATGTCTGGGACCACTGCAGGGAATGCTGCTAAAAATATGTTTCTGCTGCCTAGGGCACCATTAACTGGCAGCAGCTAAGCTCAGCAAGCCCTGCCATTTCTCAGTGGCACCCTGTGCTCTAGGCCACCTTAACCTCAGGGACTCCTTCCCCCAGTTTGCTAGCATTTCATACTACATGTTAACAAAAAGCTGTATTCCAGCTGTGTAATGATGTTTCCTGACCAAACAGTTCTCTTGCTCTCCCCTTGGGTCTCCTTAGCACTGACAGAGCTGTTGCACATGCTGCTTCCATTGGGAAAAGCTTTCAAGGTTGGGCCCCAAGGTCACTCAGTGATCCCTATCTTGTTTCCTTTCAAAAATAAACATTATTTATAAATTAATTTGTTCCAAAAATTATTGTTTGTAGCAATCTTATTGAATTAATTCCACAGAGTGACTTGTTCTTTTGAGCTTTGAGATAAGACTGAGTTACAAATCAGGCCTTATTGATTTCTTTTTGCCTTTCAATTGCACACCCCCATTTTGAAAGTTATCAGTTAACCCCATTTAATTTTTTATTATTTTTATAATGCTCAAAGATTCTGTTGTGCTTCCACACAGAGAAAATTAAAGTGATCGATTCCTGTCCACTTATTTTTGGCTATTTCAACCTAATGAATAATTGTGATAATTCTGAAACATACTTTTTTTTTTTTGAGAAATGTTCATCACGTTAGTGAAATCTAAGAAGTGTCCTCGTGACTAGTGTAAGTCATGAGGAATATATGCTGATGAACAAGCACGGTGATAAAACAAAATTAAATTGTTCATGGGTGGCAGAATATACCAAATTTCTTTAAATATAAACTATGACTACTTATTAGCAGCTTGATTTAGTTTATTTGTAGCTTTTCACACCTCAGTATTTTCAGTAAACTATCTTTACCCACAACGAACCAAAGAGCGCTCACACAGCAGAGAGTAGGAGCAAATCACGCTGAGGAATTATTGGCTTGCTTGGGTTCAGGGAAGCACCTTCAGATTATCATAGACATTCTACGAATACAGGGTGATCAATCCAAGCCCTAAGCTCCCGATGGAAGAATGCATATTTGTCAATTCACAACCCAGTACAGACAGCCCTCAAAAAGCTGTAGGCTCACATATTGCTGTTGCCAGTACACACAGGCCTGACAAATGCAAGAAAATTAAAAAGATGGCACGGAAAGAGAGAGGACGACAACAACCAGATCCCACAAGGTGCAGAAATTAAGGGCACTGCACAAGAAATTCAACTGCAGACCTCTTCACAAGGGGTTGATGGAGTGTGGAGCATAACCATTACACCCACATGCTGCTGGGGCTGAGCACGGGGGAGAGCCAAGCTCCTCCAACCATGACAGATGCCTCCTGCATCAGCCACACTGAGATCTCTGCATTGGTTTATAGCACTTTTATAGTGCAAAAAGAATTGTGAATCAAGCAGGGGAGGGGGAAAGAGCATATGAAAACTGTACTACTATGATCTGATCATGGAAAACAAATGACCATTACCCATGTCAGACGGAAGTAATCTCTTTCTCTAGGAAAACTGCAATATAACTTATAATTTCTCATTTCATCCTAACTTGGGGCCTATTTTCTGTTCTGAGAACAATTCCTATTGTTTACTTCAAAGTTGTAGCAAAATGGGACCAGCTGAAGATATATTCATTATCACTTAAGGCTGTCTCTGGTGGCTTAACATTATTATAGCACTTGACTAAACTCGGTGAGGTTTTTTTTTTACTGACCAAGGGAACATCAGAGCATTTTCCCTGGGACATACAATCCAGTCAGTTGTCACATGTAACCATCTGTAGACTCCTTACCATCCCTCACCTTTTTTCCCACAGAACAGAAACAAGAACATATAAGCAAACATGTGCCACACTCAACCAGATCCACCCCAGTGTGGGGCATCAAGCTTGCATCAGGGTTTAACTATTCCCAACACTGTAGCAAAGAATTAGACTTGATGAAATTTCTCTTCCATTTTAATAATATATCAAGTATTTAATTTGCTTATGAACTATTAACCACATATCTGACTGTCCAAGTACTGAAAGCAGTAATTGCAAAAATCATATTGCATTATAAATTATGCATAGATTTTCTGGTCAACTGAAACATGCTGCAGTCATTGCCCACCATAGTTAAAATGACGTGTCCATATAGAATGTCAACATGAGAACATTTGTCACATAGTTCCCATATTTAATATACTTCATAACTAGAATGAAACAACAGTCTGGAGTGTAGAAGACACAAAATCAGTGCATTTTTCAACGTTGCTTCCTTATTTTCTTGCTGAATTTGCTACTCATTAAAAATCTTAGGCCGTCACCTTCATTTTGATTCTTACAGTTTAAGTTGTAATATCAAGAAATGAAAGTTATTACAAGGTCCATAATATAACTTCTGCACTACAGGTAATAATTACTTTCTTTCAAATATTCAATAACATTGGTTCCATAAAGAAACCCAGGGAAGGCAGACATGTATGGAAGGTCAAACTATAGCCTCAGCGTATCAATATACAACAAGACCATCAATGCACTCCAAATGAAATCAATAAAACTGCAGGATTACAAATGGTGAATTGCAAATAATTTTACCCAAAAGTATTCTGCATGAAGAAATAAAAATAGTCGACCACATTAACAAATTGTATTACCATGTAAATAAAACATAACTAACACACTTCGCACCTTAAGAAAAGTACTGTTCTGAATGTTCACCACCAAGAAAACACGAGCACGGGCAAGTATAACATTCCACACTGATTCCATGCTCTGAAGTCTAAGCACAAGAAACAACTGTTAGTAACAGAAAATTTCATTAACTCTGGAATTTTTTTATTATCTGAAAACTGACAGCCCAGGACATTCTTTCCGTATCATCAACTTCTGTCATACTGCAAAAAAGTTACAACCTTTAACACTGATTCTGAAGGCATTATTACTTACATACCTAGCTGTATTACTGTCAGTAGTCCCAATGAAACCAATTAGTTGACTCAGAGTAATTAAGCATTAGAGCTAATTATACCTGTTACTGGGAATTAGGCCTTTTCTTTTTTACTAGATTTTACAGCTAATAATTCTGAATAGAGTTGCTAGTTCTGACAATTTTATCTGAAGTTTTAGTAAAGGTGTTTTTCTTAAAGTCCTGGTTTCAAGAAGAAAACCGTGGCTCCTGATAAAACAAAAAATATTAAAGGATTTTGCAGTCCTTGCAGGACTACATTTGCCTATGTTAACCCAACAAGCTCATTAGCAAAAGGCAAATAAAGAGAGAACTTCTTACTTCAGCAAATTCTGTTACATCAATTTTCATGAAGGTTACCAACAAAGCACTACAGCAGTCATAAAACAGTACATAATGCAAACAGCAGTAAAAGGCACCAGGTCTGCACATTCTGATCCACAAACAAACATACACCTTCCTTCTACCTCCTGTCAGAGTTGTTCCATGGCAATGTCAGTGTTGTTGACTGCACTGGTGTGACTTGCCTCCCTGACACAGAAAGCTGATGCACATGTGCAAGTGCTGCAAGAACGGATAAAATGTAGATGGTATTTTTTTAGCTGATTCCAGCACCTTATCCAGCACTCTGAGAAATGGATGTTGTAGATTTTTCTTCTTGCCAGATCCTTCACTTTGACTAACTCTGCTTCTCCCTTCAAATTGTCCCCAGTTGTGTTTGGTAACTAAAGCATTAACACTTCTTGGCGTGATGATGGCTGGTAAAGCACAGGGACCTCTCCCCTTTACATGACTTCGTGAGCCTTTTAACTTATTCCCATCTGGCACCCCTTTAAGAAACTTAGGGCCATATTTCTTAAGCCAAAGGTCTCCAAAGTCAAGTCCAAGAGCGAAGAGTATCAGTTGCTGTTATGACCTCAAAACAGAACATCTACCTGTCACATTGGATGTTGATCTTAAAGCATTTTCAGCAACTCCACTTAGCCCCAGTGGAGTTGCCCCAGAGGCCTTTTATCTCAATTGGCACCAGAAAGGGCCTTTTATCTCAATTGGCATACTCTTGTCATACAATGCATGGAGCACAGTTTAGAGGCTTGTTTTAAGTGGTGTGTGCTCTTTTTCCTGGGTTTGGAAGGCAGGCACAAAACAAGGGCTGTGTAGAAATTTGTTTTTTAGCTATACTGCAACATAAGCAGCTTTAAAGCTAATGGTCATAATTCCATTGATCCAAAGGGCAGGTGCAAGTTTTGGTAATGCAAAGCCTGATGACAAAAGAGGCCAGATGTTCAGACCCTTTTATACAGGTATTCAGAAATGCTTTGACAAAACCAATGATTTGGCTTCATCTGTACAAGAGGATCTCCATGACAATAACCTGAGGGAGTGATTAGAGCAGAGAAAAAGGTGGAATCTTTCCAAGCATGCATTGTTACTAATCCTTCTCCAGAAAGAAATAAATCATCCCACACTCATTAGAAAGCCTGCTATTGCATGTTTCTCCCCTGTTTTTCTGGGCGCAGACTTTTCTACCTGAAATCATAAACCCACTATAATTTGGAAGTATTTTTAAAAATACAAATATGCCTTTCAGATTACCATTTCAACATCATCTCTAATCTGTTAGCTCTATGAATCCAAAGTAGTCTAATTAGTTTTTGTATCACTCCAAGGATTAGATATTCTAATCATGAAACCATGCAGAAAGCTTTCTTGTAGTTATACAGAAACATACGTTGGATAAACAGGAACAAAAAAAAAAAAGCGTAACTCCCTAACATTTAATACGACTACAATGATGATTAATTGGGTTAGTGTAGTAAATCATATGTAAGGATGACCACAGGCAAATTCAGAAACATATTTTTTTTAAATCTGATGATGAGTTTTTAGAAAAAAATACAAATGGATGGGATGGAGATTTCCTGCAGAAAATCCAGTCATTTCATTTTGCTTTCCCATTTTTAAGACTTTACCCACCTCAATGGGCTGTATCAATACTCTTTCTCACTTTACACAGTGACAAAACCAAGTACACAACTTGCTCTTTGATCACTGCAGAGAAATGTACTTTAATTCTTTTAGATAAATCAACAAGTATGAGGCTAAGACACATGACATTATCATTTCATTAGAAAAGAAAACTATACATCATTTTACCCTCTGAAAAGTATTCAGCGCAGCTCCAAAGCTATATAATGGAATGAATACAGAAATACAAATAATAACCAGGCAGCCTACCACGAAGACTGTAAGAAACGCTATGGCACTAAAAGACTGTGAAAGGTGCCAGCACAGTGAAAATAGAAGCAGCTTTGGGTTTCAACTTCGTGCACAGTTCAGACTGGGTAAATTCCCGTGTATGAAATCCACAGCCACTCTTCCACATTCTTCGTGTCCTGGCTTCCCTCCCCCACCAGCCCTGCATCACAGAAACAACCAACTATGAACATTTTCCAGCTCACTAACATTTGTCTTAGCCATTCAGCAGTTTCTGCCAGGATTCTCCTCCTCCTTTACACCCTGTGAATTAATTCTGCTTGCAGCAGCACTAATGCAAGCTGCTGTGGGCTTGTTTTTTTCCCCTCCCCAATGTGAGTAAATCATCATTGCTTAAGAACAGTAAATGGCATTGAATTGACTTGCCTTTCTAGATGCAAAGATCTTTCTTCCCTCCACATGGCAAAATTATGCTGAGCCCCTCAGTCCATTCCCCTCATCTTTGCTTTCCCAGATTGCATTCCAGGAGAACATGTGACTCCATACAAAGATATAAAGCAGATCTTTCATCATTGAAGGGAAGCAGAGATGTTTACTTCCACAGTCTGATACAGATATCTAGTTGAAGCCAGCAGATGACTTAGGAGGATCCAGCCACTTCAGCGAGATCTCTGAGAAACTTCAGTTCCGTGCCTCAGAGAAACTTCAAACCTGTTCCGTGCCTCAGAGCAGATTGAGCCAGCAGGGCTCCACAGTTGGCACCATCTGCAAGACCCTACTCGGCCCGTTCCTGTAGACACCTCCCTCCCCACTTTCAGAGCCCAGCTGCTGCACCTCTCTGGTCACAGGTTTCTGTTCAGTTGCACCACTTTCCCATGCTTTTAAGGCTGGGGTGGGAGGGTGTTAAAATTCAAAAGCTCCCCTCCTCTCGTTTCACAGCAGAGACTAAATATATTCCTTCTGTCGGAATGTCCCCTGTTTGCTGACCCCTTGCACAGCTACTGTAGTCATTCTGCCCTTATAGCTTCTCCAAGGCACTGGCTTTCCTTCTCCCCAGGTTTTCACTGCCAGGTTAAATTCTGCGTGGACAACCAACCTTGTTCAAACAAAGACTGGCATTTGGTGACCTCCCTGAACCATCTCAGGAAGGTCCCATGGCAGCTGAGCTAAAGATGACTTCTTATTCCATTTAAAAATAAGTCTGTTTGCAAAAATCAACTCTCAAAGGAGTGCAGTACAAACCTTGCTCTTTTTCAGCTAGGAAGGAGTAAGAGTATCTATCTGTGTATAGAAGCAAAGCTGGTCAGGTCAACTCAACGTGTTAGACCCCCCTGCAGCCCACAGACACTATAAAGTGGATGGCAGAAGAAAAACTCACACATATTAGATCACTTAGTGAGAGTTGTGTTTCCTTACCAGTCGTGACTTCTGCTAGTTTATCACACCTGAAAGCTACCTATCATGCACTGCCACTACAGAAGTACAGTATTTTGCAACAAGAGGAATATAAATAGGTCAAAACCTGTAAAAACACATTAGCTTCCTAGATGGCACAGTCCCAGGAAAGAGATTATGCTATTAAACAGTTGTCACAGATGGAGGCCCAGGTTTTCAGAAGCAATTTGGGATTAGCTTCTAGGCGCCTGAATAAGAAAGTTAGAAAGAAAATTTGAAAACTGCTTTTAAGAAGATGCATACTAAAAGCTAAAGATGGATGTTAAGAAATGGATCTATGCCAGACTGCTAGCCATAATGAAGAAAACAAAAGATGGCCACCCAAAAGCAAGAGAGCATTCTACATTCCTCTAGTGTGGCACCAGAGGAAGTCTTTCAGAAAATTTAAAAATTAATTTCTGCATGTGGACTGATTCATTATCAAATATGCAAAAAGAACTTGTATCTGTCTATAGCTTTATGATGTTATGCAGCCACATTATTTTTGGCAGAAGAGGTAATTTAAATCCTTCAGGAAACATTATCCTCTTGATATAAACACATAACTCAGATTAATAGGATTTGTTTATGTATAGCAGTAGGGAGAATAACCCTGAGTTTGGAAAACTGCTTTGTCTTTTAATCAGTTTGGGAAGAACAGCAAAAAATATATACTGAGGACAAGTAATTGAAGAGCATTTGTTAACTCCTACTAAGTAATAATTGTGAGTTAATTGATAAATATTTAGAAACAGACAAACCATAATACTTTGGACAAAAAAAAAAAAGCAAAACTGTAAGAATGTTCTAAAGAGAAGGGCTGGTAGAATATGCACTGTTAATCACCTATAATTTTTATTTTTTTTAAACAGTCTGGACCAAATCTGTGCTATCCCCAAACTGTATAATTGACTATATGTACGCAATTTCTCAGTTGCTCAACAATACAGATATTAGCAGTAATGGTATAATTATAACCTACAGCTTAAGTAGATAAAAAACTGCTAGTTCTTAACCAGTGACTGTAATTAAGATTGGAGAAGGGTAGTATTCACTACATCTGCTTAGTATCCAATTTTATTAATGAAACGTAAGTTCCAATACAGCAACGCAGCTGTGTGCTACATACCATCCCTGACCATATCCTGAAAGGAGACAATGAGGGGGCAATGCAACCCAACTTGTAGCAGCTGTAGGAAAAAACAAAAACAAAAAAACCACCACAGCTCTGTAAGCAGTGGTTGAGCACCAGCTGTAGACACGGGATGCATGAAAAGGAAAGCAAGCAATAATCACATAAAGGAAGAAGTTATTTCCTGTGCCCCAAGTATCACTTTACTATTAGGCGGGTCAAGGAAAAAGCACTGCTTCCTCTCCAGCACCTTCCCCGGCACAGGCAGAGGAAGAGGCAGAAGCCCTGTGGGGCCAACCCAATGCCTGGGGATGGCAGCAAGGCTAGGGACAGCGCCGATTCAGCACTATGGGCGGCGGACAGTGCCCACGGGGAAACTGACAAAATTGGGGGGTTCACACCCCAAAAATGGGGCAAAAAAAAATCACCCTGTGGCTGCCTGGCGGAATTCACCAACTCAGGCTTTCTGAGCAGCGAAAGCAAAAGCTGAGGAATGAAGCAGGCACCACTGGCATGTTTCACTCGCTTTGGCTCACTTGCTCAGTACTGGTTGCTAAGCAAAAATTATTTTTTTTTAAAGCTCAAAACTACTCACTGCCAGATGGATTAATGAAAACACACACTTGCACTGCTTAAAACACTTTTCATTTATGTATCTTGATATGCCAATACTACTTTCTTCAATTATTTCTTTGAAAGGAATACCGGGTTTGGAAGTAAAGACAAATTTGAGCTAGCAGGGGAAAGGGGAGGAACAGGAAGAAGCTAAGTGTAATTATCAAATTTTCCAGTGGATTGCAGGAAAGGGGTACCGAGGGACTTGCATGTCCTCAGGAACTTGTAGTAAAAACAGCATGCCCAGCTCAGCATAGAGATGTGAAGCACCAGGTGACCTGAAGGTGTCTTGCTCTTAACTTGTTTATCTATTTTTAACTACATGACATAACATTACCTGTGACAGCACAAGCCAGCTCAGGGTTATTTCAGCAATCAAACAACCATACACAGCCTCATGTGATTTACACCTTACTTGCAGTGCTGCTTTCTGTTTGCACTCCCAGTACTTCAGGCCTGAAAGCTGGCATCTCACCCTGCACTCCAGCCTGTGCACTGAAATGGCACCCAACTTACCTATAGCTTGGTGTTTTTTTAAGAAGCCATGGTCAGAAAGAAATAACAACCCACTGTACGATGTAGCCAACTGCTCTGTTGATGGTAAAACCAAACCGTGTATTACCCATTACCAAGGGTATAACTACATTGAGGATGACAGGAGGGGGAGGGGAATCCATTCCATCACCAAATGGAGGAGAAAACACATCTCCATCACCTCCAACTTTCAGCTGGATGAAAGGGGGGAGGAGGGATGGGGAAGGCTGCAGCATGGCAAGCAGCAGCTCTGAGGCAGCTCTTTTCCCCTCTCTGCTGGCAGGCTCAGCTGAAGAAGGGGTGGCACCACAGGGTATTACACAGTTATGTCTGTTTGCTGCTGGGACAGGAGAGAGGCAGCAGTGGGGCTTCCTGGCTATTGATCCTCACTCCCACCCCTCCAAACAGAGGAAGTGTGGTGTGGTGCAGAAACCCAACAGAAAGTACTTTATTTTCCTCTGTTTTGGAGAGCAAATGAGCTCTGGTGTAGTTTGCTGTTTACAGAGCCCATAAGGGAAGAGAAGGTCAGGCAAGGAGGGAAAACAACAGGCCTGGCAGGAAAGGAGGACAGTCACCACGTGTGGCATGAACAGGAGGGGACAGCCGAAATCCCAAAGGCGCCATGAGGAAGAGGCAGCTGAGAGGACGGTGCAGCAGTGGAGAAGGGGGACAGGAAGGCTGGGCAGGGAGGCTAGTCCCGAGGCCTGTGAGCATGGATGTGGAAATTTAGGCAGCTGGCAAGGCAGACCGGAGAGCGGCCAGCAGAGACAATGGCAGACTTGGGGAGCCAGGGCAGCCAAGGCAAGCTGCACCCTCCAGGGCCAACCTCATCACGCAGAGGGGATGAAGCGGAGGCAAGGCTGCCCGGCTGGGGTGGGCGAGCAGGGCAGGACCCCGAGCCCCGCGGGGATGCCCGGGTGGGCGGCTGGGGCTGGGGGCACACGCAGGTGCGAAGCAGCCGCTCCGGGGGAGCTCGGTGGTGCCCCCTGTCCCCAAGCCCCTGGCCTCGAGGTCGCTCACCTGCCTCGAGGTTGAAGGAGATGCGGGCCTCGGCGAGGTAGGGAGTGTCGCTCTTGGAGCGGACGCGGCGGATGGGTCTGCGGTCGATGTCCTCCTCGGAAGATGCCGCCATTAATGTGGGCACGGTGAGCAGCGTGGCCCGGCGAGCTGGCGAGGGCGAGCGGGCGGCAGCGGGGAGCGCAGCGGGGCCGGAGGGGAGGAGAGGGGAGGGGAGGGGAAGGGGCGGCGGGGTTGAGGGGGGGGAGAGGATGGGGAAGGAGAGAGGGAGAAAGGAGCGGAGGGAGGGAGGGAGGGGGAGAGAGAGAGGGAAAACCCGTCAAGGATCCACGGACGGGAGTGGAGGCCCTACCCGCTGCCCCCCCGCCCCCGGGAGGACAGGTCCTCCACGGGGGGAGGCCGGCCATGCAAGCTTCCCCCCTCCCCCGGCACTGCCCGGCACACCCCGGCCCTGCCCGACCCCCCCCCCGAGCACCCCCGCCTGGCCCGCGTGCCCCCCACCGCCCCAGCTGCCCCCCGAGCCCCATAGGGAGGCCGCGGCTTGTGGGGTCATCCCTCGCCCCTTTCTCCCCTAAGCGGGGGTTTCTAACCTAGGCCAGGTGCCCGAAGCGAGGCAGAAGGGCCAAGAAGTTTGCAGAAACAGGCAATCTGTCCTGGCGTTTTGAAGCACCAACCTGGTTGAGGTGCCCTGTGCAGCATATTTTTTGAACGTCCTTCCCGTACAGATGGGCACTCCGTGCTTCAGTCGTGCAGGCAGGTGTGTTTGAAAACCCACCTTTGTCTTCTCTATTTAATAGCTTCCGATAAACCTGTTAATTCTCTTCACGTGGATGTAGGCTGCCTGCCCCATTAGGGCACCAGTGTCAAATGGAAGCTCTAGATGTTAATGTAGGTGAAATTATTTAAAATGCTACTTTTCAAAAATGCTACATAAAGTGTTAAACACTTAAGAATGTGTTCCAGTGAGTGTAGCAGTTCATCTTATCTAATTATTTTTTTATTATTATTTTATTTTTAACAGGAACGCAGTCACTTAAGGTCAGTGAGTTGTCAGTATCTCAGAAATCTTTTGTTTTGGTCAGCTGCAATATCAAATGGAGCAGTGAATGCCAGGGGCTCAGCAACTCTGCAAGCAGCCATAGTGGCATTCACAGTTAGGAATTTTGCGAACAGCTTTCTCACTCATTCCTGCAAGATCAGCACTTTTCAGCCACCTTTCTGCCAATTGAACTGGTAGCTGTTTGGGGGTGTGCCAGATATTTTTCCATGGTTGTACTATTAGGTTTACCTGAGGTTTGCTGTTAGGACTAATCCCTTCATACAACTTTACAGGAACTTTCATGTTTCTGGATGACCAGAGTGGATGACATAAGATCTTGTTTGCAAAGCCATCCTCTTTGCTTTGATGTTACTAGCATAACCCAGCTAATGCAGGGGGAAATGTCCTTTGTTAATAGAAATGCAGGTGTTCACAGCAAAACAGCTGTGACATCCCTGGACCTCTGGTGAACCACCATACTACTGGCAAGCAAGGAGGTACCATCCAGTCCATGTGCATCTCAAAATAAATAAATAAATAAAAATCCAGCAAAACCAGCATAGGCTGTTTGGGGAAGGGATAGTCTTACATGTGTCAAGGTTGAAGCAGATCCTAGCTTCTTCTAAGTATGGGGTGTCACTCTTAGACCGCAGTCTTCTAATGGGTCTCCGGTCTATGTCCTCCTCAGAAGAAGCCGACATCAGTGTGGGCACAGTGAGAAGAGTTGCCCGACGAGCTGATAAGAAAGAATGAACGAATGAAGAAGACGATAGAAGAAGAAAAGAGAAAATGAAAAGGGGAAAAAGGGTAAGGAACAAAAAATAATAATAAAAAAATAATAAAAAAAAATAAAATTGTTCAATGGAAATGAGAATCTGTAATACGTGGTAGATGAGGCTGTTTGCTGTGAGGTCCCTGCCTCACATGCTGCAGAATTTATGTTCTGCACCAAGTAATACAAAGAGCACAAAAGACTGATGCACTGTGTCCCCCCAAGACATAAGTAATACCCCTGTTTCGGACACGGATTTCCTCTTCATGGTTTGCTAGTTTTGCATCTTGCATCACTCTTCACAACTTGTAAACAGCCGCAGTCCCTCCTTTTCTGAATACTGTGTTTGATACAGTGATATCTGAGTATCACTGAGGAAGTTAGTTAAGTGTTCATTTAGTTTGCAGAAATTAGAGGGAGCTATGCTTGGAACACATGAAATGATGTATACAACAGCTATCCAAAAACTCAATTTCTTGGTGTCTTAATTTGGGCACTCAAAATTAACAGCTAATTTTTGTTCTTGATCACTCCACGTCTCAGTGTCTTAATTATGAATTGGGGAGAATCATTATTTTCTTTCAGTGGGTATTTTCTAAAAATATAAATTCATTAATATTTGTAAAGTATTCATGTATTTTAGTGAAGCACCAATGAAAACCCCATGAGCAAATTAATATTTCTATCTTCTCAACAGGCTCTAAGTGGCTTGGGGCCATGTCTTCAAGGAGGAGAAAGCAAAATATTTAATATTGCCTCATTTATTCAGTGCTGCCCAGTGATGAAGCAAGTGGTAGGAGAGTAAAAAATTACAGTGTCATCATGCAATTAGAAATTGTACCATAATACAGATGGATTTAGAGGCTGAATTAATGTTGTGGAAGGAACCTTCATTCTGGCATTGCATAAGTATTCGGCACTTGACCTTACAGCCTTGATAACGTCCCTTCAATGTAGGTGTTTTTTATGTGAAATGTAATGAGTGTCTGTTGATTGCTTTGGAAACTGAGCCTATAAATTACAAATCACAAACAGAAAAGCCCTATCAATATATCCACCTGACTAGAAAAAGGTTGTCACAAACGCTGGGCAGGATCTGGCTGATCACTGAAAGCTTGAGTACCATGCACAAGTACCCTGCCAGTATGCTGCTCGTCCCTCTACCCCATACAGAGTTGGAAAGAGAATTTCTACTGAAAGCCCATCCTTACCCTTGATGTGGGTCTATTAACATTATTGTGGGGCTCTGTAAGAGCCTATACTTCCTTAGATAAGAAGGTGCAGTAAAATCTAGGGCTTAAGAATTTCAAACCATCACATGCTATCCTTTTATTATGACATGGACTTTCAGAGAGCTGGTTTCAGCTCTGGTCTGCCACATGCACACACATATATGCCCAAAAATCAGACCTGGCATGCCTTTGTGTTCAACCTTAAGAAGAGTCTAAACCATGGATATTTCTCATGGTTTGGGCAGAGTCTGGCACAAGTCCTTATCTCGGGGCTTTTGTAAGTCACCACACTTCAAATAGCTAATAATGAACTCTATTTTTCTGCTGGGAATGGAGAGCACAACTGATGGTGACTAAGAGCAAATTTTGCAGCCTTGTAACTGCAATTCTTGCTTTAAAAAGTTTTTGAGAGTTCCAAATAATATCTGTCAATCAGAAGCCTTCAGATGCTTAAACCCTGAGTTAGGTGTTAGATAAGATAGCATATAATTAATATGATTTAACAAAAGCTGTCACACTGTATTTTTCAAATTGCAGAATTACATAGTTTACCAAACAGGAAAATCTGTGCTGCTGGGGGTAGCAGTTATTTCTGGTCTAATTTATTTGTTTTCTGGATTTAAATAGATTTCTTTCAAGTTTTTGCTCCCTCCTAACACAGCATCTGAATTTGAAGTAAAAGCATAGGGCAAGAGTTGAATTTGATTTAATGAGGTCAGCTATTTAGATTAAGCTAAAGTAAACACTGCTATTAGACTGTAAACTATTACTCCATTGTAGCAGGGATGTACAATAATGAAGATGAAAGAGAATAGAAAATTTCTGCCAGGGAGAATTTTGTATACTGCATCATCAAATGTATACCAAAGGAATATTTATCTGTATATGAAGTCAACATTGCAAAAAGCATCTCATAAAAGTACCATGTAAAAGATTTGTCCTTTAAAACTGGTATGATCTAGCTATAGTTAAAGTCAGTGAAAGGCCACCCATGCACTTCAGGGGTGGCTGGATCACAGCACAGGAGACTATTCAGAAAAATAAACAAACAAACAAACAAACAAAAAACAACACCAAATTGCATACGCATTTATTGAACACACAAGATAAGTGAGTTTTTCTGTATTCATTTATAAATCATATTTTACCTTTTGGGTCAAAACACTGGGATCTGGTCTGTACGCATTTTGACTAGAGGTAGGTGGATGTTGGAAAATATTTCCTGGAGTATTATTTGCATATTATTTTGACAACCATGATTATCTCCCCTTTATGTATATTATCAACTGCTTTCAAGAATGCCTGGAAATTTTAAATAAACATTGGAACATTTTCAGAGGGAGCTAACGTGTTGGTGTTTTTTTGGCAATAAAAAACTAAGATCAATTATTTCACATCTGTGGAACAGGAAGGTATAATTGATCACATTCAAATATCCATATGGTGACACTGAATATACATGAATGGCATGAATATACCACCTGTACACACTTTTCCTTATGACCCTGTGTCCATCACTGACAACCAACCAGTGTTTCTAGCTTGAGAAACTTTCCACAAATGAGTTCAGCGTCTGCTACACATTTTTAGGAGATGGCTTTTCAGGAAAACTAGGAAATATCCCCTTGAAGGTGCTGGAGTACAGGAATGACATTATGATACATGTTAAGGGGCCCTCTTATGCTGCAAATGGATTTGAATGCAGTGTCAGAAAACTCATTTCAAACAGCCAGTCTAGCATTGCACAGAACACAACTTAGTCATTTTGGTTAAATTGTTTTGTTCCATTTGCATTGTTCCTGATGTGATAGGGTTATGTTACTATCAGTAGGTTTTGCCAACATCAAGTTTGGTATTTGTTAGAAAGAGAAAAGAAGGTAGCTAATGGAGGAAAAAAAAATAATAAAAATGCTGTAATATATGTAATGACGCTAGAATTGATTGCATATAATCTCATATTTGTTGTCTCAAAACACTGTATGTTATTGAAGTATGACATAAGTATGCATTTGGGAGAGGGGAATGCAAAATACATGAAGGATTGTAAGTGTATGTTTAGAGACCTTTAAAACACGTAATTTCAATATGTTTAGTTACATCTGAAGGTGGTCCAATTTCTGAATACTGTTTGAAATTACCAAAAACATGGGGGACAGTTTGCAAAGAATTATTGGTGGTTTCTGTTTTTTCCATTAAAATACTTTTTCACATATTTTAATACAAATATTAGTACTAATTTTGATTGCCAAGAACTAGCTTTATGCTTTGAAAAGTTATATTTTTTAAGACTAATGTTTTTAGAAGAAATTTGGACATTTTTAATCAGAGAAATTTCTGAGGTGGAAAGTCATCCTCTTAAAATTCTTTAAAGAAAATGTGAAATATTCATGTAGATTTTCTTGTCCACTTTTATTAATCAACTTTTACTGAAATGTTTTAAAAACATCTTATTGGTAATACAAGTACCCTAGTCATTTTTTGCTTAATAATTTCTTCATCTAGAAACTCTAGTTTACATAACAGTTTCTCACCTCTAAATGGCAAAACAAACAAAACAAAACAAAACAAAAAACACCACCTCTTGAGACCTGATGTTTTTAATCTTGCTACAAGCAAAGTGCTAAGATGTTTCTGCTGGAGATGCCTAGACCTAGATGTGTTGGAAAGGCTATCTTTCTTTGTATATAACCACGAGTAACTTCAGATAGCGCACAAATAGCTGTAAAAGAATATTGGCTTCACAACAGAAATCTTAAAGAGCAAAAACTCATTTCTCAGAGCAAATTTTGAACAAGTTGGTAAAATACCTGTTAAAACATTTTAATTGCAGTGCTGCTATTGCTGACTGAGTAGGATTTTTTCTTGCTACTTATTTTCATTAGGGAAGGATATGAGTTTCTGGTTTGATTTACTGCATTCTGCTGGCATCCCCTGCTCTTTCAGTTTTCCTCCTTCATGCTTTGGTGGAAAGGGCTCACTATAGCATCACATGTAAATAATTCACACAGAAATGCATTTTTGGCTACATATGAGCTTTAAAAATGTTGGTTCCCATAGGTTTTGATGTCTCTAGAACATGATATTCTACCTGTGCTAAAATATTTTTAGTTTGTGAGTGTTTGTTAAAGACAATCAGACAGTGGGTCCAAATGGATGCTTACCAGAAAAAGAAAATCTCGTGGGCTGATTTAATGCCACTTCACTTTTGTCTTGTTTTAAATTTAAGTGCTAAAGAACAACATTTGAAGGAGTAGAGATGTGAAATAGGGTTTGACTGGCAGGAGAGGGAAACAGTAGAACATGTGTGCAAGCACTGGAGAGGACATAATTTGGTATTTATGATGAATGATTTATAGGTTTTTGTCTCCCGGATAAACAGAGAAAGAAGTACATGCATATGGATTGTTGTCTCTCTCTAAAGTGAAGCTGTTGAGATCTTTGACACCAGTTTGATGGACACCAGTAATCTGAAAAAAGTACTCAGATATGTGGTTGCAAGAAATAGATCATAGGGCAAAAGACATCCACTTTGATGCACATGCTCGTTATGCTGGTTTGTGATATTTAGTAAGTTTATGCATAATATGCCTACTTAGCATCTGTTGTACATTTTAGAGGAAATGTGCTTGTCCTTCTTTGAATCCAAAGGCATAGGCTAAAGAAAGCAGAAGATATGTATGTATCTTAAAAGAAAGAAGAAAAAAAAAGAAAGAGAGAGAGAAAGGGAAGGGCAAGCAAGCAGCTAGGTGATTATGAAATAGGGACAAGTAGGGGTTTTGTTATTTTAAATTATTTTTTAATTTAGTTGAAAAAATTAAATTTAGTGTTCAGAATATTTTTTTTTCAAGTGCGAGCCACATATAAGTTTTCCATAGTTTCTGTGTTAGGGGGTATAAAGAACAGGGTCGCAAACATACTAGTTTTATTTAGATATGCCACTTAGAATTAGAAGATTCTGATTTATTCTGACTTTAATTTGGCTGACTGGATATTGAAATAAATGACCAAGAAGTAGCTGAAGCACAGTTACTGCAACTCATCATGAGGTATTTTTATACAATTGCTGAAGCTAGTCTACCTGACTCTGCAAGCCAGAGACTTTCATCATGGTACTCCATTGTCTGTTCATAAATTCTAAATAATCACAAAAGAGGTGCAAAGGGGGAAAAATGTTAAAAAAATGATAAGGGCAGGGTTGATGTTGATCGATTACTTCCTTGTATTTAAAGGGAGAGAAATTGATTACAACAGCTCATTTGCTGTTATTAATTTGCTATTGTTAATGTTATTAGTCTAAGAACTAATAATATCACATGAATAAGAAAAAGACATGCAAAATAACATAATTCTGAAGAGATGTTAATCTATGGGATGGATTATCTGTAAAATTTGTGTGGGTGGAGTATCCAAACTTTACTTTACACAAGGAACATCTACAGTGGAATCATTCTGGACTAGGATTTGGGGATACTGCAACAATACTTTTGTGAAATAATGGACATACTGGGTAGTCAGCAATGATTAAATTCAAATATCTAGAACGAGTCAGCACTGCCTGAATTAAAATAAATGAGCAAAAGTGAAGCACAGTGAAATAAATAAATCGTGGCAACAGAGTGGAAGAGGGGAATGTGGAGTTAAGACTGTAACTGGGAGTATTTTATTAAACCTGGAAAACTGATAGAGCAGGATTTTCTGAAATCTCTTGAGCAATAATTCCGTATGTGTCTATACAATCCTGTGCACGTATTATCCATTTGCCCTATGTACTATGTTCTTGCTTATTTCCATACTTTTTTTCTACTTTGCATTCATTTAATCACTCCTTACAATCATCAAATAGATTGCAGGAATGTTGCAACCCGTAAGAGCATATCTCGTGCAAGTGGATCTTTGAATTATTTATAGGTACAAAGATAGTTTAAGATAAGCCTTCAACAAAGTTTTGTTCAGTTATTTAAATATTCACAGTGTATCTTGCCAAATGGACTGGCAAACAACTTTAACGTATGTAGGAACATCTTGGAAAATCTCAATGCAGTTAATTTTAAGCTTCATGCCCCCTGCTGGTGCAAAAGGAGATGAGACGGGAAAAGTGGATATGGTTCTTGAGGAAATTAGAAAAGATTTTATGCTCGAGTCAAAAGTCACCTGAGAGCAGAGGGGAATCTGGGTTCCCGTCAGCATCAAAGTTGGACTGTAGAGCAGGGATGGACTTGCACAGCCCAGAACAGCATCCTGACCATGATGTACAGCCCATCCAGTCAGGTTCTGATTTGTGGCTGTTAGAGGGGGGTGAGTCCTGTGACCACTTCCATCAAACTCACAGCCACAGAAAAGTGTTATGTAAAGTCTGCAATAGGTATCTCTCCTTTTCTGAGGGTACGTGAAGCCTTAATTTATGACACACCAAACAGAAGTCATTCTTCTCTCTTAGAATTCACTTAAAGAGACTTTTTCCCATTTTGTACAATTGCAGAGGGGTTCCTTGTTTCTTGATCCTGAACAAGCCTAGGTGTGAGCCAATAGGAACCAGCAGCGAGGGCACTGCATGCCATCCCTGTACCTTGTTTCATTTCCTGTGCTCAAGGCCAGCTCTCTGATACAACACAGCTGTGGAGAGAGCAGTTTGAGACACCCTGACCAGCCTCGGAGCTGTAGAAGAAAAAGCCAAAAAGCCTCAGGTACTGCTTTCTGCCTTTGGGAGCTGCATTTACCCTTTGCCTGCTTCCTGAGCCCATGGCTGGCTATGTTCCTCACTGATCGATGTCCTGGCTGCTGATTTATGTCCTGCTTGGCCTTGTACCTTCCTCATTGCCATGGACTTGTGTGGTGATCTGGACTTGTGTGGTGATCTGGCTGAACCTGGGTGACCATCTCTGCTTGTGTGCTTCAGTGCTTTACCTCTCATAGGAGAGACCATGCCTCTGCCTGTCTTGCTGCCTCTTGGCTCGCTTTCCCTTGTGGAGCGGCCTTCTAATGCTGCTCTTCAATGCCAGCTTGCTCAGCTCTGACAAATATGAGGGGTTCCTTTGCAAGCCCCAAAGCAGGAGTTCCTTAAAGTTGAACTTCAAACCAGCTGTCTCTCCAAATGAGGCTACCACTGTTACGGTCTGCAAATTTACCGCTTTTGATTACAGCCTGACCTGTTTTATGAAGTTACTCCATTTCCTGAGTTAGGTGCCTTCTTACTTGTCAACATGGGATTCCTTCTGTGCAAACAAATGCCATTAGCACAGCTGTCTTCCATCTGAGTTCACTCCCTAGGCTTTTTTAATTTGTGTAGAGAGTGAGACATGATTCATATTATCCCAAGGAAGATGCCTATGATTAGGTGAACTCTGCTCTCAGAATGACTGAGACTTTCCACTGATACATGTTAGTCAGCTAGTCAGATGTCTTGGATGGAAACGTCTTCACTGACGACACCTAAGAGGTAAGTGAGCTGCATCCTACTCCAGGACCCATGGTATGCTTTCAGGCCTTATGTCTGCAAGCCATGGTAGATTTGTGTTTAGAATACACTGACATTCAGGAGTGACTAATATTTTAATTCCCCACACTTCAAAGGCAGACTTTTTCAAAAATGTAACTCCAGGTCCGTATTTACATTTCAGATTTGGACTTTCCTGGGGCAAGGGGCTGGATCTAGGGACACAGTCCCTTTCCTGCTTCTGACTTGCAGATGCGTCACCAGGCATTACACAGTTGGCAAGGACACCCCCATCTCCTAGATCCTAACATACGGCCACAGAAGAGACAGTTGGGATAGGGCTTAAGATATTTCTGGCTGGTATCTGAAGACTACAGCCAGCTGGCTTCATTCACTAAGTTTTCTAAATCTAGATAATCTTTGCTGCCAGATACAGCTTTTGGACTTTCCATCCCTCCTGTTTCACTTTCCTTGGAGGAAATGGGGAGCAGCTGTTTGAACAGCACATGCAGCCTTGAACGGCCAAATATCCTCTGTTCTGTGCTCAGCCCACAGGAGTGAGGTAAAAGCTGCTGTTGCAGAAAGAGAGGATGGGAAAGAAGGCAGCTGATAAGGTAACACCTCTCTCCTCCCACCCTACAGCAGCAAGGGCAGCTCTGCAGCTTTCAGCAGGGGTAGGAACGAGATGTGGGCATTAGTGCAGGCAGTACGGGATAGAGAACCAGCTAGCTGCTGGGTGCCAAGACCTTATTTCAGTCCCTATGCTGAGGTCAGGGTATCCTGCATGCAACTGCAGAGGACCTGAGGTCATCTGGGATTTTATATCCTTTGCTAGCAACACCATCATAGCTCTTTGAGTTCCTTCCAAACATCTTGCAGTCTTGTTCCTTCCCTTCTCTTCCACCCACAAGGAGTGGGTACAGTTGAAAATGAGTGCTTTCCAGCTGTTGTTTGTAACATTGTCATGTCATTAATGTGAAAACATTGGAACATGTTTTTGTTCTTGATCTGGAGGATCAAAGGATTAAAAAGCAGAAATATTCCAATCTCACAGAAAGAGTAAGAGGGTCATAAACCCTTATTCTACAGCCTGTGAACAGAGCATATTGTAATGCAGTAACTGTAATGATAACTAAAGTAATAATAAATGTAATGCATTTTGATGTATTTTTTAATTAAATGGCAAAATACCATAGTCTTCCTTCACTCAATTCTGGTATAATACTGTTTTAATGCATAAACACAAGCTCTGTGATAGTATGATTTGTTAGTAACATCATGTTATTTTATTATCATCAAATAGTTAATTGTGATCCCATTAGGTAGATCTGGTGGCAGTGCTGTCTTGCACACTTTTTTTTTTTTTTTTCAGTTCCAAAGTAGCTACTTGAGCTAAGCTATATATGTTAGATGGGTGCCTCACACTCAGTATGGGTTTGGTTGTTTTTTTGTTTGTCTCAGAATGTTTATGCTAATGCAGTTTAACTGTTTTTCAGAAGGCAGATAAGGAAAAAGAAAGGTTCTTTTTGCCCACATTTGGAGAAATCATGCCATTATCTCATGTAGAAATGCCTGTGCTGTGAAAGACAGACTTAAAATTTGGCACAAGGTACAAAGATGACAGGAATTATTGGAGCCATACAAGCAGCACCAACGCATGCCGAGATAACATTGAGTTCTTTGCTGAATAGGGTTAAGAGCACAGAGAAAGGGGATGCTACCATCAAGAAGTTTGAGGCTAAGGGTGGTAATAAAGACATTTGCTACAGGAAAATTTGTTGTTGAAACTCTTCCAGAGGATTATTGTTTGGCCCACTGAAACCAACTCTGTCTCCTCATGCTTGGTGCTACGTCAGACAGTGAAAGCCTCCCGAAGCTGCTCTTGCACAGGCCACCTTTCACCTCTCACACTTTCTATTGCTAATTGGGTTGTCTGTCCATCCACATCTTCAACCACCTCTCCTTGCTGGCAGGAGATTGCCATGTTGCTACATTTGAGCAAGTAGAGCAGAAATGTCTCTTCTCTGCTCATGTGATTTCCCTGTTGGCAAGCAACTCGATAGAAAGCAGCTGCCCTCAACCAAACATAGACGTTCAGCAGGGGAGAGCACTAGACACTTGGGGAAGAGGGCTCACAAGCATGTGAGGTAAGTGATGTGGAGGGCAGGAGCTAGAAAAAAATGCAGGGATAACAAACAGCAGAGAGAGAGGTGAAAAGTTGAAGGAAACAGAGCATAAGTTCAGAGTGGCTCTTATATCAATGCACTGTTTACAATTACAGCAGTAATGAGGGTTTGAGAACCTCTGTACCATGCTCTGGTGCACAGTAGAAGCATGTCATTGGTGTCTTAGACAAAAGGTTTACACATGGGTGGACAGAAAGTCTCATATTCTCATTGCTGGTTCCTACTTGTTTTGTCCAAGGGGTAAAAGCCCTCATGACAGATCTTAAGGTCAGTCCCCTGCCCTGATGACCTGTGTATCAATGAATATATTTCTGCATAATGTTTTTTTTTTTTTCTTTCTTTCTTCTGTTTACATTTAAAAAGGCAAAATGATTGCGTTAAAAAGAAGACTCAACCAGATGCTAAGGTGAAAATTTCAACGTAATGCAATTCTGTATGTGCTAATAATATAATTTCTCCAAATACAGGGAAAACGTTTTTTCCCTGCCTTCTTTGAAATACTTAGAGTGAATGTTGCCTGTGCATCCTTTATTAACCACCTTGTGCATGTTGCTGTAATTGTCTTTCACTACTTGAATACATATTTCTTCCATAGTCCTCTGTACCTAGCCATGCTTGGGAAGGGTGCTGTTGATAAATTGATACAGCTTATAACTTGTACATTACATAGCAGTAACTTGTACATTTCTGAAATTTTGTATCTATGTAATAGAAAAGGCACTGTTCCCACAGGGATATTAAAGAACCTATTTTAATATCACTTTTATAAAAATGCTCAGGCCTCCACTGCATTTTAGAGACTGTAAAAAAGTGAGCAAAATCAGTCATTGCCCTCAGCCAATTTTAACCTGACTTTGAGGCGCTTAGCATTTGCCTCTGTTGTTGTTCAATGCAGAGAGCTGTGTTTTGACAATAGTTGTGTTGTTTTTTTTCCCCTCAAACAGTTTTCTTTGAAATATACAGATGAAAATGTACCACAGTAACTGGGGCAGCAGCTGGGCAATGTAGCAGCACCTCAGTTGAGCCAAAAGTCAAGTGGCACTGACCCCTACATCTCCTGGGATGGTAGCATTCCCCGTGTAGATTAGGTCTTGCTCTGGGAGGATGACCTACAGAGGGAAGGCCAAATTCTGGTGGCTTGTCTTTGAATGCAATTGATGAAATTAACAGCGGAAAAAACCTGGACTGTGTTTTCAGAGAATAGTATGCAGGCAGTATGTAAAAAGTAAAAGGTTGATAGAGTTGCTTGGTCCTTCAATTTTTATTCAGTTTAGTATGATGCTTGAAGTTTAAGGAATACAAAACCCTCCTCTTTGAAACTGTTTTATCCAAAAATAGAGCTAGTGAGAAAAATGTGAACTGACTTTACCAAAAATATCACCTATGTTGTGAACAATTTTCAGCTACCTTAAAGCAAAGAAGTTTGATTACTCCTTCACACTCTTGCATTCTGTTCAGTGCGGGACCAGCATTTCATTGGGAAGGACACAGACCCCTGAGAGCATGCTGCTTCCATGCAGCACATTAAAACATCTCAGATCTTTCCTAAATCATTTATTCCTGCAGCAGAAAGTAATACTGGACTGTACTGAGTGATCCTGACAGCACTGAGAAGCAAGGAGAGAGGGGAATGGCACCACAGGGTAACACAGCATGCAGCTGGCTGTTCCCTCTGACTTGTCCACTCTGGTTCTGCAACCCCAGAGTCTAGATCTTGGTTTTCCATTTTGCTTCTGCCATACACCCAGCAGCTTTCACATAGCTTTTCCTTATCCTCTGAAAGGGCACATCAGCCTCTTTTTGTAATCCCTTTTACACCCCATGCATTCTGAAGGCCTTTCCCTCTTGACTGTGTATATTTCAGTAGCTCAGTCACAAGGACTGGCCATTGACTGACCCTATATATCTTAGCTGTACCATTAAAATAGTCAGTCTGAGATAGTGCCAAAATTTCTTACCTTGGGCTCCTTGACTGTAAAACAGTCTGTGAGCAGACTCGACATCCAAAAAGTAGTCCATTTTGATGGAACTTTATTTGTGTGTACAATACTCCGGTCTGGATGATCAGTCAGATTCCTGGGAAAAAAATAGAGATGTCAGATAGAAAAGTTGGTGAGTTTCTTTGTGGAAAGAATAGTGTAGGCAGTCATTAAAGTTTGTGGTTTGGATTATTAGGGTAAAAACATTTTCAAATCACTAGTTGTAGAACTTTCACAAGTATCCTTTTCTATTTTGGGATATCTGGTTTAAATCTTTGTCTAAAGACATAAAAGTACTGCTACAGTGTTAGCAAGGTTCCTGGTGCCTTTCCAGAACCATCAACTTTATTCTTGCCACAGTCTCCATTTCTTACAGTACAGACTTATATTACTCTGCCTGTTACATTTGCTCTTAAAAATGAGAGCAGAAGAGATTGGGAGTGCCATGGACAGCAGCAATGCCAGGACCTCTGAGAAGACTCCATTGTAATAGACTACAGTAAAGACGGCATTAATGCTGCTCACAACAAAACACAGCACTAAGAAGGAAGACACAAAGCTGTACTTTGTTGGACATTTCATTCTGCCTAAACAGGCAGAAACCAACCTTTCCTTACTCCTTCCTACTTACTGACCAGAAGTAGCAGCAGAACATCCCACCATCAGTTTTAAAAGAGGTGATAAGAGCAACCATTAAGAAATGGTAGGATACTCCTAGCACTGTGTCTTAGTTAAGGTTTATATTTTTGGCATTCTTCAGAACCTTGGATCTGTTTAAATCCTAGGTTACTTTTGACAAAGATGTACACTGAATCAAGTGTGCCTCTGCCAGGCAGAGTTCCCAGGATTATGCACATCAGCCTGACCCTTCTCCAGTCGGGCTCTTGCTAAATGTCCTTGCATTTTCCTCTATTCTCACCAACTCACATAAAAACCCAAGATTTGAAGAAAAGGCACAACCCAGATCTCTCTTCCACACCTCAGTTAGTTACAGCATATAATCATAAGCATACAACAGCTCTGCACAACAGACAAACCGACAAAAATACCTCTAGTCCTTTTCTGTACAAACCCAACGGAAAGGTTTGGGCAGGGAGACCAAGACCCTTACTTCAAGCAACTCTTTTAATTATGCTGGCAAAAATCAGGAAACCAGGGTTTCAAAGCTTTTTCTTTTTTCTTTAATTTGGTTTTCATCGATCAACATGCAGTCCTTTCTAAAATTCAGAAGCCTAACCCGATGAGCAAACTTTTAAAATTCCTCAGCAATTCACTTGGCTGTAGCACTCCCAGACCAGAAATGATACTTACTGCAAAATATCAAGAGCTGACTGGCAGTCGTGTACGCTCCAGTAGTTTCAAGGAAGGTTTCTTTGATCTTAGAAAATGTCCCCGGTGTAAGCAAACAATTTTGATTGTTTGATAGGAATTCTGATGAATAATGCATAACGTCAACTGGACTTCCTTTATCAGATAAAAATGGCCAGGAGATGCTGTTACTTAGCAACAGGAGGTGACACTATGATCATCTCCTCCACTCCCCCTCACCCTTCATACTGAAAAATTAAGCCCCTGGTTTTGATTTGATAAAAACTTTCCTAAGGAAAATAATAATAATAATAAAAAAATAGAAAAATACACTGCATCAAGTTTCCTTAAGATTATTTTTTTTTTTCTCTCTGATCTTCCTCATTGCAGCTTGTATTCTGAGATACTTTAAAGTGTTTCATAATGATTAACTGTAACATTGTGTTTTGTGCAATAATTTGCTTCCAGTAAGCAAAACACTTACTTTCTTCATCATTTACCACAAGGGTAATGAGACTGTTAAATGTTTTGCTATGGATTTAATGCAAATACTACCTTGAAAATATTCATTTCTTATCTGGTACTGCTTGTTGGACAAGGCATACAGTAAAAACAACACAAAAACATTCCACAGATGCTATGAAATATATAGATTATCCAGAAATCTCTCCTATTCCAGAATTCCTACTTTAAGTAATTCATTCATTCTTGAAGGTGCTATAACATCTGATACAAGCATTCTCTAGGAATCATTGCATTTCTGCATAACATACAGCTTTATACAAAATACAAGATGTAGCTTTTTGTAGGAAATATACATTGATCAAAAGCAAAAGCACTATGAAAAATTTTAAAAATAAATAAATAAAATCACATGCAGGAGATAAGTACTTACCACTGTTACTGACCTCTTTCCATCCTACTGTTATGGAATAAGACTAAGTAAATGCAACCTAGTCTGTGAGCCAGAATGAACAGCTTCTAATTTTCACTTCAACCTCAAAATCAAGAGTACTGAACAGAGAAAAGTGACGGATCTGCTGTTTTATATTATGATGAAATGAAAGCTCTTAGCACAGATCTGAGTAGAACTGCTTTTTTTTTTTTTTTATACTACATTAGCCTGCTAATTTGAAGAAAGTGAAAGGCTTTGTTTTACTGTCGTTTATCTGTTCTCTTTGCTACCCCCACAATTTAATTTGCATTTAAAATTATTCTTATGTCTCCACTGCACTCCAAGGTGTGGAGCATTTTCTAATCACGACAAATGTTCAGTGTGGTTTTTGTGCAATGCCACTTTTATTCTGAGCCAGAAACATAGTGAGTAATTATAATTGCCAGCTATTTTCTAGAATGAAATACAGAGTGGTTGTCTGATGCAGTTTCTGATTTTTCCTCCATTTAACAGTGCATTGCAACAAACTCCTCAGTCAAAGCATCAGTAAAAACATAAATCAAATAGCACAGTGTCATGTCATGATAGCTTAAACATGCACATTCACAAACCGTAAAAGCAGAATACGATTCTACTGAGATCTTTTTAATAATAATATACCTTTTCCAGGTTTGAAAGTGGGCTTGGACAGTTAATAAACTGAAATACAGCACAGTTATTTCTTGATGGCTTCCAGTTCATCTAGCTAACATTTCTGGAGTCACACATTGTTTGGAACCCAAATGAAGCCAAGCAATAGGGGCTGACAAAAGCAATGTTAATAAGTTGCACAGAACATCCCTCATGAGAGGGATGGAAGCCTGGTTCCTAGAATAGTTCCCCAAAACTTTTTGTCAGAAAGTGACAAAGGCAGGGATAAAAGTGATCCTTTGAAAATTTTTGTTGCAGAAGTTCTGTCCAAGAGAAGTGTCAGGAAACAATCAGGCTTAGTCTTCCCTTGCTTGCAGATATTCTGCTCAAGAGATCAGCTATAAACGCCTTTGAAATGCACTGCCACCAAACCTAAATGATGCTCAAAACTGGGGGTTCTGAAAGGTCAGATTTTGTTTCAGCATCAGACAGCTGTTTAAATCAAATACAATGGATTTTTTGACTTTTACGAAGAAGCCCAAAAAGATAAATAAACCCTCACACTATGGGTTATGTGGTACAGTTTAGAAAGTAAGATTCACTCTGAGCAGATCATTACAGGGATTTCCACTCTAAGGTTTCTTAAATGCTTCTTCGAAGCATCCATACAGTACTGAAGATATGGGTGAGCTATATGGGTTTCAGATAGAAAAACAGAAAGAAAAAGAAAAAAAAAAAAAAAAGAAAGAAAGACTGGCAATGGAAAATGGAAGACAGAAGAAAACTATCCTTCATGTTCTGCAAGGATATCTGCTACTTGCTAACAATACTTTTTTTTCTCCTTCTCCTTCTCCTTCTCCTTCTCCTTCTCCTTCTCCTTCTCCTTCTCCTTCTCCTTCTCCTTCTCCTTCTCCTTCTCCTTCTCCTTCTCCTTCTCCTTCTCCTTCTCCTTCTCCTTCTCCTTCTCCTTCTCCTTCTCCTTCTCCTTCTCCTTCTCCTTCTCCTTCTCCTTCTCCTTCTCCTTCTCCTTCTCCTTCTCCTTCTCCTTCTCCTTCTCCTTCTCCTTCTCCTTCTCCTTCTCTTTCTCTTTCTCTTTCTCTTTCTCTTTCTCTTTCTCTTTCTCTTTTTTTAGAGTTACTGGATCTTAGTCCAAAGGAAGCTGAGAACAATATAACTTTGCATGCTGGAGAATGTTTTATAACACCTATCAATTAACCTTTGCTGTGTTCTTCTGGTCCTCTTTGTCATCACCCTTTCAATCCACTTGGTCATCTTCCAACTTGACTGATGTGCACAGTCATTGAAATTACCAGCAACCTCTCTACTGACTACTGCATAATCAAAATTCATCCATTTCAGGGATTTACAGCTCACTTTAAATTATTGTGCAGTAGTTCTGACAGCTGCCAAGAGCTCTCTCTGACTATGGGGTACTTAGCAACAAGAAAGGTAACAGTGCCTTTTATTTATATGCTTCTGTGGCATTCATCGCCATGAGGGAAATCCTTGCCTGCCCAATTACAAACCCTTTAGGATGGTAGCACGGTCCCACATTTAATCCTCAGTCCCTCAATAGGGAAATCCATAACCTCCAGTTGAGCTGAAAAGCCTACATGTCTAGAAACATGTTCAGGTGAAACATGTTCAGTATTGAATATAGTCTGCAGATCAGGGTTCACATATCCTTGAAGCTCATTCTGAAAGTTTGACAGTGAACATTTGAAATAATGTATGGTGCATTGAAATGCGTTCTCTGTCTTTGTTTCCAAGAACATCAGAGCACCTCACAGGGCAGGACAGGGAAGTACAACAACAGCCAGAACCAGAAACTGCTTACCAGCTATTTGAAAGCTTCCCTGTGCTCTATCAACCCCTGAAGCCAAACTTGCAAAACCTCTGCTGTTGGCCAGACCTCTTATCAGCACAGATTCCTATGCAAGATAATCAATGCAATGGTTTTGTAATATACACAGATACCCCCAGAGGACTAGACTGAGATTGAACTCTTTGTGAGGTAGAATATAAAAACATCCAACCGACCTCAGAAAAATACTTGGAGAAAAATTGTCATGCTTTGGAAAACTCTGAAGTTGGCATTCCTCATCAGGAGCTTAAATAACCTACTGCATCACATTTAATTTTTTCCCAAATTAAAAAAAGAAAACCAAACCAAACCAAACCAAACAAAACAAAACAAAAAACCCTCAAGAGGAAAGTAATTGAACATTTGGCATTTAAAAGAAGTGAGTAGCCTTCTGGTTTTCTAACAGTCAGATACATGTAGGCAAGAGGGCTGTTTTTTAGTTTTGTTTTGTGTTTTTTTTTTTTCTCCTACCCTGAATTCTCTGTTGAGAATATAACTGTTACTGTAATGACTCAGAACCTCAAGAAAAAAAAAAAGAAAAAAAGAAGAAAAGTCTGCTGCTGACAAACATTAATACTAACCTGAAAGAAAGTGGGAGAGAGAATGTAATGTGTGACTGAAGAAGTGTAGGCAAGGTGATTATTACAGACTTGTTTCCTGAGGGATACATTCAGAATAAAGGAAGAATATAAAAGTTTAAACCCCTAAGCTATGAAAAGTAGTTTTTTTTTTTTGTGTGTGTGTGTGTGTGTTTTAAATCATAATTATCAGTTTTGTGCTTAGATATATTAAAAAGAGAGGATTGATAGCAAAATTAGGACACAAATGTGTTCTAGATTTCTTATTTGTAATGCAAGACAAATATGTCACACACAGCATGTGATAAAACACAAAAATATTTAAATGAGTGTTATATATGCTTCACAGTGACAGAGACTAACACTGATGTTTTCAGAAGTTTCAACAGATTTTGTACAAATCCATTTTGGTGTCCCCATGCTGAAAACACTTCCGAGTTATAGAAGAGTTATCAAGAATAAGAGGAACTCCCACTGTGGATGTACTTGTTTCTGATATTTCTGCCATAAAAATGATCAATATCCAGAAACATTTAAGAGAATATAAAGGTAGTTCTGGCTCTTGAAATCAGTGGAAAGTTTGTTTTTGGCTTTTGTAGCATCAGGGTCACATTCTCATTATTTAGCTCTGAAGCAAGCATTGCACACTTTCCAAAGCAGAGAAGACGATCTTGAAAAGAGGCAGCTTCAGGATCCAGTGACATGAACAAGAAGTTCAAAAAGTTATTATCTGAGAAAATCTTAAAATGCTGTCATGGAGAACAAAGATTAGACACCCTGCATAGAAGAAGTCTATTCTAAGATAATATATGGCACTTCGATACGCCTTCATTTGAGGGAGGAGAGCTTGAAGTCATAATTATATGATAAACATATTAGGGAAGAGAGATTTTGGGAGCACATGTATGTTAAAGATGAGTTCTTCAGTCCTTATACAAGCAGAAATTCTTCTGCATTAAATAGACTTCATCATCTTCCTCAATTACATGATCAGATTATTATTTTTTCCCTATAACAAACCACATAGGAAAAAAAAATACATTCCCCAATTCATTCCTATAGGTTACATGGTAACCAGAAAAATGCAGAGCTGTCTGGAGCAGGGAACAGGATGAAACTAGTAAAACAGATTTTTTGGTTAAGCTTTCCTCCATAGCTCTGCCAGTACACAGCAGTCATGGAGGGGGAGGTATCCCTTCTGGTTTCCTTACTTTTCTAGGAGTTTTGGCAAGGGAAGTTTAAAAAGATTCAAAGGAGCAACCAAAAACCATGAGAGGAACCCAGCAAAATCATCCGTCCTCTACACCTTCTTAGGACTGAGCAGTCCCCAGAGCTTGCACTAGCCCCAACACCAAGGATGGTGTGATTGCTGAGAACAGGATAAGGAATGATTTTAATTGATTAAAACACCATTAAATTATAATTTAATTATTGATTAAATTATTGATCATTATTGATTAAAACACTGTTGATTAAAATACCAGTGCAGGTACCAATGAATACAATCTTAACCTTCATCAAAAGAGGGGTAAAACCCAACACAGGGAGACTGAAAACAAATGTGTATTTATATTCTTTACAGCCTTCTGATGGCCTCTGAGAAATTGCACTGCTAGTGGATCATTCCTAAATCTAGTTTCAGTTGGCTGCTGGTTTTAAGTGGGATAAACAACTTTGAAATAACTGAGCAACTGGACATAAGCAGTGTTACATGATTAAATTTGATAAAAACCTAGGAACTGCAATCTGGTTAGAACAAAATCAAATGAATTCTTGCCAATTGAATTTATGTATGGAAAAGACATAACAATGGAGTATTAATGAAGTTACAAAGTAAAGTTTGTATATGTCAAATAACATGATGAGATTTAATATTCATGGGGCACCATACATACATAGATAAATAATGCATACGAATGCCAATCTCTGAATAATTTACATAAAATCAATCTCCTTTCTTGTTTCTACATTGTGCTATCCTCCAAAATCTGCATCAACTTAGATACAGTTTTCAAGGATTTTCAGACTGCATTTTTAATGTTTCACTTTGCTAGAATAGATTAACAACAAGAACTTCAGAAAAAAACATCCACCTGTCTTTGGTTTCTTACCCTGCACTGCCCTTGAGCTACTGAGAAGCCACATATTTTGCAGTAGGAACATTTAGAGGACTTGTAATGAAATATGTGAGTGTAATTGACAAAACCATCCTGATACCTCAAGTATTCCTGGACACATATCACTGTACCTCAGTACTGGAGTTGTTCCAAAGTTTGCATTTGCCTTTTACTTAGCTTGGACACAGTTTTCTGTGTGCAAATTGTATATTTTTTGTGCATTTCAAATATGTAAGTATATGCAACTACATATTGTTGTGCTTTCCTGACTTTAATAAAAAAAGATTTGATCCTGCATAGCACAGTGCTATGCAATGTCAAAAATGATGTGCAAAGTAGCAAGCCAGAAGAACCTAATTCTTTCCTAATGACAGCAAGACTGTAGAGCTGTCAAGTTCCTTCTGCCTTGTGGCAAAAGTATGGTCTAAAAGAGGAATACGTACTGCAGCTATGTGCTCCATTAGCATGAGGAATACGTACTGCAGCTATGTGCTCCATTAGCATGACGGGGACTGCACTAGTTCTCCTGTCTCCTCAGACATGCCTGTTTTCTGCCCACATCCTCCTCCTTTTTCACCAAACACTGCAGACTTGGGAGATCACTTCAAGCTCTTCATGTTGCTCATGATTTCAAAGAATTTCTGCTTGCCTTTGAGGAAGACCACTTTGCACATTCAGTGGGAATCTGTAGGACTAACACCAAATTTGCATTCCAACATGGAACATCTGATGTAGATCCTCTCCTCAAGTTCCTTTGACTTGACAGAAGAGCAGGTCTTTCAGACCTGCTCTTTCTTTCTGGTCACAATGTTGGACCAGAGATGGTTTCTAAAAAAGAACATTAGCTGAGGACAAATCTAGTGTTTTATGGGTTGCACTTATTTTCAGTCAAACCCTTTGAGAAAAAATAATATTTTGATTCTGTTGCCCAACTTTCACTAACTATTGGAGACTACAATCACATGCGGTGCACCCCCATGCACTATCAGAACAGCATGTACAGGAAGGCAGCAAATAATTGTCTTGATGAGTGACATTTCACAGTCTATGGGTGGCCTTCTCAACATGTTTGCTCAGTGTCCTCCCAGCTGATAAGTAATTTTAATAAAACATTGTCTTTAGGGGAATGAAGAAAAAAAGGCACATGTGACACAGCCAAGAGGCTAGGGTTGTTGTTGTTTGTTTGTTTTGTTTGTTTGTTTGTTTTGTTTTTATTCATTTATTTATTTTTGTTTGTTTGTTTGTTTTTAAATAATTTCACAGGTGCTTACCTGAAAACTTACTAAAAATGTCAGTAGAAAGTGTACTGCTTCAGTTTCATTCCTTATGGGCTAGATCCTTCTCTTATGGGATTCTTTAAGAAACACTGACAGTTATAACACTAAGCCTCCTAATTAGATCTTATTTGTATGTTATATAGTAGCCATTTCTGATTTACCTTTTTTGTTAGCAAAACCAAAAAACTGTCCCTTGTATGGCACACATACAATCTACAATTTCCAGGGACCTGAATGCCAGCAAACAGCACAGCTGGTGCCCTACTCTTGGTCATGCTTGACATGAGAGAGTTTTAACATCAGATGGTTGGAGGCTTGGATGACATGTTGTGATACAACTTGCACCTCTTAGTTTTTGACATGATTGTGTGGGAGTTCACAGCATATCTGTAAATTGAGGGTTCATGTTCTGTTGATTTCCAGTATTCAGACCAAGCAAACGTGGAAAGAGAGCAAACAAACAGGAAAGCCTGGTCTGAAAACCAGGTCTTGTCAGTTCTGTTGCAATCAGGGTGTGCACAGCAGCAATTGCAGGACAAAGTTTTCCTTGGGTTACTGCTGCACAGATTTATAGATAGTGCACAGGAGGAGGGGTTGCCAGATAGCTCCCACATTGCACAACAGGAAGAAATGTGAAGCTTGGAGCAGCTGTGGAAGTTCAGTCCTGAAGCTACAAAGATACATGTTTTGTAGAGGTCAGTGCCTCCGCTGAGAAGTGATGGTGATGCCTGGTCTGTTAACATAGCCCCACTGTGTTTTTTAGAGAAATATGACTTTAATACATTCCCCTCCTGTATAAAAGACTCCCAGGGTAATAATAACAATTAAAAGCCCTCCCCTCAATGTTTTCTTCTTAAACACATCAAGCATCAGAAAAGCTGTCATTTTAGATCAACTTCTGCCCATCCCTATGGCAACTAATGGAAGCATTTAATACTATATATACAAAATGTAATTTTCTCCCCCGCCATCTCTAGTTTTACTCTTCTTTTTATGCTAAAATTGCTCCATGACGCCTACAATGTTTGGAAAATGCTGAAGTGACATGCATCAGAGGCTCAACGTCACTGAAAAAAAAGCTCAAGTGACCAATTAAAAATACTGGTTTTGAAAATGCAATTGAGGAAACAAAGACCAAAAATATATTGACTGAGCGGTCATATTTGTATTTTTCAAAAGCCCAGTATAAAAACTAAAAATACCTTTGAAAAAGAAGGGAGGGGGTGGAAATCAAACACTGATGATCAAACCAGGAGCAGTTCATAGTATCATAGTATCATAGAATATGCTGAGTTGGAAGGGACCCTAGTTACAGTATTTAATAGATTTGCAGGCTGCAGTCAGAGGTCCCTGTCATATAAAAAACTTCCAAAGCTACTAAGCAGTCTCTGGAAATCCTTCCTCTGCCTGGCCCCTCATCAAGGATAGCTGTCACCTGCAAAGTCCTTTGAGTAGCTTTATAGTACGCTTAGAGAAATGAACAATTGTGCAGAATTTTGTGCCTCTTAGTGATGCCCAGCATGGGCCAAAAAGAGAGAAGTACAAACTGACTTAGGAGAATGTTTTTTTCCAGTATTTTTTTTTTGGGGTGTACAGAGGAACCTGAGCTTCTGCTGCAGAGCTAAGTGGACACAATACCATTTCAATGGTGGCTGAAGCCAGCCAGTGCTAGGTTCATCCTGTAAATAACCTTTCTTGCAGCTTCCTTGTGCTAGTCCTCCAGCACAGACAGGCATAGACCATTGGCAAGAACCTGTAATATATAGTATATATACCTCCAAGTGTGATTCAATGAGATAAAGACATAACCAAGTGCTTTTTTTATCAAAGGAACCACATTTCAAAATAAAGTTAAGAGTAACTGACCAGGCTTTTGCAAGGTTTGGCCCCATATGAAAGACTGCCTCTCTGGAACCACAAGTGGTGGGGAGATAAAAATAGAAACATGTTGAAAATGGGTAGGACAGCGGCTAGAGGGAGGAGACTACTGCTGTGTGGAGTGAATGCTGCAGCATGCTATAAATTAGTTGGCAGTAACCCTATGATGTGTATTTAATGTATTTCTTGTTTGGCTTGCATTTTTGGCTTGTACAATACTATAAAAGCTCAGTTTCTTTCATGCATACAGACAAAAACATTCTCAGGTCCTAAACTGAAATTCACTTACTCCATCAAAGACCTAGTATTCAAGATGTTTTAAAATTAGGATAGAGAGGGCTTCTACCAGGAAAACATGGAATAAATATATTTTATACCCAAATTCCTCAAACACTATTCCACAAAATCATCCAACAACATTTTTTTCTTCTTTTTTCTTTTTCTTTATTTTTTTTCCTTCTCCTCATGAGGCTGAGCAAGGAACCTGTACAGCATATATGTGCACCATGGCTTGCTTCCCTTCCTCAGCAGGGCTGGACAAAGGGGACAAATGGACTTGGACACCACCCCTTTTCCTGCTCACCAAGGTTCACGCAGCCAGGGAGGTACTTCAGCTGGAAAGCTATTCTCCCAGGGCCCTGTATTTTGTCAGCAGCCAGCAAAATTCAGCTACTCCAGAGGTTACATCAGAGCAATCCAAGAGAGCCTCCTGCCTCCCTTTCCTCACTGTTTTTCTGAGGATCCTGTGGAAATGAGCTCTCCATGAGAATCTTCCTTTTCCTCCTTCAGACACAAAGTGGCTGGTCATTTGTTCTTCAACATTCACGATTCACAGAGAGGCTTCAATGGATCTTATAAATGACAATGAGGCATCTGTGTGTAGAAATAAGGGAGAATAGGCTGTTTTTGGTTTAGGTTTAGCTCAAAAATGGGATAAATTGTACTACTAAATTAAATGGTATCTTAACCAAAGGGAATACAGGGACAGTATCTATAGCAGCTCTATATTGTATTTGACAGGCTCCTTTAGCCAAATGCTAGCTCTGCTGAAATCATTGTGTTTTATGCCTGAATTCTGTGAGCCCACTGTTTGACCCCATGTGAATAGCACATACTGGGAGACATTAACATTTTTTAGTTAGGTGAACTTTCACTACCAGGCTGTAATTTTCCTCTCAATGCCTGGAGCCTATGAGAAAATGCAATTTGCTGGAAACAATTGTAAAAGCCCGAGGAGGTAAGGACTGGAACACACAAATAGTATGTGTTTATGAAAAGAAAGATGTAGTGTGCTCTCCAGAAAAGGGATTACTGTGGAAGGAAAAAGTTTTGAAGGCAGCACTTAGTGTGGAGTTGCAGTCTAAATGACAAACAGCATAGTGGAATATATCAACAAAAGGACAATGACTGACAATAACAAAAGCACAGATTCTCAGAAACACAAGACAGAAGGGGACCTTGAGATATTATCTCTTCTCTGTGCAATGAGGCAAAGTAAACCTCACCTAGCTCATTCTTAACTGATGTTTCTCTAACCTACACTTTAAAACCTCCTTTGAAAGACAGCACAACCTTCCTGGTAGGCTTTTCTAGTGTTACAATACCCTTAGGGTTCTTAATTCCCTTCTTAAAATTGCCCAATTTCTTTGCTACAAATTGAACTTCTTTTCCCTTTTCCTCTGGTGCATATCGTGGATAATTGAGTAACATGATGTAACTAGAAACACTGACGTAGAAATAACTTATTCAATTACTTTGCTGAAGGGAGAATTACAGTCTTCTCTAGGTGAGTAGAAAGCCACCATGAGACTGTGAAATGTGAGAACCTTTGAAAGAGTACAGCTGACAATTTTCTTCTCAATGAAGAATGTGTTTGAGGTGCTCAAAGCAAATCTGCCTAGCCCCTCAAGCGCTCTCCTTTTCAATACCTGTTTGTCTTCTGTAAAGATGTTTTCCGAAGTTTTGTCACCTCAGAGAAGGATTTTGTTTAGTTTATTTAATAGTCCATTGAACTATCCAATCATCTGGAGAACTGTGACAGAGACAGATACTGCCATGATTAGTTTAAAAGGTTCCAAAGCCTGCTTATCATTACTATTCTAATAAGAACTCTTCTTGTTTTCACTTTCAGGACTTCTTTACTCTTACAACTCATGCATTTTTCTGTAATAAATAAATTCCTGTCATCTATTCTCAGACTTCTCACCACCTTCTGCCTCTGAGGGTTTCTATCCCCACCAGTTTGATTTGTTCCCTCTACGTCGTATTCAGTAAATGAAGCTGGGCGGGGGCAATTCCACATCTGATTCCAAAGGGATTGTAAGATAGAAGGGCTCTGAGACAACAGGCAATCACAGTGGAAAGACAACCCCCCCTCCACCTCCCCAGAAACAAGTATCTAAGTGGAACTGCAGTGATAGGTATTTGATTTGGGTCGATTAATAAACACTGAGCAGGATAAAAGGTAAAACTAGCAACTGTAAAATAGACTGGCTCAAGTATCCCCCTGGGTGCTGTGCCTCTTCTGCTGCAGAAGCTGGGCTTGCCTCTTTGCTGCTGCTGGGGAATTGGAAGAGTGAAACAGCAACTGCTGCTTCTGGGAGGACTGAAACTCCCCAGCAGTAGCTACTTGGCAAAGCAAAGGATCAAAGCAGAACTCTGTCAAGGAGCTCTGTAGCCACTCCTGTTATAGGGCTCCCTTCATGCTCTGGCTGTCTGCTGCACTATGAAACATTGCTTTGCCTAAACCTAGAGCAGGATGTGAGAGAGAGCCCAGTCCTGACCTGAGGGGTACAGGAGATCATATCTCCATGACATAATTAACTGAATGACTTCCTTCTGCTGTGATTAGAAGGGACAGCTCCAGCCCAGATACTCCTCAGTTTGCTGCAGATCTTGATTTTGCTGAGACATTTAGCTAAGCACTGTGTATGTCTCTTTTAAACAATCTTCAGAAAATAATTTACATTTTATACTATTTCACTACTGTTATTCTCCATAATTTGCCTGAGTCCCTAATGCCCACAGTCATAACTCAAAAGTCACAGTGTGTCAGGCAATGCAAAAATAATCCCTGCCTGAAAGAATTTAACACCTAAATATTTTCTCTTGAAATCAATAGCAAAAGCTCCTGGGCCTACTTGCTCAATGAGAGAAAAAAGGGGAACAACAGAGAGAGCAGGTAGTTTGTTATCATTAGTTGGATACTGCAGCAAGTCTGCTGCATTTTGCCGTTGTTTTAGCTCACAGGCATAACACACAAGCACTTCTGAGATTTCAGTAAGGTATAACCATGTTGTATTTTTTCCCTAGGTGACCAGGTGCCATGTTCCCCCTTTCCCAATACTTCTTCATTGCTTCTGCTCTTTTGGGACTCATTTTTTAAACATTTCTTCCTTTCTGTAAATTTTCAGCTTCTGTTATTCCACCATTGACTAAGACCCAACCATATGAGATTCAGGACACTTGCTTTTAATGATAAGAAGGGGAAAAATACATAACATAGACAAGCAGTATAAACAGCACTGTGCTTGCTCTGTGTCCTCCAGGACATGACCATTCTGGCTCCAGCACATGAAGTGGCATGATAATTACAGGCAGAACAATGTCTTTCACATCTTGATTGCTGCCACACATCATCTCCAGCGTTTGGGGATGTTACACAGCTTTTGGCCCTCATGGGTTCCCACTAGCACATACACAATCTAACTTGGAAAAATAGAAGCTGGACCGTTCTTCGCTCTGATCTATCTTAGAAATCACTAAGGCTGGGACATACTGAAAGATATACTGAAATACAGGTTCAAGTAGATAGCTGGAGAGGTGTCCCCCCTAGCAAACAGATGAGATGGAGAGACCCATCTACCTATGAGATTGATAGAGAAAGAGGAACTCTTTCCATCTGGAAACTCCATAGCACAAAGTGTCTATTGGGAATGCATACATACAAAAATAGAGATGCATGCATCTCTCTTTTACATATAAAAAAGCATGTAAAACAAACTTAAGCAATAGAAAGTATTTCTTTCTGCCCAGTTTGTTCGTCTCTAGTGTGACAAATGATTATCCAATGATGAAACATGGAAATAGCTCCCCTGACCCACATGTACTGCTCTGCCACACATGGACTCACTAAAGCTGCAGAAGTGTGCTTTTCACTCATCTAGCTTTGGAAAAAGTATGCCTTTTCTCCAGTCATTCTTTGGCAAAATGCAGTATATCTAATTTTGTTAAATTCCAAAACACACTGTGCTTGTACTTGTAGGTGTAAGTAGAATGTCAAGGATGAGTCAAAGATTAATACCTAAATTGTAGAGTGCAAAATGGGAATTATAGTTTTAAATATCACATTAAGAACTAGGAAGTATTTACCTAGTCGAAAGTACTACTTGCACTGTAATAAGCAAAATTCTATTCCTTTAGTTCAAGGAGATTCTTTAATAGCTCCAGGTTCAAGCAGTAGAAATGCATAGGTTGGAGTGGTAATTCTATGAGAGACTTTTACAAACTTTAGCATAACCCTTATTCATCACAGCACTCACTTCAATATAAGGCTACATTTCAAATCTATCTACTTCCACCGGTCTGCAGGACAAGGATGAATGTAAGACCATACTTAGGATAACAGGTGCTTGGCTAGTTTCTTTCCTTAAAACATATTTCTTCTTCCATTATTGCACTGTAAGATTATCAAGTAATAAGTCGTCTGCTTTCACCAATCTACCCCTCAAAAATCTTCACTTAACTTTACTGTCCTGTTTTTCGCTCCATTCTTATAAAGATTTCTTTTGCTGTCTTATTAAAAATCAAGAAAAAAAAAGGCTACTTTATCAGAAATCTCAAAAACCCAACCGACCAACCAACACAAAGACACACACCTATAAATGATGCTGTCAGTGCTTCCCACTTTCTCATTTTCATCTTTTGCCTCATATCTTTAGTTATCAACTCTCCATGCTAGGACCACTCTTTTTCCTGTGTGCACACAATACCACTATCATACCAGGGCCTTTTAGATGGCCTGGTAAACAAATGAATAAATAAAGCATAAAAGATTAGAGTTTTAGCCAGCTTATTAATTTCTCACTGTCATTGAGCACATCACATGGCAATGGTTCAAGAATATTTTTTAGGCTTGGCTGAAGACATTAACGATACCTCATCTGATTTTTAGAATAACATGTGGAAGTGATTCTAGTGATGCTTAGAAGCAAGTTTCATTTGCTTCTCAGAACCCTACCAACTACCTTCTGGTTCAGTAATCGATGCCCTGTGAGTCCAGAACTGTTCAAATCACATGCTTTCAGCTACTGATACTTTGCACTGTTCATTAGCTGCTGAAAAACAGGATATAAAAATGAAAATTTAGGAAACAGACTTATTTAGACTTGTGAACTGAGTATAGAGAACCCTGCCAAAAAAATATTTTTATTATAAAGGAAAGGAGGTTCATCAGTGAAAAAGTTCCAAAGATCAGATCTTCAAAAAACTTTCCTTTTTGTAAGTTAAAAATATTGAATAGCTACACACACACACACACACACACTTATTTTTAGGAGAATCTATTAAATAGCACTTCTCTTCATCAGCCAGCTCAGACATACTTTACTCCAAAGCATCCGCTTCATATTTTAGCAAGTCTTAAGATGACATTTGCTTTATACTTTACTGTTTAGTCCTCTACTCAGCAGAACATAGCCTATACAGGCAATTGCTAAAGGAGGTAACCAGAAATGAAAAACAAAGATGAGAAATCTCAAGGTAAGCTATTGTCCTTGTGCTTCCCAGAAATCCTTGAAAAAGTCAAGACTGTGTTTACAGAAAACAAACAAACAAACAAACAAAAACCTCCAAACAGTTTTTTCTCTATAGAATTTCTTGTTTTTCTTCCAGCTATTTCATACATGAAGGAGACTCAGACACTTATTTTGCTGTCTCCTAATGCAGCTCACTTGTTCTAATTTATGGATGTGTCAGAAAAATAGCCCTCTATCTTTAGATACAAATCTACTGCCCAAGTCTCTGCTATAAAACTGGAAAAGTGACTAGACAAACTTTGAACTGGCACTTTGTATATGTACATGGAATGGAGGAAATTAAGGTAGCCAAATGCTTATTTTAGTTGAGAGATGGTTGCTATTTTAATTTTTTGGATTCCAATTTAAGCCTCTGCCAAATCTACCCCTGAGCATCTCACAAACAAGACAATTCACAGTATGACATTCCTAGGAAATAATGAGGTAGTGGCTGTGTAATTTGAAAGTTCAGATTTATTTATTTATTTTGTGACTGTGCCAAGTGGTATCAAAGCCTGTCAGCATCTTGTTAAGGGGGCAATCCATAGAAGAGAACTAAAGAAAAATCAGAATACATTATGTTTATTCAAGTGTTGCACAATATAAAATCACTAATAGGAGCTACCATGTTGAGAGAAGGATTTTGAAAAATCTGCCTATGGCCAATTCTAATTTTATGATTTCAAGGTATAGGAAGGAGATTGAATCACTAAGTAATTAGGAAAAGGAACATGGGTTGGAATTTAACTTTAGTAGTTAGATTTCAGCAGCAGTGTCAAGGGAGGCTTCCATCCCTGAAAGAGGTCAAAGTCACCAAGATAAAAAGTTTCAACCTGCAAAAATAATACGCAACATAAATTATTCTTACTGAAACTTCCTAAAATGGAAAGGGGCACTGTGAAACATTTATGTTGATTAACTTAATGTGAAGTGTCTCCTAGTGAGATTTAGAGAATACATAATTTATATCTATCATAACAAAACGCTGATAATAAAAGGCCAATGAGAAGACCATTAGCCCTATTCTTGTGGCTGTAAATAGGAAATGAGATCTCCCAAGCTAGTCAACTGCCAGGGAATTCACACACCCTTTCAGGTACAGGCTTTTGCAGATACATAATCATCTATGTGAATGTGGGCAGTTCATGTGAGCTGATCCCCCTCTGCAGGCAGGCACATAGGAGAATTATAGTGAAGTAGCAATTCACTACATTTTGGCTTTAATTATGATATATAGGAAGAGTTGTTCAGCTGCAGCATGTTCATAATGGGCCTTACAAGTTTTTAGTAACACATACTGGCATATTAAACCTGAGGACTTTGCGTGACTGCATATGCTGTCTTCCTTCTTACCCCTGGAATACCAAGGTAGTCAGACTGGGACAGAAGTTCAGACTGGCTTTCAAAAAGTCATGTGAAAACCCATTTGGGGATTAAAATAAGAGTATACGTAACAGCCATTAGGAAAGGTTTGCCTTTGCTGGTAACTCTCAGTACACAGCTGGAGAAGTTAACTTAGCCTTTGAGACAGGACTTACAGACCTGACTTTTAAAGAACAAATCATAAAGAATTGAATATCCTTATTTTTCCCCCCTCTTCTTTCTGCCCTTTTGATCCCTTTTTAGTATGGTCTCATTGAGCCATCTGCTTCCTGTCTGTGTAAAGCAAGCAGTCTGTATGGGTAAGGGCCTTCTTCAGATTATTTGCCATGTTGAAAACAAGAAGTGTTACTGGACTGTTTCTAATAATGGAAAATGTGGTTTCTCAGGGCACAAATCAAAAGCGTGATAAAGAATATTAAAAAGGAGAAACAAAATTTCCAGTAGTTAATGTTCTGATGCAACAAAGTTCAGAATGCCAGCTGTGTATAATCTGAAAGAACATAGCAAAGAGAACATCAAAATAAAAGTGAATAGATTCCTTGTTGATCATACAAGAAACAAAACAAAACAAAACAAAAAAACAACACACAAACAAACAAAAAAACAATCCATAGGCTAAGTACATCTCAAATTTTGTATGCATCTATAGAAACTGGTCTAGTAACACGTATTACTGGGGTAGCACTGCTGATTTGTTAGAACACCAGGGGAAGAACAGAACCAGTATATGCATTTCATTACCCTAACATTGAGTTTGGGCTACATTATTACATTTTGGTCCGAAAAACATATTAGTGCCTGAAATCTTATTACCATTTATAAAAACCTTCTGTCATCAGAAGGGCAGATTATCCCTTGAGCTAATAAGTGTTTCTTTCTGCAAAAAGGGTGATGAAACTTGATTTAAAACTCGTTCTCCTTTCCACTATATGATGCTGTCCTACGATATCCCTATTAAATGTCTCTACTTCATAAGACTCATCTTGATAATACCAACACGCAAAGGAAATATGTAATGGATTCCTACAAACCTGTTACTAGAACAGCCCATACCAAATGTCTGAATTTTTAGATAATGTCTGTTATTTCAATATTTGCTACATAATTGTTATAATAATGACTAAGAACATATTCAATCACTACACTGTTTGAAAAACACCATTTTAAATTGAATGTTGCTTTTTTTGTTGTTTTTTTTTAATAAGATACCATCATGTATTGCATACAGTGTCTCTATTAGCAACATTACTGCAGCACAATTTCTTTTCTGGTTGTCCTCTTCTTACTCTAAATTCTTTCTTGTTATTACTGAAAGGCAGGAATACTTCTACAAAGGCTCATGAGCATGCTGTGACTCTATACGCATGCTGGAAGGCAAAACTTAAATTTCCAGCATACTACTAGATTATGTACATGCAAAAATACATACTTGTTCATGGAACTCAGATACTTCTAGAATTCAACATCTGTTCACAGAAGTGGCTATTGGCATACACTTATCTGTGAATCACTATGCAAATATATGCAACTGCAGTAAAAGAAGTCCCTAGAAGATTTGAAGAAATACATTTACTTTTGCAGAGTTAAAATTTTGAGGTGACTGATGGGCCCATTGTCACAACCCTTATGGAAGCTGCTACCTACTTTTCCCACTGAGAAAGTAGAATATTATTCTCCAAGAAGCATTAGATTTAGCACAGAAATTCCCAGTTCTGACATTGTTTTGATTAATCCTGTGTCATTGTGGATCAGTACAGTATGTCCCCAAGGGAATCAGACCCAGACAATGAAAGTGGTACAGAGTGAAAGTGGTATTATTTACCAGAAAAAGTGAATCCTCTATTGGTGAACACTGTTCAAGAGACAGTAGAATAATCATCTAAAGATGCCTTTATAAAAATCAATCCTCTGTTCACACTCATGGAACCATGCAACCAAAGAGTCAGTCAAAACAATGTTCTCTTAGCTGCTTGTTAATGGTACTGGTCAGATGATTGTGATTAAGGACCAATCAGGATAGTCCTGACAGAGGCTAATTTCATGATGTTTCTTAAAAGAAATGCATTGCTCTGCTAAACATTAAATTTTTTTTCTATGTGGAGGTCTGCTAGTATGGACTGTAACTTTTCAGGACCTATGTTAGAATGCTAAAAGCTTTAAACAACCTGTTCAGAGCTACTGCTTGATAATGTGTCAGCTGCTTCTACACTGAACATTGTACAAGTAATCTTGCTCTCCGATCATGCCTTGTCAAACCACAGGGGGCTAAAGAGGTATCTTAAGACATGGGCTTAAGCAAAGTCATACACCCTGCTTTAAAAAGCAGATTAAGCATGTGACAGATGCTTTGCGACAATTTACAAGCTGTATATGCTGACCTGGTTTTTGTGATGTTTATTTTATTATTATGTTGGTTTGATTTAATTCAAAAATAGAGAAAAAACCTGAAATATTTGTTAAAAGTAATATACTTGCTGATAAACACCCTCAGGTCAGTTAGTGATAAAACCAGAATTGTCAGCTGTGAAGATCCTATTTCTGGGCTCCAGTCAAGCTGCTAAAATTTCTTCGGCCAGCGTTGGAGACTAAGATCAAAACAACTCCAATGACTATACAAACTGTTCACAGGCCAGATGTTAAGAAGCCAAATAAATTGCCATAAAGTTCAGCTGGTGAAAGCTAAAGGAAACTTGCATCACCCTGTCCCCATAACATTGTAAAAAATAAAGATATCTTCTGCTAATATAAGACACCCAAAGTCATTCTTCCATGCTTGCTTTTCTCTTTATTGCTCATATTGTTTTAAGACCTTTCCACGTTCAGGATATATTGCCTGCACCCAGAGGTTGAGCTTGAAGGATTCATGGGGAATCACTGCCCTTGGAGATTTGAGGGTGTAGAAGTCATGCTACTATGCAGCAAGTAGGGACACAAACCCCTGCACAAAGGGGCTCAGTTCAGAGGCTCAAGAAGAAGGTTGCTCTTACAGATATAAGTAGAAGCTTACAGTGTTATCATTAAATTATTTGCCCCTCACACATGGAAACCTTGAATACATTCATACAACAAATAAACAATGCAAACTGATTCCCCTACTATTGATCTGATAGTGTAGAAGACTTGCCTATAGATTACCAAAGGAAACCTGCAGGGGAACAGGAAAGAGAAACTCCTGGTTTCTCACATTGCATCCAGAATCACAGAATTTCTAGGTTGGAAGAGACCTCAAGATCATCGAGTCCAACCTCTGACCTAACACTAACAGTCCCCACTAAACCATGTCCCTAAGCTCTACATCTAAACGTCTTTTGAAGACTTCCAGGGATGGTGACTCCACCACTTCCCTGGGCAGCCTGTTCCAATGTCTAACAACCCTTTCGGTAAAGAAGTTCTTCCTAACATCCAACCTAAAACTCCCCTGGCGCAACTTAAGCCCATTCCCCCTCGTCCTGTCACCAGGCATGTGGGAGAACAGACCAATCCAATCCAATACTTCTACTGGGAAACTGATTTTCTACTATGGCATATCATAACATTTTAAAGGTAATCTGGACCGGGACCTGTTAGAATATGGTGAAGTTTCTCCCTCCTTGTAGCTATGTTTCTGGGTAAAACAGCACATGCATGGGAGTGAAACAAATACTTAGGTAAGTTTCTATTTGGTACGCAACCAAAACACTTACTCAGTCTCACAAGCCCAAAACACAATGGTCAAACAATTAGCTGACGGGTAGGGCTCAAAGGGTTGTGGTAGGTGAGGCCACATCAGGCTGGCGGTCAGTCACTAGTGGGGTCCCCCAAGACTCCATTTTAGGGCCACTTCTCTTCTATGTTTTTATAAGTGATTTGGATGTAGAAGTAGAAAGGTGTTTTGAGCAAGTTTGCTGATGACACTAAACTTGGAGGAGATGTGGACTCTGATGAGGGTGGAAAGGCCTTGCAGAGAGATCTGGACAGATTGGAGAGCTGGGCAATCACCAACCACATGAAGTTTAACAAGAGCAAGTGCCAGGTCCTGCACCTGGGACAGGGCAACCTTGGCTATACGTACAGACTGGGAGATGAGATGCTGGAGAGCAGCCCCAAAGAGAGGGATCTGGGGGTTTTGGTTGATAGCAAACTGAGTATGAGCCAGCAGTGTGCCCTGGCAGCCAGGAGGGCCAACTGTATGCTGGGGTGCATCAAGCACTGCACTGCTAGTCAGTTGAGGGAAGTGATTGTCCCGCTCTGCTCTGGTGTGGCCTCACCTCGAGTACTGTGTGCAGTTCTAGGCACCACAGTACAGAAAGAACATGAAATTATTGGAGAGCATCCAGAGAAGGGCTACAGAGATGGTGAAGGGCCTAGAGAGGAAGACTGATGAGCGGCTGAGGTCACTTGGCCTGTTCACTCTAGAAAACAGGAGGCTGAGGGGAGACCTCACCGTAGTCTACAGCTTCCTCACGAGGGGGAGTGGAGAGGCAGGTGCCGATCTGTTCTCCTTAGTGACCAGTGATAGGACCCCAGGAAATGGTGCCAAGCTGTAGCAGGGAACATTCAGGCTGGATATCAGGAAGAGTTTCTTCTCCAAGAGGGTGGTTGCACACTGGAATAGGCTCCCAAGGGAGGTAGTCACAGCATCAAGCCTTTTTGTGTTTAAGAAGCATTTGGATTGTGCTCTTACTCATATGGTCTGAATTTTTGGGTAGACCTGTGTGGAGCCAGGAGTTGGACTCAATAAACCTAATGGGTCCCTTCCAATTTGGGATATTCTATGATTCTATGAAAATGTACCCTGAGTCCCATGGTGAAGATAAAGGCAGTGGAGTGTAGACAGAAAAATTGCCTACAAGTTTAATGGGGTCACTATTTCCTCTGGCATTTCTTGCTTTTTCTATTATTGCTTCTTCTAGCTGACCTCATCATGAGATACCTTTGCAGGCACCATGGTGATGTTCAGCCTCCCATAGCCAGTAAATATGTGCTCCTTGTACATACCAGAAATTCAGCCTTCAGCTTGATCCAGAGTTGTGTGTTCATCACTGCACTAGTTACATGACAAATAGCTCCATTTAAGCATTTTCTCACTGTGTCATCGCACACTGATATTTCACTGCTGACACCAACACATAGTGTATCTTGCTGTTCTGCTCACTTGTGGGTTATCCATTTTCTGGGTATAAGTACCGTAGCCAGTGCATATTCTGACATTTGAAGGATTATACAGGGCAGAAGGTTATAGAAATAAGTTATTATTAACATTTCCTATGTCATCCAGATCATAGCAGGTCTGAAACATGAAGTGGAAAAGCTTCTATGTAGTGATAGAGAAATATTTTTTGAATTTGGGTCAATTTTACCAAAGCGTCTGTTCTTAGAAATAGCTGTGGTGGGGGTGCATGACAAACAAACCTGAAAAAGTACTTTGAAAAGAGTACATTGTACTCTGACATTTTTGATAGTGATATATTTTGCTTCAAGCACAAAACAACTTTTCCCTTTGAAATGACTTTCAAAGAGTATTTTAAAATTATTCAAAAAACTCAAATTGAAAAACACACTCTGTTTCAGACCAATCAAGACACTTCTTTACCACAAGTGATTCTTTTTTGTTCTTCATTCTGTGAATTTTTGTTTAAATATTCATCATCTGAAATCAAAATTACTTCTTGATTTTTCTATCACTGTCAGCAAATCAGGAAACCTTTCTTCATGTACAGCTGTGATCCTGGACCCAATTTAAAAGAATATTTAAACATGTCCTCAACTGTTAGGCTAAGGTAAGTACCTGTTCAGGTTCTGCACTGAATAACTGTGAATTCCAGGTATGTCAAACTGTTAAGCTTAGCAAGGCCTAAACAACTCCCTTTTCCCCTCTTCAGATCTTACAAATAATTTTGCTTCATTGCCCAGTGGAAAGACAAAGATGGTGTTTTAGAAATTATGAGAAGATGACACATTTCAAAGATGTTGTTCCTGACTTTTTGGCCTTGAGAAAGATAGCAAATAAAACAAGATCAACAATTTCGAATTTAGAGATTATGTGAGTTTTCTTGGGCATCTGAAAGGTTCTTCTCCTCTGATAAATAATATCTGTGTGGAAGGATGGATCTAAAGGCACAGAAGCAAGGACTGAGAAAAAAAAAAAGACTTTTTTCTTTTATTTTTTCCAGAAAACACCTGACCAATTAAGTTACCATTATCCCTGCTCTGCCAAGTATCATCTATACAAATTGATTAGGCAATCAAGCTTAAACTTGATTCTTCATTTCTGTATAGTTCAAACATGTTTTGGAACAGACTAGGCTCCGTTTGTATATACATATATTTAAAAAAAATAACACATTTTGATGTAAACCACATTTCAAGCTGCTTATATTTTATACATACACATGCATTTCACACATCAGGGGAAGAAGCATGCAGATCCAACCACAAGCAGTTAACAGACTCCTAGCACCCTTCCTTTGTTCAGCTCCCACAAGTTTCTGCTGCTGGTGGGTGTAGGTCTTTTGAACTTCTCAAAAGCAATAAAAAAAGACTGTAGATCAGTGCTTTTAACCATGTACTTTCCTGAGTTGCAAGCAGAACAGCTCTTGACTTGAACAGGAGCATGCATCCAAGGACATGCTGGTGAGCAGCTCACAGCATTTCTGAGGGCTTCTCTATTTATTCTGTACTTGTTTATCAGTTTCAATGAGACACTTGTATCCAGAGTATCTGAATGCCTCAAACATCTCTCAGTGTACTTGCCTTACCAGAAGGAGGAAGAGAAGTACCATGAGCTTTGCTCTTTGGGTGAAAAAGTGAGATGAGTTGGTGTGACCGGAGGAACGCTAGAGAGTTTGCCAACCCCCTCATGCACAGGGAGCTGTCTCTCTGTACGAGGTACCTGTTGTATTCCACATCCTCATCTCCATCATCACCACTGAATTCAGCTCTTCTAACTTGCTGTGGGGCCGTGTTTTCTATAGATAATGAAAAACTGGTCTAATGCTCCATAATGTTTTTGACAGACACAGTCATTATGAAATATTTCCAAGCTATTACAGAGGCAGAAAAAGAAAAGAAACTACTGTTGCTAGGACTGCAGCATAGAAGCTTTCCAATATTTTAGATAATTAAAAGAAAGAGAAAAGAAAAAAAAAACTTGGAGAAGGAAGGAAGTGTGAGGGAAGGAATAGGAAACTAAGAAAGCCAGAGCCAAGAATCTGTGGAAATAGGAAAGACTTTTTAGATGAGGAGATAATGCAGACATAACTACTATCCAGGAAGGTAGAAAAGAGCTTGAACTCATATTTGCTACTACTTATAGACTTTCTGAAGCATACAACAATAAAATAAACACTTACCCACATCATTACATCAGCTTCATAACAGACCCAAGAAATTCTGCTCCTGCTTGGCCAGAATAGAACATAGAAAACCTCTGTCACACATTAGCCTAGTCCAAATCAAACTGGTAAATCGCTTAATAAATGCAAACAGAAAAAGCAAAATTTTCAGAAAGGCTACCTGAACTACTCCTGTACCAGACTAAAGGTAACCCGCTTTTATCAGGTGGAGATCATTTCCCCTTGCCGTGGGGAATCAGTGAGACTCTGATTGGGGCACCCTGTGGCCCCATCCAGGCTGGGTTCACTTTCCTTCATGACAAACGATAGCCTTTGAAAGGTTGGGAATTGCCTAGCGGTCAACTCAGCTGGGAAAAAAAAAAAAAAAAAAAAAAAACAACGTATGATGCACCTGGAGCAAGCATCATTCCACTAAATCACATGGTTGCATGTGTCCTGCACCACTCTCAGGGGAAATGCTGCTCTGCCAACCTGGCTCTGACTCATTATTGTGACACTCAGCATTAAAGCTCATGTAGTTTGACAATCAGCGAAATGCAGGCATTTTAAAACCCTGTTATTTCACCTGTATGTTCAATTTTTAAATAACTATGCTAATTCAAAAATGGTTCATTGTTATTTACCACATCAGCCCCCTGCATACACTGAACATTATCGCTAGCTCCTTTTCAAAGTGGATTTTAATCCATTATGGCCTATCACATAAATCCTTCTTAGTTTGTGGATTATTGACCTGATAGGCCCAAACAGCTCCATCTGTCCATTTAAATGGACACGAACACTGTGAGTGTTTATTGCTTTCAATCTTATTTTTTGTAAAGAAAATAAATTTGTTTATTTCCCTGCTTCTGCATGCATAGTTTCAGTATTCAGGGACAATTTAGTGCCAAGGTCTTGTCTAAACTCCTAATTACAGTGTTTTCTAGGGCAAAGTGCCCACATACGGTAGAATAAGCAAGCATACAGCTATTTGACTTGGGAAATGAAGCTGTTGACTTAGAGCCAGCCCTAAGGAGTGATGTAAAAGTTGTTAGACTGGTGGAATATTTGGAAGTGAAAAGGGATACATTGTCGAAATGTTGATAGGAATCCCACCTTATGTATTGAAGCTTTTATAGTCACAGTGAAGGAAAATTACTTTCAGATATCTACTCAGATTTGTTCTAATGAATGAGCTAAAGTGATGCTCTAAGGAACATTTGTTGAAGTGAAAACAGGAATAAAATAGTTTATTACCTATTAATATGTGTCAAGGGTCAGGTGAGAGCATACAGAAAAAAACAGACATTTTCAATTAGCCAGAAATTGTTGGTGAAATTATTTACAAAGACTGAGTTAATCATGTAATTGAGTCAAATAATTTCTAATAGAAGTATTAAACTGCTATAAAAAGGTTCACTGTATGTAAGCCTTTTTTTACATTGCCACTGATGCTCTACACACAGAATTATTACTGTTAGGTAAGGCACTGAAAAAGCAGGAAAGCAAACACTAAAACAGAAGCCTGCAAAATTTGGTGCTCATCTCAGCCTGGTGAATTTCATTGCTATGCTGTTTTCCTCTTCCTGAGGGTGAATCACTCCATCAGCCATCAGTGGGCCAGGACATGGATAGCAGGTGAATATAGCTTTCCATTATGCACAGGGCTCATCTCTGGTACAGCTAGGTTCGGTTTTAACAGCTGTTAGTGGAGAAGAAAACTTTTAGCACATCAGTCCTGAATACTATTAAGAAACCTTAGAGAATAAAAATATACTTTGCAGATGGCCTGTGATAGCTTTTTTATACATAAACGGAAAGGTCTGAGCTCTGACACTTAGATGAGAGTGATTTGTATCCTGCTCATACTCTTTTCAAGGAGCTTCATATTTTTGATGCAGAGCTAGATACAACCTATGCATACTTTTTCATGGATGGGGAATCTCAGAGAAGAGGGAGGATGTTTTTGGCAAGCTGCATTTTCAGAAAAGAAATGTCATGTGCAAAGACCTTCTCAAAGCCAGTCTAGTGCTAAGGCCAAACTGTACTGCCCAGAACTGTTAAATACATTTGATCACAGTGGTCCATGTATGATGGTATTAACATAAGTGTACTTGTGTGCATAGGTACACAGAGCAGTCCAGTTACTGCCTTTTTTTTTTTTTTCTTCTTAAGAAATTTCAGGCATCTGTTTGTCATCTGCATCCTCTGTCCCATTCTTGGATCTTTGACCCATTCACTTCTGTGGGGTTTACACAATACCAGTGACAAAACATAGCCCTAAGCATAAATCTTGCATAAAATATCCATTCTCTGAAGTAAAATTAACTCTTTTTTTTTTTTTCCCCTCAGAATGACCCCAAAAAGCCATTCACTGCAGTTAAATTTATTGCACCCTCGGTGCACACATTTTGTTTTGGCAAACAGAAATGCAGTGGCCTCTGAAGGTAGTCCACCCATCAGCTCGTAGGAGATAGTAGCATGTTATACAAATTTAAAGCAAAAGTTTGAAATATTTAAAAAACTTTCACTCAACCTTTGGCATCAAACTGAACAGCTGTTTTCAGGATAAGCTCATATAATTCTGCCATGCTGAATAGTCAGCCTAATGGAAAGAGAGTGTGATCCAGATCATAGAATCATAGAATATCCTGAGTTGGAAGGGACCCTTAAGGATCATCAAGTCCAACTCTTGACACCGCACAGGTCTACCCAAAAGTTCAGACCATGTGACTAAGCGCACAGTCCAATCTCTTCTTAAATTCAGTCAGGCTCGGTGCAGTGACCACTTCCCTGGGGAGCCTGTTCCAGTGTGCAACCACTCTCTCTGTGAAGAACTTCCTCCTGATGTCAAGCCTAAACTTCCCCTGCCTCAGCTTAACCCCGTTCCCGCGGGTCCTGTCGCTGATGTTAAGGCAGAAAAGGTCTCCTGCCTCTCGACACCCCCTTACGAGGAAGTTGTAGACTGCGATGAGGTCTCCCCTCAGCCTCCTCTTCTCCAGGCTGAACAGGCCCAGTGCCCTCAGCCGTTCCTCGTACATCTTTCCCTCCAGGCCTTTCACCATCTTCGTAGCCCTCCTCTGGACACTCTCCAACAGTTTCATGTCCTTTTTATACTGTGGTGCCCAGAACTGCACACAGTACTCGAGGTGAGGCCGCACCAGCGCAGAGTAGAGCGAGACAATCACCTCTCTCGACCTACTAGCGATGCCGTGCTTGATGCACCCCAGGACACGGTTGGCCCTCCTGGCTGCCAGGGCACACTGCTGGCTCATATTCAACTTGCTGTCTACCATGACCCCCAGATCCCTCTCTTCTAGGCTGCTCTCCAGCGTCTCATCGCCCAGTCTGTACGTGCAGCCAGGGTTTCCCCGTCCCAGGTGCAGGACCCGGCACTTGCTCTTATTGAACTTCATGCGGTTGGCGATCGCCCAGCTCTCCAACCTATCCAGATCCCTCTGCAAGGCCTTTCCACCCTCATTCGAGTCCACAACTCCTCCAAGTTTAGTGTCATCGGCAAACTTGCTCAAAATACCTTCTATTCCTACATCCAGATTGTTTATAAAAATATTGAAAAGTACCGGCCCTAAAATGGAGCCTTGAGGGACCCCACTAGTGACCGCCCGCCAGCCTGACGCAGCGCCATTCACCATAACCCTTTGGGCCCTGCCCGTTAGCCAATTGCTCACCCATCATATGATGTTTTTATTTAGCTGTATGTTTGATTGCATGTTGGGCAGATCTTCTGGTAACACTTGTGAAGTGCTGATATACTTCAAGAAGTGGAAGACAACAATAAAAAGCATCTACACAACATCAAAAATTAAGGCTTTGCTTGCTGAGATATAAGCAGTATACTGCCTTGCATTCTGCATATAGAATATCCATCATTGAGATGACATGTCTGGAATTTCCATTGAATATTGGTTTGCATACTGTATAGCACTACTAGCATTTTTATCCTGCAGAAGTAGCAGCTGAGCATCTTATAGAAGAGTACCTAGGAAATAAATGTACATATATATATTGCATTTATATATACAATATGTACATATAGACACACCTTCTACATGCGCATGTGTGTGCATGCCTTTGTGTTTGTGTGTCAGTATGTGTATATATATATGGAAGAATATTGCATGTAACTACTTCTGGCTAGTCACCCTGGGTACTGACAGAATACATTTCAACCTGAGATATTTCTATGGAAATCAGTACATTTGTCCCACAGATATGTTTGTCCCAATTTAGTCTAAAGTTGCTGAGAAGAAATTACCCAAATCTCTTTAACAATTGAAGGGCTCTCTGCTTACAAGCACGACTTCTCCATCAGTGAATGGAAACTAGGCTCACTACAGAAAGCTAAGCTCCATCACCTTGAATGAGCATAGAGTCAGTAGGGAACCTCTGAAATGCTTGCTGTTATTGCTTTAACATTTCAGCCACCATGTGGGGGGAGGAGGTTTTAGTATATTACTGGAATCTATTCATTTTATGAGCTGTACTGATAACATGGCTTGCATTCTACTTGGAAATTGAATTAGTTTCAGAGTTTATATTCACAGGTTTATCTAGTCAGGCTATAAAATTGAACTCATTAACTGGGCACTAGCAGAGATGGATTTTCAACAAATTTTTTAGCTACTTTAATAGTGAGGACACTGTTTTAGTGATGACTTTAATATTGTCTTAAAATCTGTTTCAGTGACTTATGGAGGCTGAGGGAACACAGTCACTGCTTTATTTTTATTTATTTTAATAAAGCAGTTCGCACTACACTGAAGGCATGCAAACTGACTATCTTCAGTGAAAGCTACTGTTCTGATAGTTGATTTGACAGGTTAATAAAAAGGAGAGACACTTTTTATTTGATTATAAGCTTTTAGACCTTGTATATTGTGAAACTAAAACATAAAGGGTAAGACACTACACATTTTTTCATAGGAACCTTTAGTCCTTACACAGATTCTTGTTTTCTTTGGATAATAAAGAGTAAGAGACAAAATTAATTGCTATATATGTCTTTCATTATGAAAAAGAGCCACAAAACTTTAGAGTGCTACCAAGTTACGAAGTTGATGGCTATAGTCTCACAGCATACCACTAACTACGAACATTATGGAGTGCAAGTTTGAATGCCACCAGGAATTCTTTTAAAATGTATATTACTTATCTCATTTATCAGGGAAAGAGGGGTGAATATTCAATTAATTGTATAATCAAAAGCAGAAAGGAAACTTCTGACTATTTTAATATGCTTATAGGAATGAACTTCATGACTGTATAATTCTTTTTAAAATGAAATGGCGTGTTATACAATATGTCAGTTCTCAAGGATGGGCCAGTTCTGCTTAAAACTTTGATAAAAAAAACACCCTGAGAAGACCAAGGACTGTATAGTCCATGGAAACCCATGGGATGTGGTTATAACGTGCACTTCACAGTGATTTGAAGTGGAACTGACAGTGAAGAGGCACAGGAATGTCTGCAGAATTCCATGTGGACCATTCACATATTTTCATGCACTGGGTTGGACTCTACAGTGCCTGACTTCAGCAAACTTGATCCCAAATGATCCCAAAGGTGGAATGTGGCCCAGCTTGCAAGGACTTTATTGTGTTGTCCTCTGCTCCCAAAAGAGATGTGGTTGCCTCTGAACTCTATACAAATAAAGAGCAGTTTGCAGAAAGGATCCTTCTCCTTTTAGCTCTGCAACAACAGTATATAATCAGAGCGATCAAGCTCTTGTTTGCCTCCTAGGAACTAGAAAGCCTTTGTGGCAAGAATGTCATAAAGCTTTATGTTCATACAGCACTTACTGAATAGCTTTTCAGATGAGGTCTCTGTATGGTTCCCTAATAAAAATAACAAGTGAATAATCATCGGCAGTATACATGCAAATTGGCCTTCCAATTGCATGGAGCCACAAGACAAAGTTTATCAGTCAAGGGCACTGGAGCAATTGTGAGCAGTCCCCAGAGTCTGTCCCCTCCAAAACTGCATGAAATCAGGCTGGCAGCCTGTGAAATGCTGGGCTGGTTCCCCGCGCCTGTACAAACGCTCATGCTCTCACTGTGGAGGCACTAAGGAATGCAGATTACAAAGGCTTTTTTCAGGACTGAAATGGTCGTTTCTCAGCAAGAAGCCAAACAGAGGCTGATCACTATATTATCTGTGTCAAACAAGGTCTGTAAGTAAATTGCACATAATTATGACAAAATATCATCAACAACATGACAGTGTCCTGTCGTGTGTTGGGGCATTTGGCACTCAACACCACAGAGTCAGATGTTTTTTCGCTTTTGGTGGTCGGTGTTTGTGTTTTGCCTCTTGCTTTGACTCACACTCTTGCCTCAGTAAAGATTTATTATACTACCTTTGTGTACTGTGTTCAGTGATTTATGCCAGAGGTTTGAACTCCAGTAGCCAGAAAGTCTCAGCTTTGTTTCTTATGGCAGGGGCTGTTCCCTGCCACAAGCTCTTTCATTTCCATGGGGAGAGCAATGAACTCAACCAGCAATATTGACTCTTGGAGTCTTGGACCACTGCTAAGTCATGTGTGTCTTTTGGGGGATAACAGTCTGTCCCCCTTCCAATCTTGCCAACAAAAGCCTTTCGTTTGACTTCAGCAGGAGATGGCAAAAGCTGCAAAGAATAAAGGCCGAACTCTCCACATAAGGAGGAACTGTACAATAAGTGAGATGATCTCACCCTGACTAGTCTAAACCAAATCCAGATGAAATCAAGAGGTTTCTGAAACTTATAAAATCAAGGAAGAATCACTAGCCAGAACAAATAGCTTAATCTTTTATGTTGCGTCGTTTGCAAAGCAGTCCTCACTGGTTGTCCTGCATTAGGATAAAGCTTAATGAACAGGCAACGTAGTTGTAGATGAAATCTAATATTGTCAACTATGGTGCAGTTCACAGGGAAAGTCATAAGAACAATTAAACAGTGCTAACTGTTAAAGCTTCTTTTTCACAGATCCTATTTTAAGTGTAACTGCTGCCCCCCCTCCCCCCCCCACAAAAAAAAAGAAAAAAGAAAAACAAGCAAACAAGCAAACAAACAAACAAACAAAAAAGAAACTTTAAAAGTATGCTTACATACCTAGCAACCTGGAGAATGAAGTTAGTCATGAAAAACTTCCAGGACTTAGAGGGTGTTTGGAGACATGTGTCCATCTACCAGATTAAAGCATGGGTATAACAGGAACACTTTTTGTCTGTCTTTCCCCTTCTTTTCTTCTGACCAGAAAATTTGTTCAAATGCAAAACTCATTAGTGGCACTGGTCTTGAATTTCAATGCTTCTGGCAACCCACCCTGGGCAGCAGGACAAATAATCACATCAAGCCACCTCTGTAGCAGAAGTGCTGGTACAAGCAGATGTGAAGCAGAGTTTAGGTGCAGAGTCGTGAAGTTTTTAAGGACATAAACTCTCAGAGGATTGCAAGATGCAAAGGGGATACTCCTAGTTGACTCCCCAATGGGGTGCATGCACTGCACCCCAGTGATACCAGGGTGAGGGCATGAAGACCTCTTGCAACCCACATGTTCAATCTGGAAGCCAAGCCATCGGCTATTTTAGCGGGAATGGATAGAAGGTTAAAAAGCAAGGCAAGGAACAAAGCGTTTTTCAGGCAGTGATACTGCATGAAGTAAGAACAAAGGCTGCTGCCTCTCTAACAACGCAATGAGCCCTCTAGAGGCAGCTGCAATGAAAGCCATCCCTACCATGACTGCCATGGAGAGCCCAGCCTGGCGCCCCAAGCCTTTGTGCCCTTGTCACCACATGGGCTGTGCCCTCTTTGGTCCCTGATCTCTCTGCAACAGCCCTTCCCCAACTCCCCATTCTCTGGCACCCACCCTGGCCCTAGTGGAATCTCCAGGGTCAGCCAGTAGGCTGGAGAGGGCCTGTGGGACAGGGTGCAGCTGTGTGTGCAGGCAGAACCTCTTTTTCCTTAAAAGAGCCACTTAACAGTCGAGCCACTTAATAAACATTTGCAAACCACCCTCTGGTCCAGAGCACTGAGCAGTTCTCACCCTGCATAGCATTTCCTTAAAGGCCATGACATACCAAGAACAGAGGACAAGCCTCTCCCAACTATCCAGTGATCCTCCAAAGCCTCTCACACCAGGCACCTTGGTGCTGGTAGTGCACAGCCCCTCTGGAATGGGGCAGCAACCAGTCACTTCTCCCCAGGAGAGTTTTCCAGACCTTTCCCCAGGAGTAATGGAGCAGTAGCCCTGACTTGCCTCCTGTCTGCCTGAAACATGGGGCAAAGCAGCCTCGAGCGCAGCCTCTTGAGGCAGGTGCCGTGACTGCCTGCTCTTTGTGTTTCACCATTCATGCTTCAGTTTCAAGGACTTGGGAGTTATCAAAAGCAGGAGTTTACTGTATAAGAAAAGCTATTCAAGCTTTGAAAAAACCCTTCAGGCACTTTTCTATACCTGGCTTTACAAGAGAGCACAAAACCTTTCTGAAGCACTCCTCAGGAATACACTGTGTTCTGGGCAGGTGGGTTCAGCCAGATGCATAAAGGAGCCTTGCATCTCTACTCTGCTTTCTCCTCACATTTCTGGATGACAGCTACCTATATGCTACCAAAACACCATTTCTCCACCAGGAGAACCTTTCTTTTTAACTACTTCTTGTCAAAGAAACCATACTGTGAGCTCAGTGTCAAAGTGCTTAGCACCTTAAGCCCATCATGATAAGTCTGTGGCACTGGCTGCTGAATAATTGTGATCCAGCTGTCTGCAACATACAACAGCAAAATGTTTCCAGCAATTTCTCTGCTAGAACACCTAAGTGTGGCATTTCCTCCTTTTGTACTTTTCTTGACTGTATTTTAATTAAAAACCTATTTAAATTCCACACTTTGATTAAAAGACAGGGATAATTTGAAAAGCAATTAATTTCTCTGCACCATCCATCTCAGACAAAGAAAAAAAGTTACAATACTACACAGAATTTTAAAAACACCTTATATAAGTTTCTCACAGGATGATGGGATGGTATGGAATTAGCATGTATAAGTATTTTATTTGGACTTCAATTTATTCACATTATTTTTAAAGGTGTGGTGGCTGCTTTGATTTGGGTAAGAATATATTAGCTAACCCTCACCTGGCTGCTTTTGGAGAGTAATCAGGACAGGTGTTTTTGTTCTATATTTTCCTCTCCAAATGGAGGCAAATGTTAGGTTCGTATGTTTTTGAAAAAAAGAATGCAAACATACCATTCTATTTAATCTCTTTGTAATATTTGTTTTGGTAAGCTGATAAGCATTGTGGAATCAGCATTTGTTAGTGAGGTAAGGCTACAGCTTGATGCTTGGGCTGATATGTTAGTGAGGCAGGGGAGGGTTTCTTTATTCTTGGAAGTCTGTGACAGAATTCATGTAAAGCCTAAAAAAGATGCATATCTTTTATAAAGATGTTGATGCTGTGTAAGCAGCAGTCCACACATTTCATCTGCTTGTTATATTGTTGGTCTCGTATTAGCTAAAAACCCCCACTGCTGTAAGTAGTAGTAACAACAACCCCTAGCCCACTAGCATCAGATGCCTAAATACTCATAATGCAGCCTAGTCCTAAACTGGAAAACGCAGAGCTGGCTGATTTATTTTTTTTTTTTTTTCAGTTTGAGTTTCTATAGCCTGAAAGTTTAAAATCTTTTTTTTTTTTTTTTTTTTTGCATGATTTTTTTTTCTTTAATTATTGTAAAAAGTTCCAACTATGTTAATACTGCCTTAGAGGAAACAAAATTCTGCTTTTTATTTCTGACTTTGTCTTTCAGGCTACATTACCTTAAAGATAAGCATTTGTTGTTTTTTTTTGGGGGGGTACTAAGAGTAGAAAATAATATCTTGCTTCCATTAAGTAAATCTCTTGGAACCTTTGAGAGCTTAGCCTTTTGTGGTTCCAGTGGAGTTGGATGCACAGCTAAATCATAGGCCTTTCACACCAGGTCTATCAGGAGGGAAGGAACGTGGCTTGGAAGGTGCTATTGTCTTCTGAAAGCATCCTTGCATTTTAACCTGTCTTTGCTGACATTTCGCAATAGGATAGGTAGCTCTTGCCCTTCACTTTTGGTATTAGAGAGAGGTAAGGTTGATGCCTTTCTTTTGTCCTATAACTGGAAGACTTTGAGGCTCAAAGAAAGAATTTTGCCTTTGTCATGAATGCATAGTTAGTGCGGTGTTTTCACTTTTTCACTGCTTTTTTTTTTTTTTTTTTTTTTAAAATACAGATATCAGTAAGTAAAATTTATAATTCATGCTATGAAAGCTGGCTGGTGCTCAGCAGAAAAGACTAGCAGAAGTTTCCCAGCAGAGTGGCCGTTAAAGGGAAATTAGAAGAATTGCACAGTCACAGAGGCTGTGGGGGTCCCTGAAGGTCACAGGTCCAGCCCCCTGCTCAGAGACAGGCCAAGAACAGCAGGCTGCTCAGGGCTGTGTCCAGCTCAGCTTTTCTAGAAATAGAAATCCCAGCACCTTTCTCGTTATCTCCCACAGCGTGTGACTATTCACAGGGTGAAAATGTTTTTCTTACATTGAGTCAAAATTTCCCAGACCTTATAAGCAAAGCTGCTTTCCAGCCAGTCAGACCTCAGCCTGTCCTGTGCCTGGGGTTATTGCTTACCAGGGTAGGGTCTGGTATTACCCTTTTTTGAACTTCATGAGGTTCATCTTAGCCCATTTCTCCAGTCTGTTCTCCAGCATATTGACTGCTTTCTTGCATTTATATCACCTGAAAACTTATGGAGAGCACACTCATTCCCCTCATCCACTCCCTTAGTAAAGACTCTAAACAGTACTGGCCTCAGTATGGATCTCTAAGGGAATCTACAGGTACGTGGCCGCCATTGGACTGTGTACCCATGATCCTTGGATCCTGACAATTCAGATGTTTTTGACCCAACTTATTGTCCCCTCATTCAGTCCATCTCTCAGCAACTTCACTATAAATTCAATTTCCAGAGGAAGGTGTGAATAAGTTGGGACTTAAAATAACCATTTGGGTTCCAAACAAAAAAAAACACAACTTTTTATCATCTTGAGCTGTAAGTAAACATATAACTTGTGATGGAATATTATGCCAAAAACTTGTTTTGTGGATTGTGAAATTACTGCCCAGAGGTCTGCCAAAAAAAAAAAAAAAACAGAGGAAAAATCAAAAATATTGTGAGATGGAGGGCACCTTGCATAGATTGGGTTGGGTTTTGGAAGAAAACTTACATAATACCTCTGTCAGACTGAAGTTTGATCTAGTAATTCTAAAAACATTAAGCTCATTCAGCAGATAATGAGACTGTAAGCTAATCTCTGCATGTCAAGCTATCACTATTGTTTATGATTTATCTGCCAAATATGAATAAACAGTATTGTTGTTGTCTTTAGTGTTTATGCCCTGCAGTGTATATGCATTATTTCTTAGTTCTTGGGAATGTAAGATCATTTTCCTTTGATCTGATTTGTAGTAATTTATTTAACTGTTACTGTTCTTCACATAGCTGTTTTAAGTTTCTCTTCTCAATAAGCTAAGAGAAAGGATGATGACAGAAATCAAGTGATACTAAGAAATTCTATAGAAATTACAAATTACAAAGACATCAAGAAAGTTACTCATAGCTCATTTCTTCCAGAATATTTCAGAATTATTTTTAACTCCCTTGGATGTTACTCTAGCTGATGTCTCTGTATTATATATAGAACCAACACTTTCAGAAAAGGGACTCGTGATTTTAGATGCCACTATTTTGGGTGCTGAAACTGAGACATTTTACTGGAAGCTGGTCATCAGAAGGTGATATTTATCACTTTCTAACTCCTTGCACTCTCAGATTCCACGGGCAATTTGAAAATGGTTGTTACATATCTCTTTTTGTTCATACAGTCCCATCTGAAGTGGGGCTGTTACCCTATCTCTGTGTATTATGCGGCTGAGGTGGTGCTGGGGATGTTCCGTAAACAAACATCTGACTTCTCTCTTTAGCTGGAGTGTTGCTAGAATGCCAGGTACAGAAGAAGCCAGGCTCTGAACTTCAAAGACATTTAGTATGATTTAAATGGAATCAGAAGCCTGCTTCTGAGTGCTTGGGCTCCTCACCCTATGAACAGTTCCAGGTCCTCCAAGGCTTAATGTGCCATGCAAGGAGCCCTATGGTTCAGGTCCCCGGACTGACCACCTTGGAAAGACCAGTGCAGTGCACTGCAGCTCTGCTTGTTCACCTGCACCATCAAATTCAGTTCAGGGTGCATAGGGGAATGTCCAGCCACCTCTTATCTCAGCATGCAGTTGTGACTCACCTGGGACTTAGGATTCAAGAGAGCACCACAAAGGGCATCTGTTGCCCCCTGTAGACACAGATGAACAAAACCAACTGGAAAGTCTGGAGTAGGCTGAGAAACTTGTGAAGGATTGGAAAGGCACACAAAAAGAAAAAAAACAACTAACCAACCAACCAATGAACCAATCAAAAAAAAAAAAAAAAAAACAACAACTACAACAACCACCACCTTACAAAGAGAAGGAGCATGAAAATGGTCAGACGGACCTTTTCAGATTTCAAAGACACATTTCTGCCTTACTGGCAGAGGATGGGTGTGCGGATACATGTTAGTTTTCTGCAGTGGAAAAGTTAAGGCAATAGCAGACCCAGAATCTAAATATAGCTGCTTCTACACTTAGTTACTATGTAATGAAGTTTGATGATGGTTGCCAGAGAAACCCATTTATGCTGTTGAATAAGGTTGTGCTGTCCCTGCTTTATCCTCTCCCACATAATGAACTTTTAAAAAGTGAAGGTTTAGTACAGAATTCAACTATTAGGAATCGCTACATACAGAGGCAGTAAGTATTTGGATGTCAGCTGTGTACGTGTACTTTTCCATTGTGGAGCATGGCAAAAGCTCAAGGTGTCTTTCTATAGTGCTAGAGAAAGGCAATGTTTTTAGCTTTGTCCGACCTCTTCCATCAAGATGCATGCTCATGTGTGGAGGTGCATAAGGAGAAGCACTTTCACAATGCTCTTGGCAAAACTTTCACAAATCTCTTGAATTCAGCAAAGGGAACTTTTTAACAGCTAGGAGATGTCTGACAACTTCATGACTGCAAAGTTTTTCAAGTTCTTCCCTGCCAAGGGCTAGAAGTAGACAAGCCAGTGAACCTGAACTGAAAGCACCACCTACGGCCACCTATGGCTTTGACAGACCCTCATAAGAGCCGCAGTCTAGACCAGCTAGGTTGACAGTAGTTCAAAAATGCAATATCCGTATTAAACTGCAGGGCTTGTGCATTAAGATTCAATGAGATTGCCAACAGCACAAGGGAAACAGGCAGGAGTTCTGCAGCCTGGGAGGCAGATGATTTTTCTAAGGTAAAATACATGGGCTACAAAATCAGATTGGGCTCTTGTCCCCACCATCAAGTGATAAGACAAGGGGAAATGGACCCAAGTTGCACCAGGAAAGGTTTATGTAGGATAGTAGGAGAAGGTTCAGAAGAACCTGAATGGGTTGTGTGGCATTGGAATAGACTGCCCAGGGAAGTAAGTGGTTGAGTCATCATCCCTGGACGTCTTCAAGAAACGTGTAGATTTAGAACTTAGTAGCATGGTTTAGTGGTGGACTTAGTACTAAGTTAAGGGTAGGACTAGATGATCTTAGAGGTCTTTTCCAACCTGAATGATTCTACAATTCTGTGAAAAACATAAGTCCCACATATAGGTGTTGAATAACTGTTCAGTCTCCTCTGGTGCAAGGAGTAGGGTCTGCAGGTCTCATCCAGGTCTCCTGCCTCTCTTCCACTTCGTGTCTGAAGGAACCATTATAATGAACCTTCACTTTTTCCTGCACTTTATTTCTGCAGACCCTGCATGTTGGGCTGTGAGCTGACATCTGTTGCTTTTGGTCAAGACAAAGTACAAAAATTCAGTACTCTGGTTCTTGCTTTCTGTAAAGTCCTTTAATTAGCCCTTTGAACTTCATGTAGGTCTTACAGACTTCTAAAAAGAAGCACCAAAAGTATTTCCCTTGGGATTTCCCCTCTTGGCTCTAGAATTACCTCAGTCTTGTTACTTATTGATTAATCAAGGCATTAGTCTTATGAGAGGTTTCAGCAAAGCACTGAACAGGGAAGGAACTATACAGAAAAGCAGCAAGGCTTAAAATACGGTCACTGAAAATAAAGAATATTGACCTCCAGAAATACTGGCCCTGGCTGGGGAACAGAAGAGCCACAGGGCATGGCTTCAGCTCACAGCAGAAGCTTCTCTTTGATTAGATGGGAAAAATCAAGTCAGAGAAGGGAGTGACAGTCAACCAGTGACAGCACTTATTTTGGGGGGAAAAAAACCCACAAGATTTGGAAACACCACTCACACCTGAAGCCAAGCTGCTAAGCAGAGAGCGCAAAGTCCCCTAGATGATTTGTATGCTGCTCTTAGAGACCACTCACAGCTGGGCTGGAGATCAATAGCACAGTGACAATTAGAGATTGAATAGGGGAGAATAGTATGGAAACACCATGGCCAGACTGATAGAAATATATGAACATGGGGAATGGAGGTGGAAATAATATTTTGAGAGCTTGATATTGGACTTTTCTTCCCCAGTGAATGAAGGTATCTTCAAGCCTTTTAAAAATAACCTCACTTTCCCATGTTGCTGGTCTAATGTTTCATTTCTTTCCCTGCTTTGCTTAGGACCTCCCCTGACTCCCTTTATCATTAAAAATATAAAATATCACCTTTGGTTTTTGCACATTTTCTTTCTCATGGGACCCATATTTTAAAACCTGCTAACGCAGTCCCAGTCTGGGTGCTTGTTTCATGCTATTTTCTGTCTGAAATGTTTAAGATGGTAAATCACTTTTTTTTTTTTTTTTTCCATTTCTCCTTAATATTATGACTTCTGCAAAGAGGCCCTGGTACTTCATTGAAGTTGCTAGGCACTGCTGTAGCACTGATAATTATAATAAAGAGCAATGTACTATACCAGGACATGTTTCAAAGTCCTTTTCACCTCAGCAAATACATGCAGACTTGTAAAGATACATTGAGAGGTCTACCCCTCACCAGTGCAGTTGCCTAGCTTAGAAAAATCCTACCTTCTTCATCTTTGTGTTATTGTCTGGTTGATTACTGTGGCTTTCATTATTGAATTTCTTTCATCAAGGTTTCAGAAGTCAGTGGTTAATAGTACTTTCCTCATAACTTTCTGGCTCTCATCTTTGTGAACAGGCAGTGGCTGTTCTCTTTCAATTTGCGAAAGTACAAAAGGTTTCCATAGGCTTGCTGCACTACCTACACACTTAGAAATCATAGCAGGGAGAGATGCTGTTGTAGCACGAGCTCCATTAGCAACCATTTCCCTTGCAAGCTCCCTCCCCCCCCACCCCAAAAAAAAAAAAAAAAAAAGAAAAAGAGGGAAGAAAAGACAAGTGATTCTCTGAGTGATGTTGACCAGAAACAAATTCTCAGTTCCCAGCATCTCAGCTTTGGCAGAGGGGAGAGATACAGTATGACTCTCAACGTTACAGCTGTACTTTCTTTCACTACCACTGTAACCAGGTTTAACCACACCTAAGTTTTAGACAAATCGATCAGCAAGTGCCAGCAGAAGGGGCTGGTTGTAACAAGGACTCTAATTCCGTTTTCATAAGGGCAAGATAAAACCGGAGAACATCTCAGACTGAGAAGCCTTCAGAGGCTTGCTTACACACATACACTCATGCATGTCCCCCATATGTATACAGGGACTTGGCCAAGAACTGAGCCCCACACAGGACACCCACAAAACGTGGGTGTACATTTGTGGTAGTGCAAGGCTGGGTGGTACAAGCCTTCTGCCCTGGGTATGGCTACTTCACGTTATTCCTAAAAGAATTAATCACTGGAGCGGGGAAATAAGGGACAGAGAAGAGGGTAACAGACATGTTCCTGCGATACTTGGGGTTTCAGCACTAGGGAAGACAGAAGAAAGAAAGAAAGTGTGATGCCAATTGCTGTTTTCAATATGCTCCCTAGCAGCTGCTTCTATTGAGGCTTTCTATTCAGTGAAAGCCTTCATTCACTGCAAACTGAGTTGGAACTCTTGGGGAGCCTCAGCTTGTGGCAGAGGAAAATGCTGTACTTTGGTCAACAGCAGGGAAAAACCTTTGCTTTGCTGGCGTGCCAGAGTGCTGCATGAGGCAGGGGCTTCACTCAGCTTAGCAGGGCTCAGCTCTGCAAGGGGAGGAGAGAGCAAACTATGAGGGGGGGGGGGGGGGGGGGGAGGGGAGGGGGAGAGGTTCCTAATTTCAGGTTGGTTCCCTGCCATAGGAGAGATCCTCTCCTGCCTCCACACTAGAGCAGCATCCCCACTGAAGTGCTTCTGTCCACAGGGTGGGGAAGATGGATGGTAAAAGGTGGCCACACATCACAAGTGAGGGCGAACAGCTGTTCTTCCCTATCACCTAAGTGCGGGGGAAATCCATGTATATCATCAAGGTTAGTGGAACGAGCCTTTGCACCTCTGTTGGACTGTACTCAGACTTTGACAGAATTTGCACTGTGATCTGAACTTTTCTGCTTAAACTCAATACTAGGTTTTAATGAATTTTTATTTTTGTTGTAGGCTTCAAAGTAATACAAAAGGGAATTTACATTCTCTAGGAAATGTGAACAGAATAACAGTAGAGAAACCTGAATTTAACTAGAAAAATACTACAGAGTATGAGCAATTAGCAATGAGAACACTGTAAAAAGCAATGAATTATTACAGATTCAAAACAAACAAACAAACAAAAGTCTTAACAAATAGAGCTAAGCAGGCCCAAGTATTATGTGCTGTAAAGTATTCAGGGAATTTGTCAGTTTTCCATAACACTTCTGAAAGATCTTCCACTGCAGGAGAAAAGAGGGAAGCCAAAGATGTGCTAACACTCAAGGGAAAAGAGTTTTCTGATCCACTGATGTATGTATACATATATATATGTATATATGTATATTTCTCTCAGGATAAAACACTGGAACAAATATTATTAATAGTAAAGCCACTGGAGTACTGGAGACTAAAAAGTTTGAAGGCATTATTACTAAATTAAATGCTTTGACAGGTTATTTCAAAAGAATTATGTTCATGTACAGATGAACAGTGATATCAGCTGTGCTGCAGTATCACTGTTCTGGTGGTTTGGTGTGAGAATACTGGATGCAAAGCAAAATTACAAAAATGTCAAGTAGTGTCCCTGTAAATTGGTTTGCTCTAGCTGTTCTCATTATTGGTCAGGAAGTTGGTAATTGAAGGATCATTAAGAAGTGAAAATGTGTCTTAAAATAACTTGTTCAGCAAAGAGTGCCTTTTATTGGATTTCTTTATCTGAACACCAGCTCCAATATTTATCAAGGCTGCAATATGCTGTGTACATACAAATTCTTCCTGCTCTCCATTACAATTTACTGAGTGAGCAAAAGAGCTTCTTGATAGGCTGAATTTAATGAACTTGCATGGCAAAACCTCATCATAGGACTAGAACAGAGCCTTCTGTGACCAAACCAAACCTTTACAAAACCTCTGCGCAACTGCAGAAGACTTGACATCTTGGCAGAGATAACACAGAAAATAGGATTCCCAGGGTTTCAGAGGAATGAAATGCTGCAAACAGCTGGCTTAGGGTTTTAAAGGAAGGACTTTGAGAGCTACCTTTCAAACATAGATGTAGATCCAAATCAAATCCCCTGCAAGAAGGAAGCTGGAAATTTGCATCAAACTTCATTTAAAGCATCACTTTCCAGCTTCTCTCTGATCCATTAACAAGCAGCATGCCTTGAACATGAAATAAATTCTGTGTGCCAAGGCTTCATTGTTTCCCTTTTTTTTTTTTTTTTTTTTTTTTTCTCCAAATCTTCACCCTATCTTTTATCAGCTTCAGAGCGCCAGGGAACATTCAGGACCTCCTCACCCCATTCACCTCCCCATGGCAAGGTAAGGTGCCCCAGGGCAGCCTGCGCAGCGCAGCATGCATACAGCCAGCTTCTCACTGCACATCTTTCAGCGCTCATAGACTTTTACATGTGTGGTGTAAACACCCTGACTTCTGACAGTCTTTGGATAAAGAGCATAGTGTTGTTTGGTTGTTACATTAAAGCTGCAGTGGAGTTTTGGAAACCCCTGTCAGGTATTCCAGGGCAGCGTAGCATGGGAGAGCACATGAAAAGAGGGAGAGCACAAGAAGAGGGAGGTCTGTTCTCTACAGACCTCCATGTTGGCAAAGTGAGCTCAAATTTCTCCTATCTTCAGTGCAGGTAATTATGCCCTCCCACTGCTTTAAACAAAAATACACTCTTCTCTTTCAAACAGTCAGATTTTGATAACTTTTTTTCTGCCCACCTTACCTTGTATCAATCAGGCTTTACGTAACAGTGGTATTTTGAGAAGTGACACCTACTCTGCAGAACAGCTATTAGCAAAGGCCAACTTAAAATGAAAAAGTGAATAAGATGTGTTATATTCTGGCTAGGGACAATGTTTTCACAAATAACAACCAGAAGGAAAAGCTGTCCTGGAGGGAGAATTTAACACAGACGTATCTTTATTAGTAAATTGGATTTTGTTTTCTTAGAGCAATTCCTGGCCTTAATTCGGTTTTCATTTTCAGTGTAACTACAGAAGAGGGCAGTATAAACTAAATGTTTTGCATACAGTAATAAGAATGCTTCTGTGGTCACATTAACAGCATTGAACCTTACATTGGTGTTTCTGTTAATGCACTAGGGTATGATTTGTTCAAGAGAAGAGCCAACCTATTAAATCCCCAGCAGTTCATTTTCTGGAGGATTTTCTATCCAGCCTCTTTTAGGAACACAGAGCTGGGAGTCTTCTTTCAGTCTGCATGTTCTGTAAATCCAGCATATAGTCTTCATGTAAAGTGTGTACATGATAAATGCCGAACAAGCAAAGCAGGGTCAGAGCTAAATAATGAATACGGTAGGTAATTGCAACGCAATTTTACTGACTCCCATGAAGACAGGAAGACTGTATTAGAAAAACAGCCTGCTTCTCCAAGGGTCCTGCCTCTGCTGATTTTCATTTTCATCCATCTGCAGGATGGAGCAGCTGAAGGACTCCAAATGAAAGAGCCTTAGACGGCGCTTTCAACTTTAGAAGTTTCTCTTTAAGTTGCTGTTCTAGAATACACTTGACAGGTTAGTATGGGTCTGTATAATCTTGTCTGCTCAGGTTGACCTCACCACCGCACAGCCATAACACTTTCTAGCTCTAACATGATTTACTACTGCAGTGGCAGCATCACCATATCTCGCCATGGGCTGGATACAGCAAGTTAAGGAAGGTTTCCAGCAGAGACAATATCATTAATCTGGCTGATACTATTAGAAGAATACACAGGCTCTCAAGGATGTAATCTTTTTGTCAGGCCTTCAAGGAGTTAAATTTGCAGATTATCTTGTGCTCTTTCCTCTCCATAACACTCCTCTTACATAATAGTTCTGCTCCCCTTACATAATAATAACCTTCAAAAATATCCTTTCATTGCCTTTTTTTTTTTTTTTTTAATGCTTTGCATCTCTCAAAAGAGAGATTTTTATGTGAACTATGGCAGGAAACATCAGACAGCTTGTGGAGGTTTCATGTGCAAAAGAGAAGAAAAAGTTTCCTCAAAAAGCTGGAAGGAAGGGGATGAAATTACTATATATACCATCACAGGCTTAAAGTTATAATTTGACATTTAAAATGTGCTCAGTGAGAAACTTGTATAAAGTTTGGAAATTTAACAGGATACCACAGGGTCTGTAGGTGGGTACAATCTAATTGAGAATTTCATGGAAGTGTTTAGCAATGATAGTGCTCTAATAAAAAGCATCTATAAAAAGAGGTTCCTGTGAAAATCTTTAGGATTTAACAGCAGAAGAAGGGGGAATAAAGAGAGAGAGAGGTAGAGAAACAGAGAGAGAAGGAATCTGACTTAAGTAATATCTGCTGAAAACTGTGTGTTTTACAATCTTGTGTAGGAGGACTCTAAACATTTAATGATGCAAACGTCAGACTCAGATTTCAAGTGGCCCAAAGCATGAAATGTTCCGATTAAGAGATGGAGTTTCTGCCCATCTGCAGCAGAATTGTACTGCTATTTATAGATTTGCTTTTCTCAAATAACTAAAACGGTTTCTCCTCATAAACAGGAATACCTATAACTGAATGTAACTGAGTCTTCTGAATACGTTGCAATTCTCCTCAAATTAACATGAAACCCCAACCCTACCTTTTCATTATGAAAGAATCTAGGTAGGTAGCTAGTGTACAGGTGCTGCCCTTCAAAAAATGTTGCAATTCCTGTAAGAAAGACAATTTTGTAATTCTTGGAGATTTTGCCATGGTTTGCTGTAAAATTTTCCAAAGCTCTGCCAAGTTCCTCCTCCTCCACTTGCAGATTCTGCTTGCCTTCTCCTGTGCTTGACAGAGATTTGTTAGGGAGAGCCATACCCAGAGAAGGCGGTTTTTAACCTACCCACACACTTAACCTGAATGCATCCTAGAAAATATGCTAGTTAAGTGCATTATGTACATTTACTTTGTCAGCTGTTTTCCAAGAGTTTTACTTGAGCAGTCACTATATAAGCACTTTCCAGTTGATTTAGGTTTGTTGTAGTGTGAAATCTGTGTCAAACTGAAACAGCACCTGTGAGTAAGGCTATGTGACCATCAGCCAGCTCAGCCTAGAATACTATAGAAAAATATCCACCTGATATTGTAGTATATACAGTACAGAGAGACCAGTTGCCTGGAATAGCTGGAATTGTGTATTAGTCCTGTTTTCTTGACAAGTCATGCACTTTTTCAGAAGGAAGAGTTGCATTATGCCTGTTACTCTTGTCAGCCCAGGAACCTCTTCAGGGCACCAGCGAATAAGTTAGATACTGGCATTAAGCTGAGACTAAAGCATTGAAGCTTTAGGAAGTGCTGGTTAAAAATGTACAAGAAACACAAGGAACAGATCTCTGCCTCATTATACTGCTTCCTACTTGTAACACAGACTGTCGCTAAGAGGCTCTTGTGCCACAGACATTGTGGCTCTTCTCATTTCCCCATCACTTAATCTCACAGCTCACTTTTCCTAGAGTCTGGGAGCTGTGCCTCTGCCTTCACCAGTCTCGGTGAGACCTGGAAACATGCCTTATCTGGACAATACAGAAAATGCCTAATGCTACCCTTATCTGGTAGCATCTCTACCTGTTTGAGGTTAGGCAGCTTCTGTCCCCTGCACACATGGCCCCAGTCCTGTGCTGCCTGGGTGTCCCATTCACATGGACCAGCAGCTCTCCAGGACAGCTTGCTGTGCCATATGTGGTCTCCACAATAGCTTTGTGCAGCCACGACTGCAGCAAACTTCTTCTATAACCCACTGCCATCACTATTTCCCTGTTTGTGTTGTGCAGAGCACCAAAGCCCTTGAGCATACCTTAGGCTTTACCCTGCATGATGGAGCATGAGGGACAAATTTTTCAGAGTCCTGCCAGACACTGGCTTCAGTTACCTCAGCTAAAGAAGAATCAGTCAATATTTTCCCAAGATAAATGCACACTGCACATACTATTAATTTGAATGAATGTAAAAGTGCCTTAATTTCTCCAGGAAGATATTGCAGAAATTGGTCCAGCCCTTCAGGAAAATGAAGCAGATATCCAATAGTTATCAACTAGATTTCTCAGAGAGGCCTATAATTGCGATGTACTGATCATACAGGGGACATCCTTCTTATCAGTAAACAGAACATTACACCATGACTTGTTTGACCAGTTACTGTTAACCAGCAGATCCAGTTGTGAACACCAAGTATCACAGTGCTCCTCCTTACTGCTCTCTGCATCTTGGTAGTATCAAGGATCAAAGCCTCACTATATGATCACATATTAAACAGTTTGTCCAAACCATAATGTACTTACATGTATAAGCCTCAGTGGACAAAAAGACAGAACTGACTGGGAAGGGGCAATGCTGCTGGAAGAGGAAGGCATTATGTCCAAGTTAAGCACAGGAAGGGGACTCAGGGAAAGAGCATCTAGGTGGATGTACAGCACAAGGTGACCCCACAAATACACATCATGCAATCTTGAGAAAACAACGATTTGTTCATAGGTAATTCAAGCGCAGGAAATGATCCTAAATGTTTCCTAAATTATACACTGAATTGTTAGGTCTTCTGCATTAACAGTGGCCCCTGGGATTGCAGAGGTGTGGACCTCTGCTTCTTAGTTTTTCAGACTTGATAATTATCTAAAACAAGAGCTCTAGCTGCAGGGGATTGTCGCAGCAGCAGACAAGATTAACGTCTGAAAAACAAACTTTTTTCTTGAAATTAGAAGTTGCTCACTAGAGGGCGCCAACACTTCAGTTTAGTACCAGACTGCTGTGGCCATCGGAAGAGTGCTTCCCCTGTTCACATCTACGAATTAGAACATAAGAAAACAAAAAACGTTAAATAATAATAGTAAGGAAAGTTACTTTGGTGTAAACAAAAAAGTTTAGGCCAACGATGAGGTTTCGAAGTTTCTGTTCAAGTGGAATCTTTCCTAATTTCATCTGCAAACACTTAACACTGACTGAACAAATTGAAGTGTTGAAAATTTACACTCAAAACAAAAAGAAAAAGGGCAAAATTGTCTACTTATAATTAAGTATGCAGTTTGATGCATCAGAAAGGTGAGGTAAGTATAGATTGTATAGTGCTGTTTTTCAAGGCACTTTGAATGAAAGCAATATAGATCAGCCTGAGCCCGGAAGGATACTGCAGGTGAGTGTTTCTCAAGCTCAATTTACTATGTTAATATCTAGAACAATCCTTGTATCTAGAAAAAAAAAAACACTTTCACTCTTTCCATCAGTGGCAGGAAAGCCTATGCCACCCTCCTGTCCCCATGAGTTCTGCTATTCCTAAACCAGCCTGACCAGGCCAGTTCAGGACTCACTGCTGGTCTAACCTCCTAGCACACTTGTTGATACTGAGCCCTAAAAAAACAGCTCTGACCTAAAATATTGTGGTGCTCAAAACTCAGTGCCTAAAAACAGGCTCTCCCGAAGCCAGCAAGATAACAATGTTGTTTAATCATTCAAAACTACACAGTCTCAGCTTTGCTCCCTCAAGGACATTGCTTTTTAACAAACATTGCTTTTTAACCAGGCTTGGCAGCAACAGCCTTTCTTTTGGATTTCAGCTAAAACATTCATGAAAAAGCTGATCTTTGCATGATTTGACTGAAGGGGCTGGTGACTGTGAAGGACCAAACAGCATGGTGATTAAAGCACTGACTGGCACACAGAGAAAACAACTTTGTGCAGGGGCAGAACCTGATCCAGTGTCTGGGGCACTGGAGTATCACACCATACTGTGGTACTGGAGTACCGTTTACACTGCTGTGTCTTTGTTTGGTCTAAAAGGTACTTTTGGGAGAGAGGAATTGATCTATGCCTCATATATTGACAATAAAAGGATTGGAAAATAAGAGGAGAAATATGAAAAGTGCAGAGAAAAGGACAACCAAAGGGGCACAATTAAACCATTTTTCAACATGTAGAGTGACACAGGGCAGTGGTCATTCTGCAAGTCTTGGCAAGGCTGAGGTGTGAGATCTGCACAGGAGATCATACAGGAGACCTGTATCGTCAGATCCAGGTGGATGTGAGTAAAAACCAAACTTCCCCAACGGAAACGGCATTTCCCCAAACGGCATTAAGAAAAAAAAGAAAGGAAAAAAAAAAAAAAGAAAAAGAAAAAAAGTAGATGTATAGATGTTTATAAGGTTAGTTGGCATTTTATGAGTAGCAGTGGTTGGCTATGACTCTAGAAGAGCATCCTGGTGCCTGAGTCTCTGCATGATTAACAAGCCTGGGGAACTTATCTCCAAAGCAGGAGGCAAGGCCTCAATACCAAGGGGGGAGCAGCAGCACTAGTCTCCCAGGGAAGCCCTCAACTTCTCATCATACTCATGTTAATTTCCTCAAAACACTTATTTGCCTACCTAGAGTGTTGTTTGGGAGGCAGGGGAGCAGGCTGTCTGTCCTCCGCCAAGTGTTGCTGAGGCCTCAGCTTGGACACTCCCTCAGGTTCTGGGGGCTGCACTCCAGGGAGGAGATAGTGGAGTTGGGCTGAGCCCAGAGTGGGGCAAGAGGAATGGCAAAAGCCTGATAAATAAGACCTCTGAGGTGCAGCCAAGGTGCAGTGTTTTTAGCCTTAATTAAAAAAACGTCAAGGAATATTGAAAACTGGTACAGAAATCCACTATGTGGGATAACATGGAAAAATACCTCATTCCAGAGGGATGAAGTAGATGACCTTCTGAAACCCTCTTCCCAGGTAACTTTGTATGATTGTCTGAAATCCCAAGTTTAGAAATCTGTCTAGAATTACAGCAAGGAAAAAAGACAAAAAAAAAAAAAAAAAAAAAAAAAAAAAAAAAAAAAGTCTGATAGTTTATTCTCTCTCTCTCTTTTTTTTTTTTTTTTTTTTTTTTTTTTTTTTCCCTCAGGTGGAAAATTCTTACAAAACCAAAATTAAACAAAAACAACCAAGCAAAAAAAAAAAAAAACCCACCCCATATCTAAAATGAAACAGAGACTTGTATTTTGGTCTGAATGTCACTAAACACATTTGAGTTGCCACACTCCTCTCAGAATTCTCAATGTACAGGATACAATTTCCCCTGCTTCTGTCCATTGCCTTCAATTCTCCAAAGAGAATTAAGACTAGAGAACAGAATTACGCTGCAATGTGAGAAGAAAGCCCAGACGCGTAAAGAGGACGACTGCTCCGCTTTTGCAACAGCAGTGACAAGAAAACTTGAGTAGCAATGCCTAGAAGGAAGGAAATCAACAGCAAAGCCAAGGAAAATGGGTACACTGTGGGTACACAATGCAAAAGCACCGAGTCGCTCCCTTTCTCTGCATGCCTATTTGTTTCTATTGTGCAGATCTTTTTTTTGTGTTGCTCGATAAATCTCCATGTTGACCTTCTAAGGACAGAAATATTAGGGAATTTCAGATGGTGCTGTAATGTCTTGGCCATTGAAAACTCTTCCTTATTATGTCTGAAATGTTCTGTGTGTGCTTTCTTTAGCAATTTTACTGGCTGTGTTACAGATAGTTATTTAATTTATATTCAGTTTATGAGCTGGCTGACAGGAACATCAGGTAATTTGGGGGGGGAGAGGATTTTATTTTTTTTGTAGTTACAAATTTCGTAACAATAACTAATTAGTCACTGAGCTGTTATATTCCTAGTGATTCCCTTCTCTTCTTTTCTTACTGTTCTTAAAAAAGAGGTAACACAAGGTGCCTAAATCCATGGTTACTGAGAAAGGGAAACTAAATGTCCAGTAACCATTCCAGGATGTTGCCGTGTCTTCCAAAGGGTCCCACTGGTGTTGGTGAGGAGTTTGAGGGGTTGTGTGTGACCCCCAGCTCCAAGTTCAAACTGCCTCGAGCTCTGGAACTGAGGCAAAGTAGGCCCACATAAGGAGGTGGGATGTTTTCTCCTGAGCATGCCTATTCCCCATTGCCTACTGGAGTACCAGAGGGAACAAAGCTCCCAGTCCTGTCCTCCTACCTTGTTCTAAAATGTTTTGTAGTATTGCTGTTCTTTCTGTGGCTGTCTTCCACTAACACAAAGTTGCAGCTAGGCTAAACTCTTGACACTGGACGTTGGGTCTTGACCATGAAGCAATACCCTCCAGTGCTCACCTCTTGGCCTCCCATGCAAATCAAAATGGCAATTTTGAGTGCAGGTGAAAGAGAGCAAGGAGCTCGTTGTGGATTCTCTAGACCAAGCAGAACAATGTGCGTTGGCTATGACTTCTACTTCTTCAGATACACCCTTTCCAGTTAAATGAGGGCTCTACTCCAGTATGAGACTCTGGTTCAGCCACACACTGAGAAAATATTGCAGTTTGTGTCAAATAGGAGCACTTTAGTCCTTTTGGTGATTCTCCTGTTCTCTGCCATGGTTTGCCAGCCAGTTTGTCACCTAATTAGGCTTTGCTCTCCAAGGAAATCTGAGCCCTGCTGCCCTGGAACTGCTTGCTACTCCTGTGGCCTGCTCTCTGAGCTTCTACTTCATACATTTCATAGTTAATTAATGCAACCTCATCACCTCCAGTTCTCAGAGATGCTCAGGACTACTCTAGCACATGCACCACATTTCACTCTTAAAAGCAGCAGTTAAAGACCAGGCCATGCTCTTTGAAAAGCAGCCAGAGTCCATGGTGTTCTTGCCTGCTAGCATTCCCAAAATTTGCAGCTTATTCTTCCAACCAGATATCATTTTTATTTTTCTCTTCTGTTTTAAAACCTTGTGAAAGTTAAAAATAGCTCCCTACAAGTTCAGAGAAAAACCCCAAAACAAAAAATAATGCAACAACAAATCAGATAAGAGGAAAACAGAAATGGAAAGGAGGGGAGGACATGCCACAAATTATATCACTGTCAACATGGAAATGCTTAAAGAATGTATATTGAGAAACAACAGGAATTAAGAGGCCACAGCTGTGTGATGAAAAGTGATAAGAAACTGCCATCCTTTAATAAGGCATGCTAGGAGACATGCTTTAAATGCCCCTTTTTCCCCAGGCATCCCTAATCTCCAAACAAAGAGTACCTACAAAAAAGAGTAATCATAATAATAAAAAATAATTAGAAATAATAATAAAAAAATCCAGGCCTCATTTATTCTTGTTGTTCTGGATTAAAACAGAGCTGATCTGAATCAATGAAAAATGAAATACACATAGACAAAGCTTCTGAGAGCATCAAGGGGAAAAAGGTAGAAGAAAAGAAAAGAATGAGGGGTAAATAACAGTATTAACTCTACAATTGTTACTAGTCTGTCAACAAACATAATTTAGGGATTTTCTTCTTAAGCCAGATGGATATATAGTTGTGGCAGAGGATTTCAGCCTTTCAAGTTCATTTGAAACTGTCTACACACTTTAACTAAAAATGCATACAAAAAACTAAAACTCTTCATGGGCTTCTTTCATGTTGCAAGAGTGCTAGGTAAATGTCTGTTTTAGCAGCCGTTTTTGGGTTGTGGGGTTGTGTTGTCCCCTACACCCAGGGCTTTTTTTTTTTTTTTTTTTTTTTTTTTTTCCCTGCTGTGCATACTTTTAACGTAAAGGAGAAAAGCACTTTCACTCCAGCTGGGTTCTAAACATACCAGTCCTCTATTTATTTATTTTAAGCATTGTGCTGAGCAGCCAAACACTTTGCAGAACAGTCTAAATGCAAATATCTGTCTCAACTCTACAGCCTGTTCTTTTGATTATACCTTGGTTTGATCTCTTCTGAATTGTCTGCAATGTTTCCAACTTTACCATGATTTGGGCAATAGCCCAATTAAAACCCCAGTTTCTGGGCTCTTGGGACTGTGTGCCATTCAGCATCCCCTTAGAGAAAGAATGTCTGCACAGCTGTAGGGAAAAGCTTGAAAGTGCCGCCTAAATGCCTCCAAGAGGCTGAAAAGTCAGAACAGGAGTAATGAAAATCTCAGATTCTCTATAACATATAAAACAAAGGCAATGAAGTTTTTAAGGCACTGAAAATTTGTGAACTTCTGAGGTCGGTAAAAATGTGTTTGCATAATGTCCTAGATGCTTTAAAGTGTTGATTGAAAGCAAACAATTAGCAACAAGAAACAATAATAAAAATTAAAAGCAATAGATAAGAAATACTTGGGAACAGACTGAAGTTATAAATGCTGATTTTCTTTGAATTTTGTTCTTTAGAACTGTGCAAATTACTTGGAATACTGTAAGAAAATAATAATAATATAAAAGAGGATTTAAAAAATACTGTAATATAGACTGAAGCTCTTGAATTAGGTAAGTGATTTACAAGCAGAGGTTGATGATCAGAGGCAACCAGTTCTTCTTTTGCCAGCAAAGTACATTACATTGCACTTACCAAGTGCATTACCAAGCCATGCAGTTAGGTATCTCAGTACTGAGTCTGGTGCCAATGTTGGATACTTGTTATAAACAAACAAACAAAAAAATATTTTGGTGGAAGTTAATTTCCTGCCCCAGTTGCATGGGCTGTGCTGAGGTTATAAAGACAAATATTTATCATTTGATAAAGGGTTATGATCTGCTGACCTTGGAATTACTCTTGATCACAAGTAAAGCAAAGCTCTTATAAAAGCTGTTAGAAGCAGGGAGCCAAACTGGTCAAGAGTTTCCTGTCAAATTTTTGTATATATTTTTTTAAAGTTTATTTTTATGTTAACCAGAGATCTGTGTCCTGGTGGTGGGTGGGAACTACAGGTAATCCTGTGGGACCTACTCATCAGCTTCAGATGTTCCCACACTGAGCACCTGGGATGGTCACAGGGAAGGGTGGTGAAAGGGATGCCCTGCAATTTTCTCACCTTACGTACAGGACAAGGGGAGAAACAGAGCAAAAGGTCAGAGTAGCCTGCAGGTAGACAACCATACAAGTAATCACGGTGATGCTTGCGTGCTGCTAGTTTGTGACTATGCCCCTAAATCTGAGACTTGAGATTTATTATAAAAATACTGGCTACACCTACCTTTGTCACAAAGGCTGCAAACACCCATGCAAGGCTCTCATTTTTTAAACCCTAGCTGCAGAATGCTGGAACAGAGGGTTGTCATGCACTTTAAAAAGTTTTCTCTTCATCTTGAGAATAGCATCTACAGCTTCCATATGCTTTCTGCTCCTTTTCCATGGGTGCTCCAGAAAGGCACTTAGGAGCCCCTGATGCCTGCTCTGTACTTCTTCGTGTTGTGCACAGGCTCTGTCCTACAGCCTTGTTATTCCTTGGTAGCTTTATCACCCCTCTCTCCTAACAGATAAAAACATTTCTCCCTGCAAAGGGGTTTAATTTAGCTCTAAATTATGAAGTTCATTTTTTTTTTCCAAATGCTCCTCCAACAAGTGTTTTCTGGTTCTTTATTCTTTTTCATTGTTTTCTCATTTACTCATTCTAAGTCTTTAAATGTCTTCTGATATATTTCCTCCTTAAGCTGCAAATTCCTAGGTTACTGGGCTGTGTATCTATGTTTTGCATCAGTTCTCCTAGTCCAGCACTGCAGTCTTTTCCCAGAAAACAAAACAAAAAACACACCTCTGTCCTTATGGTGGGAGTGTATAATATTTTCATATGTCCATATCCTATGTGCCTGTCTGGCCTACCAGACACACAAAAGTGACCAAATGAAGAAAGAGAAGGTCTGAGAATCAAATCTGAAATAAAGGTGCTTTGCTGCTTTCATGAGGTCATTCTCATTATTCACATATGTAGCACGCAAGGAAATATTTCTCAACCTCAGAAGTTTCAGGTATTTGCTCTAGGAATGTAGTCATCATCTTCTTGGGTACATGCTTCCTGTTTTCCAGGAAGAAAAAACAGAAGAAACCGAGCAAGTAATTGGATGAACTGTGAATAACCATCTGAGACATTCTGTAAGGAACTATACAGTGGTGTCACAGCTTTTCAAAACACACCGAGAAGACCAGTATGTTAATAGAAACAGGCTCTTCCCAGAGCTGAGCATTTGTCCTTTGTCTGCTGAGGCTCGTTCATGACTAATCTTAGATGTATGAGTGGACTTAGTCAAGTCAATGTTATTTTCAAGGTTTGCTTTGACCACCTCTTCACTTTTCTGTTTTTAGATACCCTAGAGGGTATGGCACAGTGTGTCTGAACAGAGTCTAATGTTTTAACCACAATTAGGCACTTAGTAATTAAAATAAGCTCAGATCTTTGTGCTTGCTCACACAAGATATAACTGTGCCAAGATTTTTTGACAGTGAATAATGCTTTGAGAAACTACTGTTTTCTACTTTTTGTTAACCTGATACAACTCTCCTCTCCCAGACCTCATGCTGTCTGTCCCTAGGTTCCTTGGAGTTCCCACATGCCACCACCTGGGTGTTATCATATCTGCTGGTATTGAGTTCTGTTGCCCCTTCTTCTCAACATATATGGACTGCTGGTGAGGCTCCTCAAAAGTTTTGGTGCCACAAGATACTAGGATTTAGATAGAGCTTTTGTTTTTGGACACCAAGACTGGTACAGAAAGACTTGGAGAGGGTGGGTGGAAGGAGGTGTGCAAAAGGTGCAGCTGAGGCCAGCTGCTCTCTCTGCTGTGGAATATTCCCTGCACCAAAAGATTTTGCCAAACTGGTATCTGAGCTGGTGGTTCTGAGCTGGTGGCGCCTGGGACAGGTGCCTTCCCCTGCCTGTCTTCCTCATAGCAGGAGCCAGAAGGGTTGTTGCAAGGACCATGGGGAGGCCCAGCTACAGCTCAGTAATCATGCTTCTGCTTAAGTATGCAATCCAAGCTGAGTTTCTGCTCTGGGCTCCCTAAGTTTCTAATTCATGTCAAGATTCAACAGGTTGATAAAACAGAAAAATAAGTCTCACATCCCATTGCTCCTTTGATCTATCAAATGCAAGTGTTTCACCCTTCGGCATCTGCAGTAAATATTAATTATATCTTCCCTTAACTGCCATTCTTATATGTTATTTGTTAGAAAACAATTTTGTGCCTTGATTCAGTCCTGGTCAAGGAGGAGATTTTGCCTACCTAGACAAAGTACCTATCTTGTTCTGAGGCCAGGAGATCTTCCTCTGTGGTGCAGAGACAGCAAACTGAACAGGACCAAGAGCAGACTACCTAGCTTAGGATACCTTTCAGGCAGTCCATGATATCCCTGACCCATCCATGTGGTCACCATTGGCCACATCGAAAGGCTCTGAGCCTGTCACTCTCCTCACACCAGGATTGCAAGCTTGCAAGCGTCACCTTTGCTGCTGAGATGCAAGAAGCACCAGTTCATTTTGAAACCAGCTTTTCTGCAGAACTGGCAAGCTGCAGAAGCAGCCCACTTTCAAAAAGCAACGCTTGTGGCCCCAAGGGGGTTTAGAAGTGATGTTTTTGGTTTGGTGCCTTCAATACAATGTAAAGCAGGAGATCTGCAGGGCAACTCCCCCCCTCCCTCTCCCCTTCCCTCTATCCTCCCACCCCCCCTTGGGGCAAGCTGCAGCCACACAGAATTTGTTGCTGGAGCTTTGAGCACTATGCTCATTAATCAACAAATTGTTAAATCCTCACCAGGAAGTGTAAGCATTTCTGCGGAACATGACTGGGTTAGAAACCCATTGATCTCACCCTGTTGCACGGACCTGTGTTGACACCAGCCAGTGCTGGTGTGATGCAAACGAGTGGGGAATTAGTTGGGGAGGGACCCGGAATTTATGGCTGCTTCCCAGGAATCCCTTGAATGGCTGGCAGGGGCTGTGGCAGGGATTGTTCCTCCTGGGGTTGTGCACATCTCCAAGGGAGCAGCTCGGCTGCTGCAGAACCTCTCCCTGGCACCCTGATGGGGCCTCGCCATTTCCCTTTCTCCCAGCTCTTTTGTTCACTCTGTGCAGTGGCGGCACTGGCTGCGTGACTTTCTGCATGCGGGGGGATACTTGACTTGACATGATGGACATTCCCCCTTTGAACTGAGGCCTGACCCATGCCAGAAAGGCCCATGATAGATTCCCTGTGCCATCCTGCAAAACAGACTGAAATATAGCACCTTTTAACCAAAGCCTAGGGTAAACAATACAGCCTGTACTCTGGTTCATAAACAGTCTTCATTATTACAAAGGGCATTTCAAACTCAGCGTGCTATGGCTTGACCTTAAAAGCTATAGACAATCTAGTGGAGCACAGGCGGTTTCATAAAGTACAATCGTTTCCTGCAATTCTTGGGGCAGTGCAGCCGGAGCCGTGCAAATCCTGTTTTCCCTGCATTGTTTCCTGCATGTGAATATCATCAGTCTAGTGGTGCTTGTAACCATGGCACTCATTAAACAGGAGCAGGGAGACTTCTGATAAAGCCATCTAGGACTCCAAGGATTTGCACAGAGCCAGAAGCCTTGACTGGGCAGGGTAAGGCAGTGGGTACCAGATGCTGCTTCAGAAGCTGAAACAATAAGCATTACAAGATGTACCTTGAGAATAGCCACTTAGTAAAGGAGTAGTCAGACACATTTAAGACAGGAAAGATGGTAGGACCACAGGGGGCACTCTCCCTCCCCCCATCCTTCAGCACTCCTTTGGGAAAGCCTTTACCCGTGCCCGGGGGTCTACACATTCGTGAGAGCCTGGAGGCAACAGGCACGAACCCTGTGTGGAAGATGAGAGATGAGTTCACTGCAGCATCTGCATGATGCGAGAGCAGGTCAGAGGGAGGTGCAGAAAACAGGGGAGCATTACACCTCTGCCTCTGTCCATCTCTGCCCCAGGTGCCCCTCGATCCTTCATTGCAGACAGAAAAATAAGAAACATTATACAGAGATGCTGCTTCAGATCAACGGTGCAATTGAAGGTGGATCCTCATCAGTATGACCAGTTTATACTATGGATGAAATTACTATGGGCTCCCTAATTGTTCTGTTTATGTTTTTTTTTTGTTGTTTTGTTTTGTTGTTTTTGTTTGTTTTGTATTGTTTTGTTTTTTAAAAGAAGTTTCCCTAGGGGTATGAGGTTTTCAGACAATGCAAAGGCAGCACCTGCCCAAACCTTTTCAATATTAAATTTTTACAGAGAAATCTAAGTAAGTGCATGCAATTATATATTTAAAGAACAATGCATATATAGTGGGGTGACCATCAAGCACTTGGCTGCTATCAGATACCTGAATGTTTTGCAGTCTTCAGTGGATTTGTGAGCTGAAGTATCAGCAATACCCTGTTTAAGACAGAAAGGTAGCTGGGTCAATAAAATGTTGGAGATGATATCACTCCATAGCAGGAGTAATTCACTGACCTCTGCACCTTGTGATTAAACCAACAGCACCAGGCCTGATCTGAGCATACAAGGCAGCACCTGCAGAATGTGAATTAGCCTGAAATTCTGCAAATTTCACAAATAAAGAATTGGTGATGGTGAAATTTCAGATAACTAACTAAAAAGGGTAGGACATATTTCATCATGTTCTTAGAATACTATGCCAAAAAATAAAAATTGTTTCCAAGAAAGAAGGCTGTTTGTTTGGGGAAGGAGTGCATGCTTTAATTGTGGTGTTACTGAATAGGCATGAACTTTAAATTTTAAAATGGAAAGCAAGGAGGATGACAGTGGTAACAAAACAGTCACATACATGAAAGGAGTAAAATATATAAAACAAATTCCTCTTTCTGGAATGCAAACTTCAGCAGCATCATGGAAGTGGTTAAGTCAGGTCTCATAAGAATAAACTGCAGAGGAGCAAAGTACAGAAAAGTGACTATACACAACTGTATTTGGACAGCCTCAAAGCAGTCTGAGTTGCAGAGGAATAAAGGAAGTAATGTTGAAAATCAGTAGGACAGCACTGGGAGATTGTGAAAATCTGCTGTGTCAAAGAAATCCCTAAAAGTGGAAGTGCAGACTTACATTGATGAATGAACATACAGAAATAACACAAGCATGTAAGTACAAAAATGAATAGCAACTAGTAAGGGGTGTAAATGGCTTCCCAGACATCCAGAAGCAATTGGACAACACAGGAAAACCTGTTACTACTGGATAAAACAGAAAAATAATAGCCAAAACAGAGAAGACTTGGAAAAAAAAAAAAAAAGAGAGAGATTGATTTAACAGGTGATAGTATAAAGACCAAGATAGAAAAAAAGAATTGCTCAAACAATTTTTAGATAAGATAAATTCTTTCATGTTCATGAGGCCTGATGGAACTCACACTATCGTAATTAAGGAACTAATCAAAGCAGTCTGATCTATTAGCCATTATCTGCAAGAATTCAAGGATTAAAGGGGATGTCCCAGAGGGCTGGAAAATGGCAGAGAGGGGACCTAAATTTGCAGAGAGGAAAAAGGAGGAGCCAGGGAATTCAAAACTAATCTGCCTAACTTTGATAAATGGAAAGATAATAGAACACATAATTAAGTAACCAAGTTATAATCCCCAAGAGAACAATATGTTGACAAATATCAGCCAGTGTGGATTTTTATTTATTTTTTAAAACAAGTCATGCCAGACAAATTCTTTTACAGAGTAAGTAGCCCAGAAACTAAGAGGCAGGATGTCATTTTCCTACACTAAATTCTGAGAAGAAAAAAATCGAAAAACATGGTATTGTTGAAGTTGCATTCACTTCAATGTACCACCGAGAGAGAAAAAAAATGCAGTGAGAGTTTAGTTATTAGTCATTTACTGTCTGAGAAACATGACATTTAAGGAAGTCCTTCATACATTTATCCTAGTCTGTTCCACTTACCTTATTTATTAAAGACATGGACTGACAGCGAGGAGAGCGCTTATACTAGTTAGTGATACAAAGTGTGGGTTTCAAATTAGCAGAAATAAACCCAATGAAGATGGAGCATTTTTGACCACACAAGTAAATTAGATTGAATGAACAGAGGAGTGGCAGCACACCAAGAAGTGATCTTGGGGTTACAGAGGACCAAAAGCTCTGTAGGAAAAAAGAGGAAGAAAAGCTGAGCCTCCTAAAAGCTGAGCCTTTAGGAGGGTAGGATGTGAGACCCAAGGCAATCAGCTTGCTCTGTGTGATCCTGGTGGGGCATCAGTTTGGCTCCTTCTTGAAGTGAGATCAGCGCACAAGCGAGATTTCAGAAGAGAGCAGTGGGGATTAGCATGTGATGTAAGAAATGTTAAACAAGCAAAGGCTGGAGAAATTGTTCAGTAGAGAAACAGAACCAGGGGGAGAACAAAAGAGAAGGAGAGATGCTATTAGTCTTCTAGCATGGAAACACGACATTACCAGAATATCAAAAATGTTCTTGTTCTCTGCATCAAGAGAGAATTTGGTTCATTTTACACAAAGATTTAACATAGCTGTTTGGCGGGGGGAAGTAATGTATCTTTCTCATTTGAGGAATAGCTCAGCAGTTGGAACAATCTTCCAGAAGAGGCTGTACAAATCTTACCAATAGAGAAGGTTAGAGAAACAGCAGCCAGGGTTGCTCTAGGTCATCCCTTGAGGTCCCCTCCAATCCTGCTTTTGTATGATCTTGCAGAGTAATTAAGCCTCTGCTTAACATTATCCACATAAGTGCCTTGCAAAATAGGCAGAGTTCCAAGTTGAGCACATGCTTAATTGCTTTGTTGGTCTGAGGCCCAAGGTATTTCTGGTAGGTGTTAATTTATTCCAAAGATTCTTGCTAGTAACTATTCCCCTATGAACACTGACACCTGTGAAAAATAAAAGCATTATTTTTTTCTTTCTAAGGTGCTGCATTTCTTTCAAACCATCCTGCCTTCCTCTGATAATACAAAGGAAGTAAAAGCCTGCTTTACAGAATGGAATGATTTCCTCATGCATTGTAAATACAAGAAAAACACAAGGTCAGTGAAAGAGAGAGAAAAATCACATCAATAAAGTATATATATGCACATCTTCGTAATTCATTCAAAACAGTGTATAATACACACATGCCACGAGCTGATATATTCCTCTAAGACTTGAATGGCTAGTTTACCTTGTCTTACATCACCAAGACCATTACATTTAGTTTCTAGTACATCTCCGAGTTAACCTCACTGCACCTTGACTCTGTATCAGCTAACGTATGGTGATCTCCATCACCACAAGCAGCAAAAGAGTTCACAAGGGAGGAACAGGACACCTTTGGGGAGCTGAGACATACTGAGCTTTAATGGAGTTCTCCAAAGGTAGAACTCCATTGTCCCACAGGACTGAAATCTATTCGCATGTGGCTCATGACTGCACGGGGATGCTGAGGATAGCTCAAGTACTGAGAAAGCCCTATCTGCTGCTCTTTGAGTGTGCGTAGTGTTTTTTTCTTTAGGAGTATCTTTCCTTAGGAGTATCAGTCATGACTCAGGTCTTCCCACTCCATGCTATGCCTGCAAACATACAACAAACAAAGGAGTTCTGCATAAATCTTTCCAAACTGAGTGCAAGATGAAATACCACAGGTGGATACCACAAGCAGGGAAGAACAAAAGGAAACAGTGAATGAGGTTGCCCTGTTATCTGAGTAATGCTGCTGCTTAGAGATGAATTTTAGCTTTTAAGAAGCTGCTTGTGAAATGGGATGAGAAGTGGTTATCTATGCCTTCAGATTTGGGGAGTAGAAGAGAGAGAGTTCTGAGGGAAGCCCATGTGCCCAGAAAATCAAGCACTGGGTGCTCGTGTTGCCACTAGCAGGCTGCGCTCCAAACTCTCACTTGCAGAGCTGACAGTCTTGAACCTGGAGCTACAACAGAATAAAAGGTCGAGGTGAGTCTGGATGATTTTTTAAACACCCCAGAAAGAAATAAATAAAAATTATAAATAAAATAAAAAAGTAAAAACATACAGAGTGGAGATTGCAGTTTGAGGCCTGGGAATTGTTCGGGTCAGCCACACTTTTTGCAGCTAAGCTTATCCCAGACCTAGATCTATCAGTGGCTTCTGCCTTTCAAGGTCTCTGCCGGGCAAGACAAGCCCCACATGTCCCCTGTTGATGGTGGTTGCCACCAGCCCATCCTCTGGGCTGGCCCTGTTCTGAGATCTCCTTCTTTCACTGGGAAATGGTGAAAGGAGAGGGAAATATTCAAGGTAAAGAGGCTTCATTTTCCAACCACAAACCGTCTCCTGTGCAAGAGTTGATATCAATGATTGGGTGATTCTTTGCTTTTGTTTCTTGATACAAACAAAAATTACCAGTTTTCTTGAGAATGCTTTTAACAGCAATACTTTTGAGATCACTTTCTATAAATATTCAAATTGAATTTAAGAAATACTTGGGTTTTCTTAGCTTTCTATGGATATGCTGAAATAAAACAGTTTATTCCAGCCAGTTACCCTTTCACTCTGAACTCTCACATATGCTGTTCCACAAATTGGATTTCTGTCTGTGATGCTGCAAAGTTTTAATTCTGATTGTGAAAATCCTATCATTTATCATTAAAACTGCAGATCGTATAAATTACTGTTTTCTTAAAATACCCATTTCTGTCAAGCCATTCTTTTTTTATTTTAAAGGCACTCATGTTTTCCAGCTTTTCTGCTGGCACATAATTTTTTTTGTTTGTTTGTTTGTTGTTTTTTGTTTGTTTGTTTGTTTTTCCCATCAGTTCTCCTCTAAACATAATTTCTCACATACCATTCAGACAGGCAGCTTCAGTTTGTAAGGCATGATTCTTTAATTGTTTCATTGCTGAAAATTCCAATAACACAATTAAATCTCTGCCAAGTATTAGTTATTTCCTTATCAGTAACATTAACTATTTTATTCTAGAGTAAATACAGTGCCAGAACACCCAGGCTGCAACAATACATGAGCTTGTTCGATGTTGTCTTACAGACCATTTCCAAGCTGTGAAGGGGCAGAAAACGCCCCTTCTTTTCTTGGCTTTCAAAACCAAAAAGCTTTGTAAGGGCATTGAAGAGAGTTCCTGGCAACACCTGGGGCTTTCTCCCAAAGGGAGAGCAAACTTGCTCTTTTTGCCTTAGAGTCACCTGTCATTAGGGGTTATTTTGCCTCCCCTCCCCCCCCCCCCCCCCCCCCCCACAGTTTTCCAGAAAGGCAAGGATATTGGATTGCAGTTCATTACTAATCCACTGCAGGATTAGCAGAAATTTAACATTCTAAACCAAAATATGTCTTACTAGGAAGCTGAACAACAAAATATTCTTAGTATACTCTGAAATTCTGATTATTTTTGCTTTTATAGGAAAAAGATAAGCAATTCCAATAGCATTGGATCAACCATAACCCTTTCCAGAGTGGAGAACACACAAAAGGAAAGCTATAATTGGAGATGGAAGGGGAGATTAAATAATTTAAAAAAAAAAAAAAAAAAAAAAGGGAGGGGGTGTTTCCTTGGAAAGGGCAGTAGCTTAAAACTGAAACTGTCCTTGGAGACCTATTGTTTTTACTTGTTTTTCAGTGAGGAATACAGGAAACATTTTTTGCTTGGGTGCAGAGAAGGCTCCCTAGCCTAGGGAGGCACACCCCAGTGCAGTGAGTAGCCTGGTGGTAAGAGTGCTCTTCCTCTTCCAGATTACAGTCCACTTCTCAAGTGAATATTGGCATGTGTGAGCTGTTGGCTATCATGTCATGTATATTCCACCCCGCTCCCTACCTCCCCGCCTTTTTTTATTTTTTTGGCAAAAACAGTTGGGAGAGTCTTGGTTTCATTCCACTTTGACATAAGTGTCAACACCTTGAAATATTTTGCAAAATGGAATTCTAGTTGCCTGCCCAGCCCTATAATCAAAATGCTGAGGTTTTCCTCAGACACCCATTTTACCAGCAAGTCTGGAAGTCCTTAGACCAAACAATGAACTAAAATGTAAGTACCTGCAGTCAGATGTTGGCACATACTGCTTTGAAACTCCTGGTTGGAGTATGGGGATACATTTAGTACAGTAACTTTAATTAAATAAACAACAGCTCCGCACCACAGAGCCTATGAGAGGTAAGTGTGACAAGTGAGCAGCAGTGAGGACAGTGAATAAGGAATACAGGTGACAAAAAACATCAGAATATTACAGAATAACAAAAAAAGTGCCACATGCAATGTCAACAGTCACTCTTCAGCAAGAGCCACAGGGAGGTCAACCTATTTGTTTGCAGATACCAGTCATCTGCTTTGCCTTCAGGAAACTTTTAGGGGAGAGGCATGGTTGTCTACAACCACAGCTCTTTGTCAAAAGCTGTATCTACTCAAAATTTTGGGTTCTGAACCTCTGAATGGGAGCCCTATTCCCCACCTTGCTTTCATTCCTGCTATTTGGATGCGGCCCTCGTCTAGTGAAGCTGATGGACATCCATGGACACAAATGCTCTCCTCTCAAGGATTCCTCATTCTTCTCACTACACAAATGAAAAGTCCTTCAGACAGAGCCTGACGGAAAACACAAGACACATTCAAATGCTCTGTTTTCATTGTTCCCAGAAGATTAATGACATGTAGGCCAATGGGCCCACTGCTCTGTTCCCGTAACCTGCATGGGGAACAAATGAAAACTTCTAACTGGAATTTCCACTCAGCTTGTCTCGACAGCACATTAAAAGCCAGGACAAATCAAATTACATCTCCAAGATACAACAACATTTTAGATATAAACATGCAAGCAAGCAAACACACAAACAAACAAGAGAACAGCCTGACTTAATTGGCAGAGTCTAGCAGTGCTGGCTGCGTAACAACATCTGAGCTGTGATTTCATTTGGCCCGAGGCTACCTTTTCATGCCTACGCTAAGCTCTAGCCATCAGTGATGATCCCATGGATTTTGAATATTTTATGAGAAAGGAAGCACTTCGGTTGGCTGCTTGCTTCTTGGATCTCCCTTGACCAAGCCAAGCCCCATCTCCTTGGAACTAAGGTCTCATCCCATGCCCCTCACAAATACCACAAGCAGAAATAAAGGACCACCATGTCCCACAAGAGCCCCTTTCCCCACTGAGAGCGGGTGTTGATGTGTTTGTCCTGAATTCCAGCCCAGCTGCCCAAGCCGGCTGGCAGATTAATTGCCACACTGATGCCTGTCACTCAGAGCCACGGGCATCCCCTGAGGCAAGATGTCTTCTTTACAGGCTGCCAGTGCTGGAGAAATGCAGTCACTCACTTTGAAGGGCATCAACAGCTTGCATACCTGAAAAAGCAAGTGTTAAATAAATATACAGGTCCGGGGGCAATGTTTTGTTGCCTGACTCTCTCTCAGAACTCTCACTGCATTTGAGCTTGGGAAAAGAAAACAGGATCAAGGGAGTCCAAGGCAAAGATGCTGGGTAAAGCCAGCAAGCAGACTAAGACAAAACACTGAATCCCAAAGAGCTTGAGAAATGAAGGAAGGAAGGGAAGGGTGAAGAAGGAGTGGGGTCAGGGGGAGGGCATGATTTGGCAGCATGCGTCCATGCCACAGAGCCCTGGTGATGTAGCTTTGTCTACCTCAGAACAGACATCCTCCTCAGGTGAGCTGAGACACTCTTCCAAGCCCCTGCTCCCACCATATCCAAGGTGAAACCAGGAACGCAAAATCTAATTTCTTATTGGAGCTAGCTGAAATGTACATTCCTTCTAAAAATGTGAAATTCTGAATGCTATATCTTCACATTTTTTGACCAGCCCATCTTGTCTCTTTTTCCCCATGAAGATGGCTTTGAGCATGTAATCCAGACTCTAGCTGGGGAAAAACATGCAGCCAAGTTCTTCTTCTGCCAGGGAGGCTCAGGCAGTCCCAGGTATGAGAAGCAGACACTGAAACCTAAGCTGTGCTCCGGAAATCCCTCCCACATGTGTTCCTAAACTTTGTAACTCAAGCCAATGCTCCAAGAGCAGTGTTCTCTATTTATTTCTATGTTCAGTAATACTTACTAGATTTGATGGGTGAAACAGAATGATCTTGGGCATAGCTAATAATTCCCCCCTCCCAAGTTTACCAACCAAATAGAGGTTTAGCATGCAAGAAGATAATGCTGTGAACTGTCACTCCTTACCCTGCATTTACAGGCTTACAACAGCTATAATAAATCAAATAACATCAGCTCCCTGCAGTCCATCCTCTTCCAATATTTTTTTCTTTAGATGTAATTTTTCAGACTGTCTACAGCAAGCCTCTGCATTACACATTTTTAAATACAGTACACATTAACAAGAAAACTACAGAAATCACAGAATCACAGAATTTCTAGGTTGGAAGAGACCTCAAGATCATTGAGTCCAACCTCTGACCTAACGCTAACAGTCCCCACTAAACCATATCCATATCCCAAATCATACTTGAGATACAGCTTGCTGTGGATCACAAAGGATTGGTAGTTCAGAAAATTTACCCTGGCAATTGGCTTTATTCATACTGCGTTTGTTGAGGGAAGAAGTAAAGAACCAGAGCTAAAGGCGATCAGAGTTTGCTTGCTTCCACTGCATTTGGTTTTGGGGAAATTGGAGTTTAAAAAAAAAAAAACTTTTTTTTTTTTTTTTTGTAGTAGTAGCAGCAGCTGAGGGACATTTGTCAAAAGTCAGATACTTTCAAACATGGGTGCCTACAGGCAGCTATTTTCTTCCAGATAACAACAGCTGAACAACTGTCCTGATTTTTCAAAGGTTACAACACCAGCTGCTGCAATCAGCAGCAGCTAACACCTGAAAATATTAAACCTGCTACTGGCATCAGTTACCAAGCATGGCAGTAAGGACCAGGGCAGGCTACCTGCTCTTAATGCTGATTAGCAGCATCATTTAACCTTCGCACCCATGGATCCCTTCTGGCTAGCTATGTCTCCCTCCTTTGTTACTGCTGGTAATACGGACCCCCTGACCAAACCAGCTGGTGTTTTTGTTGCAGTAACTGTGATGAGCAGTCACAGCCTCTGTTAGTGGCATGGTCATCTGAGAAGGCTGCCCATGCCCGATGGCTGTGCCAGAAGTATGACATGGCTCACATGTTGCATTGCAGGTGGGGTTATTACAGTGGTTCCTCTACAAGGGCTTCCCAGCACTGATTTTTAAAGATTTGTTTTAAGAAAGCACACAGGAAATTCAGGACAAGCACATTTTTAAAGATGTGTTTAAGAAAGCAACGTCTGGATGTAGACGTTGCCAGCAAGGAGGTGATGTTATGCAAGAAGCTTTCGCAGGAGCTGCTTGCTCCAAACCACTCCCTGGGGAATACGTGCTCTCCTCGATGTGGGTGGGATACATGCACGCCAGCCCCACACAACACAAAAATGAGCTGCAGCACTTAGTCGCCATGATACACTTGAAGTCCAAGAAAGTGGGTTAGCAAAACAGATAGTGGTAAACACGAAACTAATTATTTTGGGATGTTATTGGGCTTCTGCCACTACCAATTCCTCAGTCTCTCTACCACGTGCATCCTAAGGGGCAGCACTTGCAGGATGTTCCTCTCTGGCAGCTGGGAGAGGTCCTAGGTGGGAGGGAGGGAGCTGGCACAGCCCACCCAAGAGCAAGTCACCTTTGGGAGACACCCAGGCCACCTCTACCATCCATGCTGTAACATCAGCCATCTACTTCTGCTAGCATCCCAGACAGGTGAACAAAGACAGCACATCAACTTACGCACACATCATTTATCCCCAGAAATAGCACTGTGCAATGCACGTTAAAGTCAACACCAGGACTTTTCTTCCCTCACACCCTCCCCTTCACAGTCTCTTAACACTTCCCTGTGGTAATTGTACTCTGGGCCACATAAGGGCAGTGCCCCAGAGGGGCTGGGCACTATCCACACCCTCATTCCTCATCAGAGGGAGATGGAAGTCTCCTCATGGCCCCTATTTGCACAACTTCCTGTACATTCCCCTAGAAGGACAATGAGTGGCTACTGAAGCACGGCTGTGGGAGAAACCTCCCAGATGGTAAGGACTATTACACATGCACCCAAAATGAGGGATTTGCGAAATACTGAAATTCCCTGCATGCTTCTCCTCTGAGGCTTTCTAGGTGATTTTTTTCCTCCTCTAAGAAACAGAGTTACTGTATGAGTAACTTAGTTCCATGTATACTTTTTTGTCATTCATTTCTGCTACTTATGATTTTTTTATCAGAGAAACTTCTGGAGTTCTGAAAGTGGACTTACTTTCTGCAATAAAACACACATAATCCCTCTTTCACAGGCACATAGCCTCCTAAGTTCTTAAGTGAAGAAGGCACAAATGTTGCCAACTACAGATAAAAGCAATGACAAAACTACCTCATCATTATGAGATGCTTAAGCATGTTCTGATTTAAAAAAAATATGTAAGCAGTTCTGCTGGCTATAGGTACCAATAGACAAGTGCATGTTTTAAAAGCACGGGTTTATTTCACTACTGGTTTAACACGTGTTCACCAGAGATCAACTGAGGGCAAGGTAAGGATGATTTTGTAGCTGCCTTGATGGTGTAAGAATAGGAGGCAAAGTTTATGGACAGAATTAATATCTTTCAATAGACAAACAGGTATAGCAGGAGACAAAAACAAACAAGCTTTGATGCACACCAGTGCTGATACACTCTGTTCTTAATTTTTCTCAGCTCCGTGTAACATCACCTCTCAAAGAAGTAGAGAATTTGACAGTTATGGATTAAAGCCTAAGAGATAAAAGGAGGAGAAACATAGCTGGGTACCTTGCTGACAACTCTGAAGGCAACCTTCTCTCCCCAGTACACATACAATTTACATCATTTTGTCATTTCAGTGAGCACAGGAGGTGATTAAAACAAATAGATTTATTTGTGTTTTTTGTTATTTCTGGTATGAGCACAGTTACCCAGGTAGGAAGATTTCTCACCTCACATGAGCTGTCTGAGCATTAGATGTCTAGCATAAACTCATGCATCTCGGAACCCTTTAAAGTCAGAGGAAAGAGATGAGCTCTTCGCAGGATGATTCAATCCATTTTGTAACAGATATCTGAGGCAAGAAAGATGAATCATCCTATAGACAGGCTTCTCTCTGCTGAGGATACAGGGACTCTAGATGACTAGACTTCATCTTAAACAGCTGAAACTAAGTGAGGTGAGTCATGTTCAAAAGTGGTTTTCTATGACAAAAATACTGACATTACCCACCTGGCAAAATCTTTGAGGCAGCAATGTCTCAGTATAAACTTTGCCCCTGTCTTTGCTGTTCAGGAATCTTAGTGTCAACTGCCAAAAATTCAGTTCCACTTTCAATCTCCCCTTCCATTCTGTGACCTATTGCACCCACAATGTCTGTGTGCAGATTTGACACCCCACAAGTCTTTGCTGTCCATTCCCCATTTCCAACTCTCCTTTGTCACAACAACAGGGCCTCAAACCCCTTTGAAGAGAAATAGCTTCTTTTCCTCTATTTCCAATGGGAGTTACAGCAACTCTGGATATCAAGCAAAAAGTCCCTCAGATTTTTACATCTTTAATACATCAAAGATAAGGTTTAATATTTAATACAAAATCTTGCGTTTAAGCCTCTCCCATCAAAACTGGATGAGATCCCAATAAGTGAGTTCAGTCACTCTGATAATGATCAGCATCAAGACTCATTGGTTGTACATACAGGAGAACCACAAGAAACTCCCTCTGCAATATACATCTATACGTAATAGGGTTACACTTCAGCACATTAAAATATGAGATCAATAAAGGCCTCATCATAAACTATGGTAGGACACAAGCTTATGTCCTAACTTAATAGTTCTTACAGCCCTTTCCAAACCTACTTTTACAGCATTACTTAACAAAATTGCAAATATGCTCACCATCAACATACATTCCCAGTCCTTTCTGAATCTTGCTATGTTCCAGGCCTCAGAAACAGACCGACTTAATGGGTTGCATAGTTGAATTATTTAGCACAGGGAAAAAATAGTTCATTTTCTCAGCTTGCTACCTTTAAGTTTCTTCTAGGATCCTTGGATAGCTGCTAGGGTATGTCAGGAATTAACAGTGAAGTAGGCATTACCTACTACAATAGGAATTACCTATTTCTATAGACATTCCTAATTTCCAATAAATTGGAAAAGGACAATTCAGAGTGACAGTGTCTTTAGGAAATGTTTGTTTGACAATCTTCTGATAAAGCACATGTGAGACCAAAGTGATTTTCTGCTAGATTACCTGATCTGACAGTGGGGAATGGAGAGATGTTAGCATTCCTTCTCCAGGGTAGGACATCCCTGGGCTGATCAAAAGGTAGAAAACCAAAGGCCCCAGGAACTCTGGCTTCTCCTGAGGACTTGAAGCTTAGATCACCCCCAAAAATGAGATTTAAAGTTTTCCTGAACATGTTTTTTTTTTTTTTTTTTTTTTTTTTTTTCGTGCGTGTGTGGAAATCCCCTTTTGCAGAAAACTTGGAAAACAGATTTTGCCCTCCCTCATTCAAGCCTGGAGCATTTCCTCCCTCTCTTGCCACCCAAGAACAGCCACTTTTGACCCAGTGTCAGTACATTCAGTCTTCTTACTTTCTGACTTTAAGGAAATGGTTGCCACCTTCCCAGCTTCTCTCCTCTTCAGGTTACAAAAGCAGACCTCATTTTTCTTTAATCTCCTAAAAAGTTCCTCTAAACCTGCAGCATGTGTTCTGGGTAGCAAATCACCAGCAGAAACACTATTGCCTTAAGGTACTGGAGGGGAGGGGGACACAGGATCAATATTTTTCACGTAGAGTGTGATGTAAATTTAAAATGATTGCTACCTGAATATTTGCATACCAATAACCTAAAGGGTGTGCAGAGAGCACACTGGTGTGTAACAGTGTACGGTATTTGGCAGTACTCCAAAATCTTGCTTCTTCCCTTTTGGTATGTCTCTGGCATATAACTGCAACTCTCTTAGGAACTTACTGAACGCCAAGTATGGGGAAAATGACTTGTTAGGTTAGAAATGCAGACAGACCCCTTCTCTTAGCAAGAAGAAGATTTTCAACCTCTCTCTTCTGCTTATGTCTGGTCCGAGAGACTAGACCTTAAGGCACATTTAGGCTTGCTATCTTTAAAGGTTTATTTGTCACTTAGTATGGGCCTATCATTACAAAATTAAACAAGAACAAACAGAAATGGCCAAAAGGTATTCTGATGGATGGTTTCCTTTGACACCATTCTTCAAAAGGGAATTGAGGCTGCATTAACACACATTTTAGGGAAAAAAATAAAGAAAAAAAAAAGTAATTCCCAAACCCTGACATCATGTATAAAACAAAAAGCAGCATAGCAAATTCATGCCTCTCATTCCCTTGATTTTTTGTATCATTCTATCTCATTCCACCATATAGAATATAAAACAAAACAGAAATAGACACAGAACTGTTTTTTTTGTTTGTTTGTTTGTTTTTTTTTTTGTTCAAAGCTGATGGGAGAGCTGTAGGATCCTTGGTATTAATAATATCTGGTGTAGTCCACAGTCTGTGTCACCACATCAGAGATGGAGTGAGATGAAGGGGTTTTGTTTAGAGATGGCAGACATGAAAATTAAGAAGCTGGAGCAAGGATGACAGACCTGTGAAAACCAAACTTGTGCAGTTCAGCATCCAAGGCAACTGTTCCAGTTGCAGTTTGAAACTACCAAAGCTTGGAAGATTTGAAAGCCACAGTCTTGATTGATGATTTCTCTCTTTTTCATGTCATTGTACTTGGTGCAGCCTGACCTCAGCCAAGTGTTGGGCTGGTGATCCTCCATCACTACCACATTTCCATGAAACCATGCTGAGGCACAGGAAGCTTATCATCGCATGCCATTGCAGCCAGCCTCCACTGACAAGTGCACAAACTTTGTATTGTCTCTCTTGAACTATATTTAGACAGCCAGGCCTGGAAAAACATGAGTTGGGTCATCCACTCCAGTCACCCACGCTACAAAGATTATTTCCTTACTTTATTCTTGCTATTGTCTTACCCTACCTAGTCTCACCCACCCACAACCGTTACAGTCTGACAGTTTATTCCAGTCATGCTCAAGGTTATATATATATTTTTTTCCTAATGTCTAGCCTGATTCTTCTTCCATTTTTAATTTTAGGCTAAACTCTGTTCAACACTACTTTCTAGATAACCCTCTTCCTTTCTTTCAAAGTATTTCCTTTCACTTATTGATATTGTTATCATCATGTCATCACCCCTCAGACTAACGTTTTCCAAGAGCTCCTGACCAATTCACTCTTTATTCCAGCATACTTGTGCTGTCTTCTTGGCTTCTCTTCCAAGGCTTTCCCAGTGGCTTATTTACCACTATGAGGGTTTCAGCTTCTGTGTAGGTTTTTGGAAGCTCCCATCCAGTTTGTCAATAGAAGAAGCTAATAAATCTGTACTTTGTGTTAATATTATCACTGTCTTTGAATCCTTTAAATTATTTTTTTGCCTTCAACATCTTGTTTGTTATCTTAACTGTAAGACTAAAAAAACATATAGGACAAGATTATGGCCAAAGTCTGCATAGGTCTGTGAGCTTAAAGAGTGGGCAGGGCTGAGCGAAAAGGCTTACCTTCACTCTGTGGTTACATTAAGAGTGAAGGCATGATTCCCCAACACAGCCTAAGCAGCAAGGGAAACACCAGACTTTGTCTTTAGGTACAAACCTTCCTCTGAGAAAGCTCAGAGACCCCGGAGTAGACAACATCACTGCCCTTTCATCCCAAATGGTCCCATCTCACAAGCCCTGTCTACATTAATGCCCACAGGAGACAGAAACAATCGCTCACCTCTGGGAAACACCTTGCACAGAGCTGCACGGCACCCACTGGGCAGAAGTGCTGATGGCTCTGAGGAGCTGTGTGAGAAGAGTTGGCCTTTCATAAGAAATCAGATGGGAGAGAGTCAAAAAAACAGCTGGGAGTAGTAACAGAAAATAGGCACAAGCCAGAATCCTACTAAAAGTCAACATCCAGAAAATTTTCATTCAGTAAAAGACAAGACTTCTGGGCATCTTTTTATTTTTTTTGTTATATATATTTTTTTCTGTTTTATATATATATATTATTATTATTATTATTATTATTAAAAATAATAAGTGTTACTTCCGCATTATTACATTATTTCCTTTTTCTAATCCTCCAATATATAAATCACACCTTAGCAAATAACTCCCTTCCTTACCCTCACCACTTGAATAGCACCCATTAGCGACTAGAATTTGAGTATTATTTTTAACTTATTGCATGCTTCTGTTATTCGAACACTGAGGTTGCTGCATAATAAATTCTATTATTTAAAAATAATAAATAAATAAATTCTATTATTTTCATAATAAATTCTTTTCCATAATAAATTCTAGCTAGACCCATGACTTTTACTGAATATTGCACGAAGTTAAGGTGTTCTTCAAGGTTTTCAGCCTCCAATATGACCAACAGAAGTAATAACAAATAAAAAAAATAAATCTAATTTCTGACAAAGTACAGGGTCTTGTGACATAGCTGAAGGTTGTTCTGCATTCCTGAATATTCTAATTCACCCAAGGTACAAAATAAAAGTCAACGATGGGAGTTTCCTAATGTCAACATTTCTGCTTCAGGACCAGATAGGAAGAGTAAGCAATACTTTATAGACAATCCCGATTATAGTCTGGTGCTTTCACACACTCAAGCCAAGGGCAGCCTTCTCAGCCTCTGGCTGTGTCATCCCACCCGCTGTTTGTATAGTTCCAAATACTTTGCAGTTACAGATCTAGCTGAAAACATCACTTCTTTCAGTAGTTTTAAGTTAGCCTCATGACCACTACAGCTGGTATAAGGGATAGAGCGTGAGAACAAGGGCAGGGATTTACTGGAAGGAGAGAGCAATCAGGAACATGGTGGCCTCATACTGGCAACAGCAAATATGAAACTACACCACTGGTTACTGGCCTCAGGGCAGAACTATCCATGGCCTGTATCATCTATCAGAGGTTACATTGGGTGAATTCTCTGATCTTCAAAGTAGACCAAGCTTATTAATTATAAATAGCTCACCTGTGTAGCTCTCTAGCAGACTATGACTCTAGCTATGGAAATTACAAAACATTTACCACACCATTTGTTACACAGTGAAGGTCCTGGGTTAGCTGCTCTCTCCGCTGCTCCACGTCCCTAAAGCTAGTTTTTCTTTAGCATCAGGACTGTTCACAACTACTTATTCCCTATAATCTTGGCAACTTTTAAAGCTTTCTTAATTTCCATTGCAGCTCAACTCCTAACACCTTTTTCATGAGAAATTTGTCATTGGTTAACATTCAGACTTAGCTCTTGGGAAGAGGGGAAAAAATGAAAAAGAAAGGAAGTTTCTTTTTGACCACCCACTGCATCTCCACAGCTTTCATTAATTTCTGTCCTATTGCCATAGGGAAGTGCTAGGGAAGACCCTAAATGAACTTAGAGAATCAAAAAGCAAAATTACCTTAGTTGTCAAAATAGAATTGAAGGAGCCTGTTTTCTCTCCCTACCACATACATTACATTAGGTTGCTGCCCAACTAAATGCTATCTCTTTGCATATCAGTTTATACAATGGTAAAACAAAGCTAGTAATTACATTACTAAAAACAGAAGCTCTTGTGGCACCAAGTTAGAATGGTGAAATTAAAGAGACCAGGATGCGGAGAAAGTAATACAGGCATTGGGGCAAGAAATATTGGATTTTCCATAGAACTATTACTGCAGGAAAGTGGGTCAGAGAGTCAAGAAACCAATTAAAGAATGGGGAATAGTATGCAAGGCAAAAACAAATATCAGCATTTTTCCCCCTTGAAGCTGTTGATAACTTGAAGCTGTTTCAATAATGATATCCCAAACCGATGACAATGTTTCCTCCCACCATCTGACACTATCCTGTTGCTTTGTGCTTTACAGGGCTGTCAGTCACATGGAAAACAAGGAAGAAAGGTCAGCAAGAGAGGACAGGATATGAAGGAATGTCGCACAATGAAGTCAAGGCTTTTGAACCTTATTTCTCTCTACAGATACCTTAAAGGAGGCTGTAGTGAGGTGGGGGTTGGCCTGTTCTCCCATGTGCCTGGTGACAGGACGAGGGGGAATGGGCTTAAGTTGCGCCAGGGGAGTTTTAGGTTAGATGTTAGGAAGAACTTCTTTACCGAAAGGGTTGTTAGACACTGGAACAGGCTGCCCAGGGAAGTGGTGGAGTCACCATCCCTGGAAGTCTTTAAAAGATGTTTAGATGTAGAGCTTAGGGATATGGTTTAGTGGGGACTGTTAGCGTTAGGTCAGAGGTTGGACTCGATGATCTTGAGGTCTCTTCCAACCTAGAAATTCTGTGATTCTGTGAACATACAGAAATCCTACACAGGCCCTTGCATCTTAATCAAGCCTTCCCCAACATCAGCCATCAGTGTTTGTGCCTAGGAAGCCAGCAGGTCCACATGCATTGCTGGTGAAAGCAGGAGCGCTGCAATATGTGGTTGCAGAGCAGTTGCCAATAGTTAGCACCTTTGTCTACAAATCTACTGATCATGAGTTAGATACTGCAAGGAAATCCATTGTACAACGGGATCCTTTCTCCCTTCTGGCTCTCCTTCTTTCAATTTTTGCTTTCTTTAGATGCATCTATCCCCATAGAAAGGTATTTTCTCTGTGGTACTAACCTCTTACACAGAGCAGGCACACAAGTCTCTGCCTGCTGCATGGGAAGCCACGTGCATCTTGGAGCAGTAGGAAAGGATCTAATTCCAATGCCTTAAATGCCAGTTCTGAACATGTTCTTTAAAACAGCCAAGGTTCACGACCATGTCCACAGTTGCTCTCTGTACTTATTGCCCAGAGCACATTGCCCCAAAGAGATTAAGGAGAGTAAGAAATGGCAAACAGTAACTGTGTGAAACTATGGGAGAACACTACTATCAGCAGAAAAAAAATCTGCTGAGAACACCAGCCCAGACCCCCATCTTGCTGAAAATGACTATTTTCCCTAAGTAACAAGCTTCCTTGGGCCCAGTCTTGACATCTGTGCAGTTTACAGAAAGGCAGTCTCTGAAACCACATGTGGAGACAGTTTTATCATCAATTCATCACATCATTTGTATGCCACCTTTCTTGAGTTTAGAGTAATGATATGAAAGCTTTACTCATGAGCCAGAGAATATTTGGTAAACATATTTCCTCTGGGCTGCTCATCCAACAATTCTGAACATTTTGTTCCTTAGGTAACAGTTCGCTATTTAGCACGAGCTTGTTCCAGGAAGAGAACAAAGTATCAAGGAGCAATGAAAGCCATTAGACAAGTCGGTATAAATTACGTTAGTTTTACCTTTGTCAGCATCCAGATAAAATCGTGGAAATGGCCAGCTGACAAAGGTGGGTTTCTAAAATTCAGGGAAAGACACAATCAAAAGGACACATTCTGCAGCAGCTCCCACTCCTTTGAAGACAGAAGATTAAGACTGAGCCTCTTAATTCTCATGGCTACTAAACTGTTAAGGGTCAGTGAAGAGAGTAGCTGTGAAAGTAATGTGGACTATTTAACTGACTAAAGCTGTCCAGTTGCTTTTTTTTTTTTTTTTTTTCCTTCTTCTAAAGCTAAAGTCAGAACAAAAGGGAAATTTCAGAATGGAAAGAGACCACACACACCTGATACATCACAATAGGTGCCAGGAAGAAGCAGATTCCTTCTTAACTACTGAAGTGTTGCTTAAATTTTCAGAAATATGCAAATTAAAACCTAGTGCAACCCCCAAGTTTGCTTTCCTGTACTCTGTGCAAACACTTGGAACTGACCAGGCATCTTATGTTTTGTCTGACATCCATAGATGTGGCCTAGATACCTTACTCATATGTCTTTGAACAAGAGTTTGAACTATTTTGGGCAAGTATTTATATTTTTTAACAATTTGCATAGTACTCAGTGGTAACAGGGTCCAACTCATAATAGTAATAAATCACATAAAAGGGGAGATTTTTAATATATCTCAACTCATTCTAACTAGAGCTAACTAGCTCTTGACACTAATCTAGATCAAACCAAAATTATTGGAAAGTTCTGGCATGTTTAAATTCAGGAATTGCTTCCTTCTTCTGTAACAATATTTCATTACCGTAAAAACCATGTCATCTAAACAACAAATAAGAAAATCTCTTTTGTTTGGAAACTGAGTAAAAAATACAGACTTCAGGATGTGATCTGACTACACTGCAACCACCTTCTGTTGAACTGAGATTTCACAAAATGAATCACAGCCTTGTAGAACTGGCAATGCTTCCATTTACTAACAATAAGTATATAATGATCAAAATTAGATATGTGTACTTTGTTCCATTGAAATAACACAGAGGTTTTCCTCCATCTGTGCCAGAGCTTCTCTAACAGCATTTTATCCCCATCCCCATCCTTTCATAGGGATGGCACCGGCATTGAGGAGTCACATTGTAAGGTACTGGTTGTTCCACTCATCCAAAGAATATCCTAGCAGGGCAACAGAAGTAGGGAGGAGGGATATCTTTCCTGGTAGTCCTATTTTTTTTTGGTGTTAATAAGGATCTCAAAGATGACAAGAGAGCAGAAATAATACCTTAAGGAAAAGGCCAATATGATCTTTTAGGTCAGGAAGACAGCATTACCATTTACCAAACTCAAGGATAGTTAGACCCTTGGCTCACCAAAATCCATGAGATCACTTTCTCCCTGACCCCTTCCCCAAATTTCTCAAATGTGAATTGCTTACTTTTACATTATGTACTTAATTAACTACTTTCATTACTAATTGAACTACATCAATGCTACCTCACTTACTTACTTTCATATACCCATGAAATTCAGTGACATTAACGCATTAAACAGTAATTTAGAAGAGGACATAATCAAAACAAAGCCTGAGTACAGCAGCACTCTCTCCCTCATTGCTCCTAGAGACAAAATCTTTGGTACAAACTCATACATTACACAGCACTTCTCCTACTTGCCTACTAAATAAAATACCAGTGAAATATATATCTGTTTATCCTCCATGGTTTTGAAAATCTCCACTTGTCTCTACTTCAGAGACATATGGGATCAGACCAGCAGTCCATCTAGCACAGTATTACATCTCAGACAGTAGCAATGAATAGGTCATGCTATTTAAGTAGAGTATATGGGCCTGGCCACGTTTTCTGGTGTCTGTTCATTATTCTTCAAGATCCACCATACTAGAGACGTTAGGGGATATTCTCTGCCAGTTTTCTTCACCTGTGAGAACTATTGTCTGAAGCTGTCCCATCTCTCTTTGAATCTGTAAACACTATCTGCCTGCAACTTTCTGTGGCAACAAGTTCAAGAACCTACTGCCATCCACATAAAAGAAGTAGACTTTTTATCTGTTTTAAACTTCTTTCTTGAGATTTTCAGCAAGTGTCTCCCAGTTTCACCATTACTGAATTTCATAGTTAACCATTCTACCTTCACCTAATCCACCACCTTTATCCTTCTGCAAGATTTTACCATCTCCCCCTCATACTACTAGCTTTCTTCTCTCCAAATTGAAGCAGTCTTTTTAATTTCTTTTTGTAAGATTTTTCAACTGGCAGTCTTTCAGATGTTTTACTTGCCCTTCTCTGGACCTTTTATAGCTCCACTAAATCCTTCTCTAGATGCAGAACTGCAGGAAATACTCAAGGTGTTATTACTGCAACAGTTTTCTGAAGCAGGTTTCTGAAAATGGTACTGTCTCCTTATCCATTCCTTTCCTTGTGATGGCCAGTGACTCTTTCAACATCCACTACATACTAAGCACATGACCTCAGAGAACTATCACTGATGATACCGAGGTCTCTTTCTTGAGCTGTAGCTGCCTGAGTTCAGCATCATAAAGGCATAGTCTGGATTATTTTTTCAAAAATACATTACCTTTCATTTGCCTGTCTGGACTTCATATGCCAACTTTTTTCACTCGTTTGGTCCTTCTGAACCTGGCACATCATTTGCCTATGCAAAACTACCTATCTGTAGACTTGGAGATTTTACCATTCAATTCCTTCTCTCCTCTTCATTATGAATAAAGAAATAGCAACAGTCCCTGTGGGACTCTTTGCTGCTGACTATAATCCTCTGGCCATCTGTTTTCAATGGCCTTTGGTGTGGAACCTTTTAAAAAAGCATTTGAAAATTCAGATGCATTGTGCCGATTGGATTCCTTTCACTTGAGAGTTATTGGCACCCTCCTAGAGACCAAAGACAGCCATTCCCTTCTCAAAAGCTGATTCTTTCCTAAGAGATATGTGAAGCCATAGATGAAGCCATGGATGGAAGTCAGACTGGTCTGACTTCCCAGTACTAATCCATAGTTCCTAATTCTAAAGGTAAATTAGATAAAGGAAGTATTTTAAATCAATAAAATTTCCTTCTGCACTTAAGAATAAGTCCTCTTCTCTATCCATTTCATATGATGTCACTGGTGAAGCCTAGTTCAATATGTATAAAGGACCATGTATAGTATTTTTTTCTGTTTATTCAGTAGGTTTTGGGTTGTTTTAGATTAAAAAATAGTGCAATTAAGTCATTCCAGAGAGTTTAAAAAACAATTTGGGCAATCCCAAAGGTCGTTGGTTTTGCGCTCCAAATTCTTCAGTTCTAAAACCATTTTCTAATTCAGAAGCACTTCCTAAAAGGCTATTCTTTCACTCCTTTATGCAAGAGAACATCAGCATTATGCATTTTTAACTGCAAGCATACAATGTTATCTGCTCCTCCTGTCTTATGTAAGTTTGCAGGAATGCCGAAAGACTTTCCGGGCTCTGGGAGGTTAGGGGTTGGAATCAGGTCCATTGTATATCACTGCATTGGCTTCTTGGGATGTGAAGTTATTGCAATTAAGATACTGGCCGGATGTGTGGGTTAAAGAACCCAACTGATATCACAGGCATTTATTGATAATGCAACTTCTGAGGAAGAAATCTGGGGAATTGTTGTTCTTCATGCTTTCCTCTGCAAGCAAGCAAACCATAACGATTTATCAGAAACACACAACACTTTATCTATCTTGAGAAAAAAAAGAGTAGTGTTTATTTTACTGCAGAGGAATGTTCTCTTTCAGTTTTGAGAGCCAGTTTTCTGAGCTGGCACTGTGTACCATTTGGCCTCCAGTAGACATTTTGCTCTGGTTTAATTCAGTGCTATCTTTGACCTGATTATTATTTACTACATGTGTTGTGATAATGTCTCTAAGCTGCAGCTAAGGAGAAGGGCTTCACTGTGTTAGGTGCTGTACAAACACAGAACTGAAAGATAACTCCTGCCTTGAAATGTATAACTGAATTAAGAGCTGGCACGTGAGGAGGAAACCATCAACTGGAGGCTGGGCTACAGTCTAGGAGCTGGCCTCCCTTCCTTACCTGTGCACAGTCTCAAACAAATGGCTTTCTCCTCTCTCACTTAACTTGGGCACCACTGTGCAGAAAACCCAGCTGAACAGCAGAGCATTGCACCTCCTAATTGATTCATATTCTGGTATCTGGGATTTAAGCATATCATCTGTATCTGAGTAGCTTTGGCTTTCTTCATGTTCCAGTGGGCAGACAGAGAAATAATGTTGACAAACACAAATATCCAAACAGTCACCTGCCTGATGGTCACTCTGCAAAGTATTAAGAGCTTTCTGTGAAGAAAATCCTTTCCCAGAAATCTTACCAGAGTCCTGAAAACAGTTTTACTTGGCAACAGATGCAGAGCAGCCATCTGCTCCCAGAATATTTTGGGCCCTTTCTTAGTGCTTGAGGACAGCATCCAGAAGTCCATTAGCAAGGATGCTGCTTGGTTTAGTTTCACCATTTACCGTGTCAAGATCTGAGGCCTCAGTGGTTTTGCAGGATGGAGTTATTTGCCTGAAGAGGTCTGGTTAGGTCAGTGTCCACCTGTCTGGATCTGGCAGCAGGGATCCAAATGTTTTCCCAAAGCCATTGATTGCAAGACTGCCCTTGAGAAATGGACTTTGAGCTAGGCCAGAATGTTGGTAAAAGTATTTTCTTCTGTGCCTTGGGATGAGTCATTTCTCCATAAACTAATTCCCACTTTCCAGTACACTAACAAATTCCAAGAGTCTGAAGTATGTGAACATCCATGTTCTATGTGAGCTTAAGGCAGCCAAAGGGAGGTCAAGGGACAGGGAGGAAGACCGGCATGCTAACTGTATTCCAGCACCAGACTCGTTCTCCTAATCTTTTCTTAAGTATGTCTCTCTCCCTCTGTTTCAGCAGTATTTCAACTCTGTTTATGTTTTGATACTACCCAGGTGGAGATTTATTGAGTCTTTTCCTTCTGCTCCATGAGGACAAATATTAGCTGGTGCTGATGAGGAAAAATGGAGCAAAATAACAAGTGAGAGAGAGTGAAGTTCAGTGGGCTGTTTATACCAAGTTTCTTTCATTCAACAGCAGCACTTTGCTCTCCTTGAATTATTTGTCTCCCTTGTGCTAAAATCTACTACTGCACATATCCATGCAAATAACTTTGTACAAAACTGGAAAACGAAACAAGTCTAATGTGATCTGGTGGTATCTTTGCTTAAAACAAAAAAAAAAAAGTCCAATAGACGGCCAATAGTACAAATAGTATCGGTCTTCATATATTCTGTGGGGACAAGGCTTAGAAATTCTTGAACTCGCTTAACGTATGACTACTCCACTGAAAATGAAAGAAATAAGTTTGCAAAACAAAAACAAAACCAAAACAACAACAACAAAAAGCTCTGGAAAAAAAAAAAAAAAAAAAGAAAGTTATCAAAATTACAACATTGTTGAAAAAGTTGGTGGCAAACCAGCAATTCAAGTTTGCCTTCTTTCATTTTTATTAATTAAATTTAAGAACAAAATATATACAGTACACAGCATAGTTCTATAGTTTGTTCATCTAGGCCCTAATAAAATGTATTCAATCTACTTGTGTTTTTTCTTTTTAAGAAAGTCCACAAAAAACACTTTGATCTCCCACCTCCTGCATTCTTTTATGGTTGTTTCTTGCTAGTTTTGTGTCTGTGGACTACAAGCTATCTTGATGAGAACTGGGTGTAGGATGGAAAAGTCTATTTTGTGTTCCTTAGGTGGATAGAATTCTTTTAACATTACTCTAATGTTGATATATATAATAATTACAATAATTGTCTCCCAGTAGGACCTTCATAAGCAGCTTATGACACATTGCCCTGACTGTTGAAAAGTTTGTCCTGGCAGATAATAAATGTCAATTAAAATGCAAGCTTTGCAGAGCACAGATAAGTTTCATACACAAATTCCACACAAAAAAAAATGTTTTGTTATGTTGTGTTTTTTAAACACAGCCATAAGTACTAAATGAAAAGTAATGTGCAGGAACTGAATCAGCATGCTGTATAAGCACAGTAAATAACATAATGACTATGTTATGTTATCATCGTGGTACATGGTTTTGTATGCAAATGTTACCTCAAATATAGTCAATGATATCTACAATACAGAGTATTCAGGGCAGGAAAAAGAAAAACATTTTATATTATTTAGTTACTACAACTGAATTTCAAAACAGCATCATAAATTTACACATATCTGTGTCTAAGTTAACAGACACTTGCTATCACTAGCTTTTAGTTTGCTGCTTTATGTTGGATATCATACAAGATCTGTTAAAATACAAAGGGGAACATGGAATGAACAGAGACAGAGGCATGGTTACACACTCCCTAGTGCTAGTGTCTTGGGTCATTACCAGAGAGCAAAGGGGAGTTCATCCAGCTGCTCTTCCAATTTATTTCATAGCCAGATAATTTTACAAGAATGCAGTTTCTGTGCCAGGCAACACAACACATTCCTAGTATTGCCACCATCTTAGGCACTTTGAGAAATTAAACCTGGAAGTAATTTTGTCATGCTGTTGTCCCCCTTGACACACACTGGTAAAGCATGACCTAAACTGGACTTACCTGATCCTTACCTTCATGGAAGGTTAACGAGAGGTTGTACATGGAGGTGCTGCAAACAGGATCTTGAGGAAATATCACTTCAGGAGCATGTATACTAAAATTGGAATGATACAGAGAAGATTAGCATGGCCCCTGTGCAAGGGTGACACACAAATTCGTTAAGCATTCCATATTTTTTTAGATGCTGGGTGGACGAGGGAAAGGCTGTGGTCTACCTTGATTTCAGTAAGGCTTTTGACACTGTTTCCCACAGCATTTTCCTTAAGAAACTGGCTGCTTTTGGCTTGGACTGGCATAGGCTTCATTGGGTTAGAAACTGGCTGAATAGCCAGGCCCAGAGAGTTGTGGTGAATGGAGTTAAATCCAGTTGGAGGCAGGTCACTAGTGGAGTCCCCCAGGGCTCAGTACTAGGGCCAGTTCTCTTTAATATCTTTACCAATCATCTGGATGAGGGTATTGAGTGCACCCTCAGTAAGTTTGCAGACAACATCAAGTTAGGTACGTGTGTCGATCTGCTTTAGGGTAGGAAGGCTCTGCAGGAGGATCTGGATAGGCTGAGGTCAACTGCATGAAGTTCAACAAGGCCAAGTGCCGGGTCCTCCACCTGGGGCACAACAACCCCAAGCAGAGCTACAGGCTGGGAGATGAGTGGTTGGAAAGCTGCCTGGCAGAGAAGGACCTGGGAGTATTGGTTGATAGTCGGCTGAATATAAGCCAGCAGCGTGCTCAGGTGGCCAAGAAAGCCAACAGCATCCTGGCTTGTATAAGAAGCAGCGTGGCCAGCAGGGGTAGGGAAGTGATTGTCCCCCTGTACTCAGCTCTGGTGAGGCTGCACTTTGAGTACTGTGTTCAATTTTGGGCTCCTTGCTACAAGAAGGACAGCGAGGTGCTCGAGTGAGTCCAGAGAAGGGCGACAAAGTTGGTGAGGGGTCTGGAGAACAAGGCTTATGAGGAGTGGCTGAGGGAGCTGGGTTTGATCAGCCTGGAGAAAAGGAGGCTCAGGGGCAAACTTATTGCTCTCTATAGGCCTTAAAGAAGGCTGTAGCAAAATGGGGGTTGGTCTGTTCTCCCACATGCCTGGTGACAGGACCAGGGCCAAATGGGCTAAAGTTATGCCAGAGGAGGTTTAGGTTGGATATTAGGAAGACCTTTTCTGAAGGGGTTGTTAGGCATTGGAATGGGCTGCCCAGGGAAGCGGTGGAGTCACCATCCCTGGAGGTCTTTAAAAGACGTTTAGATGTAGAGCTTGGTGATAAGGTTTAGTGGAGGGCTTGTTAGTGTTAGGTCACAGGTTGGACTAGGTGATCTTGGAGGTCTCTTCCTACCTAGATGACTCTGTGAAAGCATAATTATAGCTATCCAAAGAAGAATTGTGAACTGCTCTTTCAGGGCTTTTCATTTAGGAATTTTATGTGAGGGGTAGTTAGAACAGAAAGCCCAGTATGCACCCTCAGAAAAGAACAAAACTAAGTAAGGAAGTAACTGAACTCAGAAAATTTATAGATGCAAATATCATTATGAGTTCTTTTTTTCCTCTTTATACTCTTTTAGAGTTAATACTTACTTTTAATTTAATACAAAAAAAAAACCTAACAGCTTGTTTGGTAGCAGCAGGGTCTGAAAATGGGTCCCGTGTTTGTTTGTAATGGCCATATGCAATTAAAATGCCTAAAGAAAGGAAAATTTTGCTCTTCCCATCACAATTCCATTGAAAAAAATGTTTTTTTAAATCCTTCATCCAGCAGAACTTCTGCCTGAGATGGGCTGCTTTTTCCCCCTTCTGAATTCCTGGCACAATATAAATCAAACAAATTCAAGATAGCAAGGCCGGGAAAATCATTATTATAATCACAAAAACAGCAAAAAGGTCAACAAGAAGGAGGACAACAATAGGATTCTGGTAACTGTTTGGGAAGAAACTATTCTTACTGCAGTCAACTCAGTGTTTTCATAACAACAAATTAAATACCAAGGTAATTCCCCAGAGTCTTCTGCAGAGTGGCTCGGTCGCAATGCTAAAAGCCACTACAGCACAATGCACAATATCATTATGAAAACCTTCCAGCTGCTGAGCTACCATGCAGCTCGGCGGTTTTTTGAATTTAAGCTGGAGTCAAGCCTACCTTTTCAAAGCACTGCATTGTTATTCTTCTTTTCCTCCCATTCCTGTCCATTTCCTCGTCTTCCTCCCTTACTTTCCCCTGTCAGGCAGACACATTTTAGATTCCATTCATAATCTGAGAAGCTCTAAGAGGGAGTATGGTTATACTGAAGCAGAGATGGCTGGACTGCTGGCTTCAACAGTCAGGTAAAAGAGACTCACAGGTGCTCCCCCATTTTCAAAATTTTATTTGCTTATTGGTGTCTAATATGTACCCTAAAAATATGTGATTGGCCAGGTGTAAGCTGCTATATTACATTTAAATGATTAAGGAAAGATTTCAAAAAGGCAAGCTCTGCAAACACCCATTTGGAAAAACATGGCATTTGGATTTGCTTTGGCTGTTCAGCTTTGGACAATGGAGAATCAAGACCATGACTCCTTTTACTCATCAATAAAATATGATATTCTAGATATTGAAGTGTTTTAGTGAAAATTGCCAAGGACTAAAGGCATCAATTGTAAAAAGCAATTAAATATCATTTGAAGAATATCTTGCAGTAATACCATCCAAAGGGAAGGCTGGGGTAGTTGGTCCCTGCCAATCAGTGAGTTTAATGTGTTTTCCTATACAATTAATAGCTACAGAGGTTTCAACAGATAAAAAATACCCATGTAAGAACAATACGCTACTTTATCATCCAAAACTATTCACTATGTGCTCTAACACTTGGTTATATAGGGTCCACAATATGCATATTCTGTGTTATTTCATGGTATTTTCAAGTACATGCACACTAAGTTACCTTGCAAAGCAGCCCTGTAACTCCATTTCTTTCACTTAGGTAGCTGGCTGATCTGAAATCATGATTTCATGAGAGTCACGGCGATGCTAGATGAACACAATAAAATGAAGAATCCTTTCTTAAGGCTCAGTGGGGGTGGTAGGAGGGAAGTTGTTTTTGGTCTTTCTGTGGGCCATATCTCTTTCAATTTCTTTCTTCCTCAATTTCCAGGCCATAGTCTCATGCCTGCTGCTCTTAGCAAAGACTGGCTGCCTTTTTCTAGGAGTTGTGCACTCCTGGAACATTTTGTGCTCCACTTAGCTTTTCTGCAAATGGAAATAGAAAGAATTAAGTGGCTCCTTATCACGATACTTGTACTCAAAAGAAATTGCCAGATCAACATCAAAGTTTGAAATCAAGAAAACAAATAGAAATATTTTGACAAGTTGAACTTAATCTACATTAGAGTTTAAACCCCAGATATCTGGTCAGTCTCCTATCTACCTCATTTCTCCCCTCAAATAAAGTAGCTTCTGCCTCTAGTTCTGAATATCTTTCAGAGCTAAAGAAACTTTTAAAACTTTCTCTTAATCTCTTTGGAGACTCCAAGTGATCTGCCAAATGCCTAAATTAATTGTTTAGGAGATTTGTTGTTAACTATACTTTCTACTGTGAACTGGTTTTGAAAAGAGGTGGGAAAAAATCTACTATTTTGATTTCCTACCAATGGTTTTCCATTGGAGATCACTATCATGGCCCAGCCATCATTTTCTACAGGTAAGAACTGAGACTGTATGTTTCATTCCTGTTAGTTGGGAAAGAAGATATTTCAGACTCAAATATGTGCCAGATTCAAAAAAAAGTGCATCATATTTTTTTATGGATACATTCTAAAAACCCTATTTAGGAAATAGCCTTTTTTTCTGATGATCCTCTGAGCTAGTGTTAGAAACACAAGAAAGCACGAAGCAATGCAATCTCTAAAAATAGAATTGAGAATTTGCACTTTTCAAATTGTACAGATTTTTTCTCTTTAAGAAGAGATTGGACTGTGCACTTAGTCACATGGTCTGAACTTGGGTAGACCTGTGCGGTGTCAAGAGTTGGACTTGATGATCCTTAAGGGTCCCTTCCAACTCAGGATATTCTATGATTCTATGATTCTACTTAATCTGGTATAAAATTCAAGGGTGGTGAGAATATCACAGAAGTACAGAAAGCACTGGCTAAAGAAGTTGCAGGAAACCCTGGAAACACTTAGCTTTATTTTGGCTTCCTAGTACACCATATAATGAAGGCAGCCTTACCTGTTCACACAGTAACTTCTATTTCTATTGCTACATCCATACAAGGAATCAACCTTTTTGGGGTATAGTGGGGAAATAAGCAATGAATAAGAAATACAAACAGCAGGTATCCCACACATGATAATACCAGTAGTGTGCATGAAAAATACTCCCTGGACCATCATCTTTACATAAGTTAGACGTAGTGTCCTGATTTTGGCTAGGATAAAGTTAATTTTCCTCCTAGTAGCTGGTATGGTGCTGTGTTTAGGATTTAGGATGAGAAGAATGTTTTAAAACATTAAAAAATTTAAAATTAAAAAAAAAAAATTTAAAAATTTAATTAATTAAAAAAAATAAAACACTGATGTTTTAATTGCTGCAGAGCAGTGCTTACAGTAAGCCAAGGACTTTGCAGCTTCTCACTCTGTCCTGCCAGCAGGCAGGCTGGGGGTGCAGCAGGAACTGGGAGGGGCAGACCCAGGATAGCTGACCTGAACTGGCCAGAGGGGTATTTCATACCATCTGACGTCATGCTGAAAAATTAACATGGGGGGGCTGGCTGGTGTGGGAGGACCAGCTGCTTGGGTATAGGCTACACGTCTGTCAGCAGGTGGTGAGCAATTGCACTGTGCATCACTTGTTTGTACACATTACTAGTAGTAGTACTATTATCATTATTTTCCTTTCTTTTCTGTTCTAATATTCTGTCTTTATCTCAACCCACAGGGTTTCATTTCCTTCTGATTCTCTCCCCACATCCCAGAGAGGGAGGGGGGGAGGGTGAGCGAATAGCTGCGTGATGCTTAGCTGCCGGCCAGGTTAAACCACAACACATAGGCTTTATGGTACAACATATCTTAGTTTTTCTCAAGTCCAAGCATTACTAACACATACATTTGTAGAGGTCTGCTTGACAGTAGCCAGATCAACATAGTTACTAGAGAACAGCTTTATTTAAAAGGGAAAAACAAGTTTATTCTCTCCAGGAAGACATCCTCCTCCACTTCCAGGGATTTACAACACATAAAGAAGAATGTAATCACCAGAACACTGTTAAAAACGTTTGTCTGAAGTTACCAAGCAGTAGGATGCAAAACAAGGCAGGGAGGAGCTTCTAGTTCAAACTGATCAGGCAGGGCTGGCATAAGACAACACATCCATCTCTTTCCCTTATTGATAAACTTCTCTGCAACTTACATCACCATAAATGTAAAAACAAATCTGTAGAGGAGACAGTTCTCAAATGGAAGATCAAAAGCCTAGCTCCATTGAATGCAACAGCAAGATGCCAAGTGATTTTAATTCACTGTGATTTCATCCTTTGTTTACTATATAGGCCATTATTAACTAACTTGGTCTTCCAAATGTCTCTTGCACCCAATACTTGTTTTGGTTTCTGGAGGTGAAAAGCTAATTTAGGCTTACCATTTAATCATATGTTTCCAATGCATTCCACCTGACTACTGTTGAGGCAAGCTTTCTTTCTAATTAAAGGTGAACTAAAGAACCAGTGATTAAAATAAGATCAACTTTTCCTTAAATACTGTTTTATGTCAGGAGAGTGGTCAAAGCTAGTAGTTGGTTCCAGAGATCTGTTTACTTACAGCAGATGAACTTCTCAAATAAGGAATAGTAAGTCCTTTTCTTTTTCTTGCTCAGGTTGAAAAACTCAGTTGAGTCTACTGGGCAATCTTTCAATAAAAAAAAAAAGAGAAAAAAAAACAAACTCTGCCTTCCTTTCAGACTAAAAGCCAACTCAGCCCAAAGAAGGCTAAAGGATTTGCCTAAAGGCCCCAGGGAAGATTGTGTACTGTCTATAATTTTGTTGTCAGAATACCTATTGGACTTTTTAACTTTATTTTTAATTTTTAATAAGGAAGTGAGATTTTTGTAGCATTACATGTGTTAACTGACCACGCTCTTTCAGATCCATGGTAAAATAATGTGTCTACGTACTTTTATGTCATACACACGTATAAGAAATTGTTAAGTTCTTCCCATTTCCTGGTTGCTTGTGAGGCATGAGCATAGAATCTCAGAATGAAACTAAACCCAGAATCATGTTAGATTCGTTGGAAGACTTGTAGTAACCCTAATAAGAGCTACTGCTTCATTTGGGAGAAGTTTGATAGAAGCTGAAAGTCCAGTTGCTCCTCAGGGCACCTGGAGGAGTTGCTGCTGAGTTGGGAAAAGAAGTGTAAAACCTAACCTGCCATGGGCTTGACTGCACATATGCTGGAACAGGACCAAAAAATGTTTTCCTCAGTATGTCAAATATATTTACAATAACAGATGGAAATGGCCACTCAACAGATTTATCATGCTCTGATCATAAAAATAGCATCCCCAGATACAATGCCCTAACCTACAGCAGAGCTTTACTGTGTGCCATTGTGAACATGTTTTCAAGATAACTGCAAAAGAGGGCAGCAAAGTCTGCTTCCAAAGCAAAATGCTGACAGGAAAGCAGTTTGTTCAATTATTTATAAAACTGGGGGATATTTATTGCATCTGATTCACCATAAAAACATCCAGGGCATATCTGCTCTGTAGGCCACAGAAGAATGATGTCACAAGTTGTTTTTCTGCAGTAATAAGTGATCCTATTGATGACTGTTTAGAGTTATCCCCAGACAGAGTCATTTAAAATAAGAATGCCCAGCTAATCTTGTTCAGATCTGACATGCATTGTTTAAGCTATCCAGAACAAATGATAGGGTGGGCTTGAATCATTTCTTATGGCCAGGAGACTATGAACTCACTTTGACTCAGTACAGGTGTTGAAATCACTACAGCATTATCCCTGGAGATAGGTAATCCTTTAAAGGTTCAGAGCTTTGGGTTAGATAAAGATCTAAACATTTGGATGTTTATCTGAAACCTTATCTTGATAATCTTAAATCCTGGAGGCTGAACACCCATCAGTTGTACATTTACAAGTAAAAGATTAACAGGGCCTCTTTTTTCTACAGGCTTAAAGCCTGATCCTAGCATCTCTGAATAAACAAAACCTCACATTGATATCAACTTGCCTTTGAGTTGGAACATTGCTCACAGGAAGTTCCCTTTCAGCTGATAACAAACATTATCTGATGGAGAAAAACTAAAGTTTTAGTCAAAAAATATAGTGTTGTGTTAACCCGTTACCCACCCCCCCCCCCAACATCCATCTTCCATAGCAAATTGTTCTTTTTTACTGAAAATCTCTACACCTGAAACAGGACAAAGGAGCTTTGGTTAAAAAGCAGAATATTTCACCTCCTCCTCCTTGGAAAAATGGGATCTCCCTAATGAAGTACCATGCTTTTAAGTCCACGCCAGTATTTTAACTCAGATGTCTCAGATTTCTTCCCCCTTTGCTGTCCTTCATTCCTCAGGATGCTAGATGACTGCTAGTGAAGAATGGAATGTCATGGTAGAGATGAAGAGCTGGGAGTGTGAAACACATGCTGCATTTTGCAGAACTGAATCATGCTGGTGGAGAGGTATTTTGCTTTTCCACTATAGTACCTCAGATTTTTCAATTATTTATCATTTTACTCCTTTCTTGCATATCAATGAACATAAGAACATTTTTTTCTACATGATGAAAAATTACACAAATTTTAATATCCATGATTTATGTATAGAAGATATCCCCCCCCCCCCCCCCCAGGTGTATGATCACTACTTCCTCCCCAGAGCCTGTTAAAATCAGAAATGTTGCTAGGTATCAGTTCTTGTATCTACAAAGAAAGGAAAGCTGGCCCAAAAGAAGAAGTGGAGGAAGGAGGAGGACAAGATTCAGGGCTAAGACAGTAGCTGGAGATGAGGTAGGTATGGGTTCATCTACCTGCTCCATCACAATCCCATCAGTCCTTCCCCTCAGATGACTCTTTAGACTCTGGCTTTCCTGTTAACTCTAGAGGCTAGCACTCCCTTACGGAGCATTTCAAGACTAAACGCTGAAAAATAAAAAAAAAAATAGTTTGATACACTAACAACAGTTAGATAAACAAAAGGACTTTGATGCTGCTTTTGCAAGCTGAGCTTCTTCCAAATTTGGATCATGCTACATAGAGAATTGGCATTGTTTTGCAGCATTTTAGAGGCTAGGAAGAAAATTCAAACACTTTCCCCTTCCTTTTCCCCTGCCATGCCAGTTACAGCCCACAGTCAGCAGGGCAATTTTGCTCTTTCCTGCTCCTCTGGGACCTTTCACATAGCTGCTGCCTTGCTCACGTAACAATCTCACCTTGGGAATGAGAAAAATACACATTTTGTTTTGGCACTATCAGTAGGGTCACGAGATTTGTGGACATTAATTAAAGAGATGCTAGCAGGCCTTTTCTTTGATATGTCAATTTTAAGTTGTTATCTAGAGACCAAGTGCTATTCAGAGTTTCATGGAATAATTTTTTCCCCTGTCCACAGTACAGTTGTCTTTTTGGCAGTAAGAAGCACTTGTGTGAGAAGGGATGGAATTATTTATTCCAGATTATTACATTCTGTGGCTCAAGAGAACCATACTTCCACTTCCGTGGCAGAAAATCATTGTCATTCTCATGGCACTTTCCAAGCATCATCATGCCTTTGATAACTTATTCTCTGTCAAGCTCCCCTATTTAAGCAATACTCATTTTCTCTGGTTAACTACTTTTAATGTCTACAGCTGTTTTTTCTCATCAGTGTTTTATAGTTCAAATAAAAATACTCATGCAGAAAGACAGGTTTTATTATTATCTTTCCTATGGGTAGCTGTGCTGCCACTAAACTGCTTTCAACGAGGTCAGGAAACGGTTTGTTTCATAAAATATATTTAATGTTGGGTTATGTAGTTTCTGAGCATTGCTCTGAAAATCCTGCCCCTTGCAGGGGCTGTCTAGCAAAAGGGGCCTTACTTTCAGAGAGACAGGGAGATTCACTACAGGGCTGAGGAAAAAGGGAAAAGGAGAATGGTGTGAAATGAAACATGCCTCATTGACTTATGAGCTGAACACAAAGGAAGGGTTTGCCCACCTGCTCCCTGGAGAGCCTGGGTTTCTCCCAGCAGAGCTTGTGTGGGATGCAGTGAGTGGGGTTTGCCCTGGCAGGGACCGTGCACCACCCCTCAGAGGCATGCATAACACAACTGCAAACTTGTGTATGCTCTGTCTCTCCCTTCTCTCACTCACCTTCAGTGCTTTGGGGGAAATTCTTGCAGGATGCTTCCTGTTACTCAGTTAATCCTCTCTCATCTTTAAATTCTATTAAACTGGGCATTACAAAAAGCTTCCAATGATTTATTAATCAAGATTTTTTTTTCATAGAGCTTGTTACTTGCAGCCAGCACTCTCCACAGCCTTGCCAACACCTGGAGGTTTTGGCTAAGGCTTCTCACTACTATGGTAAGTGAGAATGGGTTTTGCCTATTTTGTGCATCACCACACTAGTGCTGACCAAGTTCCAATGAATTTTAGCCACTCAGACCTACAATGGAAAATTTAATTGCACTCATCCCTGTGAAGGTGTCATTTGAAGCTTACAGTTAGCCCCTAGACAGCAGGGAGCACCCATTGTCCCTGATTATGAGTATAAATTAATTATTCTAGAAGATTCACTAGTAAAGAGGCATTGCTCTGAAGCTGCGTGCTAAGGGCCATGGTGAGGATTTGGGCTAACTTTTCTGAGGAACTTGCAGTGAACATCTAGAAACTCAACCATGTGAACCTGTGTGCTACTATTAGCAGTTGATATTCATTTATACATCTTGCCACCCACTTGCAAACAATCAACACAAGTGCTGGAGATGCCAAACATTTACAGAAGTTGCCTTCCACAAACAATGCTGCCAGGTCAGTTACTTCCTCCAGGTTATTTAAAGATGACATTTCCCAGTTAAGTTAAAGCAACAACACTAAAATGGCTGTACTGCAGGTATTTCCCTGATAAGATGTGACAAAAATTGCTCAGCCACATGTCACAGCAGCAAGCAGCTCTGTAAGTTACACCCCAATGGATGGAAATTCAGATATCACAGGTATTAAGCATAACATCATCCATGATTTCACAAGCAGCCAAAAATTTACTGCATCAGTATCGTTAGTGATAAAACTGTTGCTTTATCTTTATACTTAAGTAGCTCTTGTTTGTTTTTATAAAACATTTTTCCTCTCTGAAACAATTTATGTAAACAAAGATAGGTAAGAGATACATTCCCAAGTAGGAAATACAACAGATAGAGATGTTGTGGAGGACAGTGGGCAAGTGGAGAGAAGCAAGCATCAGGGCCAGTGACAGCAAGCTATCAGTCACTAGTACGGACAGATTTTCTACTTTGGCATTTTAAGCAATAGAAAAATTCATACAGGAATCCCAGCCTGACTGATGCCATTGAAAGTATTCCACCACCACCCCATTAGAAAAAGAAAAACAAAACAAAAAAGCACACAAACTAACAGTATACTTTCTCTGCTATGTCAAGACAAACTGGTTCAAAGCATTTAAGCCTGCAAACGTCTGCAATGCAGCCCAGCCTAAAAGCAAAAAATGTGTAAATGGATTAATAAGGCTACCTTAACAAGCTTAATTTCTGTCCTTAACAAGAATTGCATGATTGGACTTTTGGGTGAGACATATGCACTATGGAAGCACATTATTTCTTAAATAGTAAATTCTTCAGAGCAGGAATCCTGAGTTCCCACAGGCCCTTGTTTACAGAAGGGTAGTCTACATCCTCCCCCCCACCATTACAAACCCAGAAACGAGTGCTTGTGTCTTGAACCCAAACCTGAGAAAAGACACAGTAGTCAGCAGGTATTTCTGTCGTTTAAAACACTTGAGTTTTTACTACTGAAGATGGATTCTTGCAGTTCTTTTACTGACACAGTATCATACCCATATACCAAATCACACCAGCCACAGAACAAGCCCCAACTGAGAAAACATATGCTTTGCAGTGCCAGCTTTAGCAGGCAATAAGAGGCTGCCAGAAAGTAGGATTAGCTCTCAAGCTAGGTGAAAAGGAGGGATTAAATGAAATCCACTGATATTATTACAGGATCTTCAAACATGAATGTGGAAGAAAGCATTACATACTAACCTAAGAAACTAAATGGAAAGTGTTAGAGAAGCAACACAATGCAGAAACCTAAAGGGAAACAGCCAAGTACTGTTTAAGTACACCTCCTGACAAGGTGAGCTGTGGAGCATTGTCCTTGTTGTGCCATAGAAACATGGTTACAGCACCTTAAGCCCTCATTTTTCTCATCCAAAATTTATAAACAATCTGGAAATTGTGAACACAGCACACATCAAGAGCATCCAACTTTGCAAGTAGCCTGAAACCATCTGAGAAGTGAGAGTCTACAGATAGTGAAAATCCACTCTTAGCATTACCACCATCTCAAAAAGAAAGACATTTAAATAGTCAAGCCTAGTGATTATTTCACTGCTGATAACATTTGAGAAACTATTTAGCCACTGTGTTTGACCCAAACCCCCAAATACTGCAGCACTGCCCTCAGCTTCTCAATGCACTAACTTCCATCCCACAGGCTTTGCAAGGCAGCTCCAGTTCCAGAGTTTGAAATGCTGCTGAATTTTGTCACATGCGCAAAGCCTACCACCAGCTGACCTTACTATCAAGGCAAAGAGCATACAGACTACCTGGATTACTTCCTTCATCTGATAGCGTGATATTTTATTTGAAAAGCTGCAGACCCTGCATTACAGAAGCTCCTGGAAGAGGCATAGACAGCCACCCTAGCCTTCCCTGAGTGGCTGGGTCACTTTATGCTGATGGTCCTACAGCTGCCTACCCATGGCTGTGAGCTGCTTGGCTTGAAGTCATTTTGCTGGTTCAGGAGAGTGGTCTCCAGAAGCTCCTGTCCATGGGGCTCTCCATCCCAGTGCCTGTGTAGATCCCAGGAGATTGAGGGCTCAGTTCACTGTGAATTAGAGAGGTAAGCAATTTGGTTTTCTTTTGGATCACTTGCCCACCAGTTATTTAAAAAACAAACAACAAAAACACTACAATTCAGCCCTTATCTGCTGAGCTCTGTATATGTGAATTTTCTTTCCTGTTATTGCAGCAACAGTAGGGATGGAGAAATGCTCTTGATTTCCTTTTTCAGAAAAGTTCTTTCCTAAACAATTGATATTAAAAGGAACAAAACAACCAAGAGACAGCATGCTTATTTCACAAATTTCCAGTAATGTTAGAGCTCTGTACATTGTTTTAGCACTTGCTGAAACGAAGCTTGATTATATTAATGTTAATCAGTATTAAGCTTATCTAAGAGACACTTTCACTACAGACTTTCAGGATCCTGAGAGAATGAGCGTACTCTTAATAGCAAGGGTGGGCGCTCAGCATTCAGGCAAACAGATCCATTTAACTGGCTTCTACAAAAAACAGGTGTGATCATAATGTACTTGTTCACATGTATTTTCACATGGGTGTGTTTATAGGTATTTACCTGCAGAGATATGGGTGTGTCCTTCTCTAGTAGCTCTTGAACCTACTGGTCAGTCGCAGCCAGCCTGATCTATCAGAGGCATAGGTTACAAGGATTACTTGCCTGCAAACAGGCAAGTAGAAGAAATACCTCAGAAAATAGCCCACTCAAGGCAAGAGAGTACAGGGTGAGCTCCCCATAGAGCTCATGTAATCAAGCAAGAAAAGCTTCATTCAAGGGCCACCCTGGATCATTGGAAGATCCCAGCAACCTCAGCAGGTTTCCTAGCATGCCTGTTTTCTGCTGCAGGGTGATAGCAGGATCCAGCTGGAGCTGAATAAAACAGTGGCAAAAATCAACAATAATGCAGCCAGCACCACATGCTCACTCATATGCTTATTCTGATGGTCAGGACTTGGATTATCCAGTAGAGCATGACAGTACAAACCATAGGATATCTTGTAAAGTTCCTACAACATATTAGTTGACATACCTTTAGCTAAGGGAGTCATTTTACCTCAAAGATCTTCAAAACTAATATTTGTGAAGGTCCCAACTTTGTCTTAGATTAATCCCTTTGAGTAGTACACTGGGCATCTATTAATTTATGAGGGAATGCAATGTGCTTATTCACATAAAAAATAAACAAGAAACTTTAAGGTGTTTTCTTGCCTCATGAGTTTAATTGGGACAGATGATGACAGTGAAGCCAACAGAGAAACACCACCTCCTTGCATAACAACGACTCGTTATGCAGTCCCAGTCTTGTCTCCTCCAAAGGTTTCAGGAGATGCATGACTCCCACGTCTTTCCTATGGTGTCTTAATTGTAGCTCACCTTCTTTGTGCATGAGCTGTTATTAGACTGGGGGTTGGAGAAGTAGAGATCAGACAAACATGATCATTGACACCACACACAGAATGCCTGAGCTGGCCCCCTTTTTACATAATGGAAACCAGATCAAGTTGCACAAACCACTTTCTGCAGCTAAAAGTCAAAATGAGAGGCAGGCCCTAGAACAAGGCTGCCCAACAACAGCCTCATTTTTAAGGCAGGACTATGAATTATTGGAAAGCTAAGCGACAATGTGACAAAGTGACATAGTCATCATCTCTCCTGCAATAAAACTTACATCTCAGGGTAAAGTCATCAGTACCATAACTTCTCAGCTAGAATCTTATCAGTAGTGTATGAGCAGCTGGTTTGTTTATGTTTTACATTGTTCATTTCAAGGAATTGTCCATTTATTTCTTACAAACGATTATCTTGCATCACGTCTTACTCCAATGGTTTATTTTACATTTGAGGAATGCAAAACAATTGCACAATAAATCACTGGAGGAATGTACATGAGGGTTATTTGTCATGGTTATAAATAAATGAACGTTAGCAATAGCTGATAAACAGAAGACTGTGGACAATTCAGGCATGCTTTCAAAAAGATCAGAGCATGACTTTAGCCCTTCATTAACAAGCTTCATTATATTGTCCCATAGCCCTCTAGAAACACTGTAAGAGAGATGGCTAACTGCCCATACACTAGCAGTAGCTGACTGCCAGGAATATGCTATAAAACCCTTTGTTTTGCTGCAGGGTGTCTGTGCCACTCAATTCTACCAGGAACAGAAGTACTCAGCACCTGTGAAAACATGAATAAAATTCTATAAATGCTTCAGTCTTAAGAGCTCAGCTTTAGCTATTAAGATTGAACGAGAGAATCAAATTTGGCCTTAGATTTTACCCTACAAGTGGCCTTAATGTGGCTAAGAGCTGGAGAACATTTTAATCTGCACTTTGAAATCTTTCATACTCAACTCTAGTGGACCTTTTTAATTTGGCACTCAAATTAAATGCTCTGCTGAATAGGATTACTTATTTAAATGCTTTCTGAATAAAGACTGAGCAAGAAAGCATGTCTAGCCTTCAAAATGCCAGTGCAGATACTAGAGAGGCTCCAATTTTTATTGACTGAGTTGCTGCAGCTCACACATTTTAATAAGAACTGGTCACATCTGTGGGTTTTAACATTTCAAAACCTAGGCAGACTTAGACTGTGATACAACCACGTTCCCAACTACTGCTGTGATTGCTTATAGAAGTTCAGTTTAAGCTAACTTAGACCCATAACTTTGAAATTCTGGATTTGATCCAGCTTAGAGAGAAGAGGGCAAAAGGATAACCTAAGCTTTTAATAGAAAGGCTTATTTCTTCAAAAATACATGAGACCATGTGCATCTGAGTTTAATGTCAAGACTCAAGAACAGATTAATCTGATTTAATCTATTAACACCAGTGACAGGACCTGCGGGAATGGGGTTAAGCTGAGGCAGGGGAAATTTAGGCTTGACATCAGGAGGGGGTTCTTCACAGAGAGGGTGGTTGCACACTGGAACAGGCTCCCCAGGGAAGTGGTCACTGCACCGAGCCTGACTGAATTTAAGAAGAGATTGGACTGTGCACTTAGTCACATGGTCTGAACTTTTGGGTAGACCTGTGCGGTGTCAAGAGTTGGACTTGATGATCCTTAAGGGTCCCTTCCAACTCAGGATATTCTATGATTCTATGATTCCAAAAATGGAAGCAAATACACATTTTTGAAATGCAACATTGGGAGAAGCAGTAATTTTAACAATGTGCCAATCCTAGTATCATATTTCTGAAGCGTAATTATCAGCAGTTACAAAATGGCCACTGTGCTTATGATAAGATGCAATTAATACAGATAAAGCTCTATCAATTGAGGTGAAGTCTGACAAAAAAAAGAAAAAGCACTTAGATATATCTGTGTCAGTAACAGCTGGAACTAGCATTGCTCTTCAGACTGATATCCAAATTGCAACTATCTGCCAAAAATGCTTGCAAGCAGTACACAGCTCTTATTGTCTATTGTTATTATCTAGACCTCTATCTCAAGAATATTTGAAGCGTCCTTCGCTTTTCTGTTTGAGGATGTGGTGCGATGCTCAGCAGGGCTGATAGAGGCTCACAGACGCCACAGGAGAGCAGGTCCAACCCAATCCATCTCCCCTCCCTGAACTAACCCTCCCTCCCACTGGCGCACAGCTTATGTTGATAAACCTGTTGAAGCCAGCAACCCACCAGGAAGCTAAGCCGGGGGGGGGGAACAACCCATATACAGACTAGAAGGCTGAACAAGTCTGTGCAAACAGATGCACCAGAGCTAGCACAGCATTGCTGGGACTGGGAGGGATGGGGGCAGACAGCACCCACACTGATGGCAAGACAAATACTGGCCTCACTCCGCTGTCTGACCACACCTTTGGCTTCTAGGAACTGTGTCTAAAAAAAAAAAAAAAGTATAGGAGGAATGACTGTTGCTTCCTCTGATCTTCTGATAACATTCTCCAGTCTTTGATGGTGTTGGTGCTGGTGTACTGAAATACAGTGGTCTATCGTGAAAGTGGAAAGAATCATGCAGAAGGAGCATTAGGCACAAGGAAAAACAAATCAGGTGATGGAATTTGCAAGACATGACTGTTATAGCTGCACAAACAGCCAAACCCAAATTCAACATCAGCTGCTTTCCTCTTTTTCCTTATCTATGTCCCTACATTGACCAGCACCTTGGAACAGAGTTGTGATATTTAACAGAACTGGCAATAGAAGGGAAAAAGCACCCCAGAATGCATCAAAAGCAGAAGCAGACTTCTAGCAGGCAAAAGTCAGCTGCAGAACAAAAGGATAATTCTGTTAATTTTCTGAACAAAAGAGTCTTTCAGAGACCTCCATTCTCCTGAATGTGAGCCACAGTCACTCCTGAAACCCAGTCAGTAGTACTAACAGCAAGCCACTACACCTGCTGCAAACTCTGAATACTGAAGAGACCAACAAGTCTGCACACCCACTGCTAGCATGAGCTCAGCATGCACATTCATCTTGGAGGGAGCGCATTGCTTTCTAGAGGAGAGATTAAACCAGGCCAAGGTACAGGTCTGCAGGGAGCCTACCTGGCACATGTGCACTCCAGGTCTCCCAAACATCGAGCTTGGGCAGTCTCCCCTGCACAGCAAGAGTGGCCTTACACTTAAACGCAATCTAAATCTACACTCTTACAGTTTTAAGTTATTGCCACTTGTTCTGTCACCTCGGGCTCTGGTATAAAGTATCTCTATACATTGAAATGATTCTATAAAGTCTCCTGGAGACTTCTCTAGACTGAACACCACCAACACTCAGCCTTTCTGAAAAGTAGAGGCATTCCAGCCCTCCGATAATTTGTGGCCTTCTGCTGGATCAGCTCTAATGGGTCACTGTCCTTCCTATGCTGGAAACCCCAGATCTGAATGCAGCACTCCAGGTGGGGTCTCAGGAGAGCAGAGCAGATGGAGGCAAATCACCCCCCTTGCCCTGCTGTCCACACTGCTTTTGATGCAGCCCAGGATACATTAACTTTCTGGGCTGCAAGCGAGTATTACCAGTTCACACCCAATTTTTCATCAGTACACCCCCAACTCCTTCTCTGCAGGGCTGCTCTCAATCCACTCATCCCCCAGTGTGTGTCTGGGGATTGTCCCAGCCCAGGTGCAGGACCTTGCACTTGGCCTTGTTGAAAC